>NC_136669.1:304669-332769 GCF_903797595.1 Erithacus rubecula | reverse complement strand
TGTGTGTGTGGATATTCTCACAGTGCAGGATCAGCTCCCTGCCCTGTGCTGGCCCTTCCTCTGCCCAGGCTGGCCCAGGGTGGGTGATGTGCCAGCCCTGAGCCCCACGAGCTCTGCCCAGCCCTGAGCCCTGCTCCAGCTGCTGGCTGCCCACAGGCTCCCAGGATGTGCTGTTATCCCACTGGTTTGATTCCCTTCCAAGGGGGCAGAGGGAGGAGAGTTTATGACTGCCTTTATGAGGAGCCTGAGATTATCTGCATAGGCTAGAAAAATCACAGAGCTGTATAAAAAAGGGGAAGTGCCATCCCTCAGCAAGCAGAGTGAATTGGTATTATCCTGCAGTCAAAGAGGATCTTAAATTATTGTTGTCTTTTTGTATTGCTGTACAGTAGTTTAAAGATAAAAGCCATCTGGGGAGAGTTAAGTCGTGGGGGGAGCCAGCCCAGCTCGAGCCAGACACTGATGGCACTGCTGGAATGAGCCACTGCCTGTGGGGCTTGTGCTGCTCTCCCTGCACAGGGTGGGGATGCTGGAGCACCCAGGGCAGGCAGTCCTGCCTGGGCACAGCAGGAAAATCTGGGGTCAGGTAAATCCTACCTGGGCACAGCAGGAAAATCTGGGGGTCAGAAATCCTACCTGGGCACAGCAGGAAAATCTGGGGGTCAGAAATCCTACCTGGGCACCTCAGCCTCCCCCCAGAGCTGCCCCTGCAGGTGCTGCTGGCTGCACCTGCCTGTGGCACACCCTGCTCCAGAGGCAGCTCTGGCTATAAACTCACTTGCTGTCCTTGGTGTGCATTGTCCCTGCTCTTTCCAAAGAGCTACCAGCCCTGGGCTGGCTGTGCCCATGTCCCTGTTGCCTGTGGCCCCTCCCAGAGCCCCCTGCCACCCTGGTGGGCAGTGCCAGCACTGACCCTGCTGCTGCCCTGTGCTGGGAGGGAGCTGTGACCCGTGCCAGCCCTGCTGTGGTCCCTGCTGGGCACAGCTCACATGGAACAGGCTCAGGGCAAGGGAGGCATTCCCCCATGGCCCCAGAGCTGCCTTTGTGTGCTGCTGCTGTTGGAATTGCAGCCTGCACTCAGCATCTTGAGGGCAGTGATAAGGCTCATGAATATGGGAATGTTTCTGAGATGGGGGAAGGTGTTTTCTGGGACCTGGGGTGCTTTGCTTTTGTGTGCTGCAGCAGGAGATGGCTGAGGCAGCCCCTGTGTCACAGCCAGCCTGGCTCCTGGGGCCAGTGCTGGGCAGGGCAGGGAGGGCAGGAGCCTGTGGGGGTGACAGGACAGGACTGAGCCAGGTCTGCCCTGGGGCACTGGGGTGCTCTGCAGGAGAAGCTCGCTCAGCTCAGCACATGCTGTCCCCGCTGGCAGCACCCCCAGCTTGGGCTGTGCCCTCTGCAAATGGGTTCAGTTTCTTGGCTTTGAGCACTTCTCTGCTGCTCCCCTGCCTGCCAGCTTGGGGCTGCACTTCCCCTGCTGCTGCAGCCAGAGCCTGGGCCCACCATGGCCCTGCAGGAGCCCTGCTGGGCAGGGTGGGCTCTGAGTGCCCCCAGCCACTCTGTGCTGCCTGCCTTGCTGTGTCCTGGCAGCCTCCACCAGAGCTGGCCTGGCTTTGTCCTGCCCAGGGCTGTGCCAAGAGTCCCCAGTGCCACAGGGCTCAGCATCCCAGTCCCTGGAGCCGTCTGTGGTGTCCCCAATCCCAGTGTGACCAGTCCCAGGCTCAGCACTGTGCTGTGTGCCCTGGGGCTGTCCCCAATCCCAGTGTGACCAGTCCCAGGCTCAGCACTGTGCTGTGTGCCCTGGGGCTGTCCCCAATCCCAGTGTGACCAGTCCCAGGCTCAGCACTGTGCTGTGTGCCCTGGGGCTGTCCCCAATCCCAGTGTGACCAGTCCCAGGCTCAGCACTGTGCTGTGTGCCCTCGGGCTGTCCCCAATCCCAGTGTGACCAGTCCCAGGCTCAGCACTGTGCTGTGTGCCCTGGGGCTGTCCCCAGTGCCAGTGTGGGACAGTCCCAGGCTCAGCACTGTGCTGTGTGCCCTGGGGCTGTCCCCAGTGCCAGTGTGGGACAGTCCCAGGCTCAGCAGTGTGCTGTGTGCCCTGGGGCTGTCCCCAATCCCAGTGTGACCAGTCCCAGGCTCAGCACTGTGCTGTGTGCCCTGGGGCTATCCCCAGTCCCAGTGTGGGACAGTCCAGGCTCAGCACTGTGCTGTGTGCCCTGGGGCTGTCCCCAATCCCAGTGTGGGACAGTCCAGGCTCAGCACTGTGCTGTGTGCCCTGGGGCTGTCCCCAGTCCCAGTGTGGGACAGTCCAGGCTCAGCACTGTGCTGTGTGCCCTGGGGCTGTCCCCAATCCCAGTGTGGGACAGTCCCAGGCTCAGCACTGTGCTGTGTGCCCTCGGGCTGTCCCCAATCCCAGTGTGGGACAGTCCAGGCTCAGCACTGTGCTGTGTGCCCTGGGGCTGTCCCCAGTGCCAGTGTGACCAGTCCCAGGCTCAGCACTGTGCTGTGTGCCCTGGGGCTGTCCCCAATCCCAGTGTGGGACAGTCCAGGCTCAGCACTGTGCTGTGTGCCCTCGGGCTGTCCCCAGTCCCAGTGTGGGACAGTCCAGGCTCAGCACTGTGCTGTGTGCCCTGGGGCTGTCCCCAATCCCAGTGTGGGACAGTCCCAGGCTCAGCACTGTGCTGTGTGCCCTGGGGCTGTCCCCAATCCCAGTGTGGGACAGTCCCAGGCTCAGCACTGTGCTGTGTGCCCTGGGGCTGTCCCCAGTGCCAGTGTGGGACAGTCCAGGCTCAGCACTGTGCTGTGTGCCCTGGGGCTGTCCCCAGCCTCTGCTCAGCCTGCTCTGCACACTGCCACCGCCTATTGATCGCTGTAAAAATCTTTAAAGATTAACTTGTGGGAACAAATATGACATCTTTATGGAGAGGCAGAACAAGCTGCTTTAGCATTCGGGTGGCTGCTCTGCTGCACAGAGACATCTGTTTGCAGCAGGACACGGAGCAGAGGATCTGTCAGCGTCCTGCCAGGCACAGGTAACCTTGCCATGCCTGCAGCTGCACCAGCTGCACTCCCACACCTGGTGCTGTGCCAGCTCCTGCTGTGCTGTGAACCAGCCAGGTTTCAGTGAGCTCAGCTCCAGCAGAAGGCAGGCAGGGCCTTGCAGAGGCTTGGAGGGAGCAGCTGGCACTGCTGAGTGCATCCAGTGCCTGGGTTCACTCCTGTGCAGGGGCAGGGAGAGCCTTCCTCACCAGGGCAGAGCCCCCTGGGGCAGGGCACTCTGCTTCCCAGGCACAGCACCACAGGACAGAGGAGCCCCCAGGGTTATTGTGCTGCAGGAGGAGAACCTGCAGCAAGGAAAGCTGTCCTGGTGCAAAGGGCAGCACGCTGTGTGAGTGAAAGCACCTTTACCCAGAGCACTGAATCATCATTAGGAGTCACTCCATGATTTATGTCAGGAGGAGCAAGTCACACACTGGGTCATGCTGCTCGTTTCACCAGCCAGCATTTGTGCTTTCCCTCTGGGACATTTGCCAGGGATCTCTGATCCATCTCATGCTGTGGAGTTTCCCCCTTTCCCTAGGAAGGCAATTCCCTGATTAACACTGTTTGCTTCCAGAAAACTTTCTCCAGTATTCAGTCTGTGTTTCCCTTATGCTAATTTCTTGCCTTTACAGCACCTGATTAATAACTCTGTTTATGCCACTAGAATATTTGCAGGTCATTGCCATTGATGTGGGGACACTCAATAAAAGAGAGATGTCTGTAGATCTAATTGCTTAATGAAGAGATGAAGAACGTTCTCTGCTGCCCCGGGTTCTGCAGGGCCAGTAAATGTTTCTGTGGTCTGAGTGCTGCAGTGATGATCCCCTGGGCTGGCTCCAGCCTTCTGGTCTTCTGAGCCACTGTAGGGCTCCCCAGCCTTCCTGAGTGGAAGGAAAGGATCTTTTAATGTTTGGCTTCATTTCTGTTTGTCAAAGAGACTGGGATTCAGGACACAAAGCAGCTGCTTTGCCGTGGGCTCCTGAGGAACCTGAGGAAGGAAAACTGGCTCAAAATTCCCCACTAAACTGGTGAATTTGAAAACCCCAACTTGTCAAAAGTAGAGGCTCAAGAATTTCCCTGTCTGCTGTGAGCCAGCCTGGAGCCCCATGCAGGTTCTGGGCAGCCAGGAGCTGGGGCTGCACCCTTGGGTGAGGGGCTCCACTGGGCTGGAGCCAGAGCCAGCTGTGCACAGGGCACTCAGACACACCAGAAACCCCACACAGGCTGCAGCAGCTGCAAGGGAAGTGTAAAATAAACATGTGGCCTGCAGTCCGGATGTGCAGTTTATTTTAAAAGCTAATAACTCCAGATAATTGATAGTGGAGTGCAGTGTTTTCTATGCCTTGGATTACCAGCGTCTGTCGCTCACCAGAAGCTGTAACCTTGAGCTATGAGACATTATTGGCAGTATTTAACACAAATCTGTTTTCCATCATTGTCAAATCCCACTTCAATATGCACCACAGGAAGAAAGGCGAACACTAAATTGATTTCCTTAATGGGAAGTGTTCTTCAGGAGATACTGACCTGTGTGGAGATGCATTAATGGGATTACAATGGAACCTTTTTATTTTGCTTTATTTTAATGGAGATTTCCTATCCTGACACACCTGTGAGATGCTGCCTGGCCACAGTGGTGGCGAGTCAAGGCACAGCAAGGTTCATGGAGAGAGTGTGTCTGGAGATGCAGCTCCTGAGCCTGGCACTGTGCTGGCTCTGCCAGGCATCCCAGGCACCCAAGGAGAGCTCACAGATCCTGCTGGCACCTGGGGCACCCAGGGCATCCCTCTGCACCTGCCTGGAGAAGCACCTGGAGAGCAGCAGGAGAGAAGGGAGCTGGCAGTGAAGGCTGAGCACAGGCTGTGCCCTGCCTGCCCCAGTGCTGTGCTGTGGGCACAGAGCAGTGGGATCACCTGGGCATGGCTGGTGCCAAGCACTGCAGGCAGGTTTGCCTTCTCAGAGAGTGGGAGTTCTGTAGAGACAAGGTAATTACCAACTTCAGCATGGGCTGATTGACAGGAGCTAATTGACTGCTGAAAAGTTACTGCCTGTTCTGCTGGGCTGGACCAGAGCCCCTGAACTTCTCAGCTCCTCCTGCTCACATTATCTGAGCTGAGCCCAGCCTGGGCAGCTGAGCTCACAGCTCTTGGGGTCTGTCCAGTGGGATGAGGAGCTGGGAGCTGGTGGCCTTGGACAGCCTCTGGACAGCAGTGGCCATGTCACAGCCCCTGGACAGCCCCTGGACAGCCTCTGGACAGCCCCTGGACAGCAGTGGCCATGTCACAGCCCCTGGACAGCCCCTGGACAGCCGCTGGACAGCCTCTGGACAGCCCCTGGACAGAAGTGGCCATGTCACAGCCCCTGGACAGCCCCTGGACAGCCTCTGGACAGCCCTTGGGCAGCAGTGGCCATGCCACAGCTCCTGGACAGCAGGTTCAGCTGGCACTGCTGACTCAGCACAGCTGGGCACATGGCAGTGCCACATTAAAATGTCTGTGTTAGAGCTGGGGCTGCTGCAAGGCTGTTCCCTAGTCTGCCTGGCAGTGCCAGTGATGTGCTGATATCCTTGTGATGTGCTGATATTTATGTCTGTAAATATCGAGGGGAGGCGTGGGAGGTGTGAGGAGCACTGGGGCAGGGCAGACCCTCCCCAGCAGGTTCACTCCTCACAGCCCCCAAGGGTGGGTGCTGTGCCCAGCTGAGAGTCTGAGTGTGCAGCACAGCGTGGGGCTGAGGCACCCAGGGCTGTGGCACCCAGGGGTTGTGGCACACAGGGGCTGTGGCACACAGGGGCTGTGTCACACAGGGGCTGTGGCACACACTGTCACACAGGGTTTGTGTCACCCAGGGGCTGCACTGAACGATGCTGCTCAGGCAGGGAAGAGCCATCAGCCATTTGAAGAAGGCTTTGTGCATGGACAGGAGCACATGACGTTTCCAAAGGCAGCATGGCAGGCTCTGGAGCTGATCTGGAGGAAGGTTTTGGATTCAGAGGCAGTGCCACTCTGGCATACCCTGACAGGCAGGGATGCTGTTGCCGTGACAACTCCCCGAATCTTCTGTTCCCACCTGGGTCTCCATCTGCCCTGGGAGTGCACAGGGCCAGTGCTGCTCAGCCTGAAGGGCTCATCCCTGTTCCTGTCAGCCCCTCAGCACTTCCAGCTTTGCTGCACTGCCCCACTCCTCCTCTGCTGCCTGTGCAGCACTGGGCCTGGCTGGCTATTAGCAAGCTGCCACTGTGATGGATAAGAAAATCACAGCATCACTTAGAGTGGATTATAGCCTTTTCTCCCCTGACAGGAAGGAGATGTCTCTCCATCCAGCCCGAGGTTCTCAGGGCAGTCACCACCTCCATCCGTCACTGCAGGTCCCCCAGCACTCCTCCTCAGGCCTGAGGTGCTTTTGGCTGGCAGTGCATCCACGTGGGCTGAGGCTGTGCAGGGGAGCAGAAGAGATGGGGCTGTGCTGCCCAGGGCTCTGTCTCAGCAGGGAACTTGTCCTGCTGCCTGCAGAGAGCAAGGCCTGTCCCTTCCAGCTGCAAACGGCAGAGCGAGCACGGAGAGCGTGGGGATGCCCCAGGTGGGGAAGGGCTTGGCCTGGCCAGGCTGTGCTCCCAGAGTGGCTGCAGCCCTGGCCAGGCAGCTGGGCAGCACTGGGCACCTGCTCTGGCCAGCACTGACCACCTGCTCTGGCAGCACTGGGCACCTGCTCTGGGCAGCACTGACCACCTGCTCTGGGCAGCACTGGGCACCTGCTCTGGCCAGCACTGACCATCTGCTCTGGCAGCACTGGGCACCTGCTCTGGGCAGCACTGGGCACCTGCTCTGGGCTGCACTGACCACCTGCTCTGGCCAGCACTGACCACCTGCTCTGGCAGCACTGGGCACCTGCTCTGGCAGCACTGACCACCTGCTCTGGGCTGCACTGACCACCTGCTCTGGCAGCACTGACCACCTGCTCTGGGCTGCACTGACCACCTGCTCTGGCAGCACTGGGCACCTGCTCTGGGCTGCACTGACCACCTGCTCTGGGCAGCACTGACCACCTGCTCTGGGCTGCACTGGGCACCTGCTCTGGGCAGCACTGGGCATTCAGGCTGAGCACCACCAGCTGCAGCCAGAGGAGCTGGCTCTGCCTAGGGCTGGGAGCTTGTGGCTGCTCAGACAGCACAGAAACCTGGAGTGGGATTGCCTGTGAGTGCTGGGTGTCTCAGCTTTGCCCTGTGCTCAGCACAGCCATGGAGGGCAGAGCTGCCAAGGGTCCTCTGGGGTAGAGCCCCACACGGGAGCACTGCTGAGACTGGCTGGGCTATTGCTGTGGCAGTGGCAGCATTTCCCTGGGAGGATGCAGGAGCTGCAGGAGCTGGAGGAAACCTGCAGCAGCTGCAGCAGCTGCTCCTGGAAGCTGCAGCAGCCTTTGGAGTGCAGAGCAGGAACATTTCCTCCAGGAGAGTCTGTGCTTGCTGCTGGGACCAGAGGCACCAGTGCTCTCCCTGGCAGCAGGAACCAGGGCAGGCAGGAGCTGGGGCCGTGATGTGGTGTGCCCTGCAGTGACAGGGTGACAGTGGCACAGTGGGACAGTAGGACAGTGTCACTGGGATGTGTTTGGGCTCTGTGTGCCCTGTTTTGCTCTCTGTGCCCTGTTTCCAGCCCCTGGTCCCCGTTTCCAGCCCGTCCCAGTCCCTGAGCTGGCAGCTGCCCAGCCTGGCACCCGCTACTGGCAGTGCCAGCGGAAGCTTTCCCTCCCACGCTGCCATACGGGCAGGATTCTGTCTCTGAGCCACTGCAGAGACTGGGATTTGAAAGTGTGACAAGGCAGGTTCCTCTGAACTGCCTCCACCTCCCTAAGAATAGCATCCCCAGAAGGGTGGCTGGGCTCTCATGTCCCCACTCCCCCTCCCTCAGCCCGGGGCTGTGCCAGCCCTGGATCCTGTGTGAGGGCAGGTGGCACTCAGAGTCACACACACAGCACAGATCTGCTCTGACACAAATCTGCATCCACCTGCACAAAGGCAGAAATCCTGCACTTACTCCTCAGCTGCTTCCCTGGTAATGGCAGGCCCTCTGCTCTGCCTGTGCTGTCTGGGCACAGCAGCTTCAGCAGGTGATAAACCCGGCCCAGTGGAGCCAGGCTTTGTGTCAAACAGGGTGATGCTCTCCTAGCAGAGTCCAGCAGTGCTCAGATAATGCAGGCACGGGGTTGGGGGGCACAGCCCTGTCCCTGGAGCTGGGACACAAATCTGATGTATGTGGATGGGAGAGGGGCAGAGGCTGGCAGGGGCTTTCTCCCTATTTGCCTTCCCCTGCACACACTCACATTGAGGCAGTGTGCTGTTTCCTTGCTGATTAAAGCCCAGCATTAGCATGCAGGTGAAAACACCAATCAGCCTGGATGAGGCTTCCTGGGCAGCAGTGGGAGTCAAGGATTTGATCCAACCTGATCTTGGACATGGTTCAAACTCCCCAAACAGGAGCACATAAGCTGCTGCAAAGGTTTCATTTCCCTGTTAGCAGGCTCCAGGCTCTGTTTGCCTTTGCAGGGGTGGTTGTGGAGCTGAGTGCCTGGTGCTGGTCCCTGCAGCCCAGGACAGACCCTGGCACCCCCTGGGCTGTGCTGCTTCCCTGCACACCTGCCAGACCTGCTCCTCTCAAATGCAGTGCTCTGGCTGAGCCTGTCCCAGGGCTGTGCAGACGGGCAGGTGACATCCTGCTGTGTTCAGGGACCTGGGGCCCTTTGCCATCCACCTTCTCTTGCTCATGCTCTCCCTGCACCTTTGCAGGACCCCACAGCTGTGCATGGGACCAGGACAGCCCCAGCCAGGCTGCAGTTCTGAACCTCACCCCTTCAAGCATTTATTCATAAGAAACTAATTGTCACCTCTGTGCCAGGTTCTGGAATTTCTTCTGCCAAATCCTGCGTGCATCCCTTTGATACAGAGGCCAAAGCTGTGGGAGTGCCAGCTAAGCCCCAAGTTTTGATCAGAAGTAGCAGATGCTCAGATTGCCCTGTGAGTTTCCAAATCCAAGAAGAGTTTGTGGGGTGCCAAGTCTGTGCAGTGCCCAGCCCGAGGGTGCCTGGGCAGAGCAGGGGTGATGTTTGGTGGCCCCAGGTGACAGCCATGGTGGGCAGAGCAGGGCTCCTGCTGCCCTCAGAGCTCCTTGGCCTGGCCCCAGGCTGGGGATGGTCCTGCCTTGTCCCCAGGGCAGCCAGGGGGACAGGGGTGCCCAGCAGGTGCCAGGGATGGCAGGAGGGGCTGTCCCTGCACAGGGCACAGCTGATGAGCAGACACTCATTAGTGCTGGTGCTCCATCCATGGCAGCTGCACACTGGAGCTGTGGGCACAGCAGCTCTTCAGCAGGAGCAGCAGTGGGCTGGGGGCTGGCAGGGCTCCCCTCGGAGCTGGAACCTCTCCAGGACTGCAGCCAGCACAGCCGCCTGCTCCAGCCTGGGCATTAATCACCTGGGGCTCTGAGCTCAGCAAAGGGCCCTGAAACCATTCTGCATTTTAATAAAGTCAGCTTTGGTGCCACTGTCGTCCTTCCAGAAGGAGAATTTGCATTTCCTTCTGCCAGCTCCCCCCACACGGCCGCTGGCACCGGGGCCTGAGCTCCCACCAAGGACGTGTTCCATTTTGTTCCTTAATCACTGTGACACAGAGCAGGGCAGAGCTGCCCAGAGCCAGCCTGGAGAGCACACCAGTGTCTGCAAGGCCTCCCCTGTGTCTGAAAAGCAGTGCTGCCCACAGACTCCTGCCAGAGGCCGTGCATGTCCCCCTGTCCCTGTGTCCCTCTGTCCCCCTGTCCCTGTGTCCCCCTGTCCCCTGGGTCCCCGCTGCACAGAGCCCTGGGCACAGCTCACAGCCATGGATCTGAGAGCTGGGAGCAAGAGCTGCTGCCTGCCCTGCTGCTCTGCCCTCTGGAGCAGCTGGGCAGCAAGAACCTGCAGATTCTGCTCCCAAAGCCAGGGATGCCTCAGAGCTGCCAGCAGCTGTGCCTGCAGCAGGGAGCAGAGGGGCAGCACGGGACCCTGGGCTGGGCTGATGGTGATGGTGATGATGGAGCTGATGGTGATGATGGTGATGATGGTGGGGCTGATGGTGCTGATGGTGATGGGGCTGGTGGTGATGATGGGGCTGATGGTGATGGTGATGATGGTGATGATGGTGATGATGGGGCTGATGGGGCTGGTGGTGATGATGGTGCTGATGGTGCTGATGGTGCTTCCCCTGCCCAGGGCAGGCAAGTACAGCACAGCAGGGCCAGGTCTCCTTCTCCCAGTGGGGCTGTCACCCCTCCTGTCCCTTCTCAGCCCCAGTGCTGGGCACACAGGCCTGGAGCACACTGCCTTTCCTGGGGCTGGGGCCAGAGCTGCAGTGTGAGCCCTGCTGAGGCTCAGGTGCTGCAGGGACAGGGGCACCTGCCTCTGTCCCAGTGCATCCCTGCAGGGCCACTGTGGGTCCCTGTCCCCCCTCTCACCTCCACCCCACTCCCCTCTGCTGCACCAAACCCTGCCGTGGGGCAGAGCTGCAATCACAGCCTTCAGCCTGTTCAATTACTGCCAGCTAATGATGATTAATTTACAATTAAGGGCCTCTAAAGGGTAGTGTGTCTGTTAAATAAATATTGATCTTTCATTTGTGGCCACAGATATATTGCCCCAGTTATGGGAAGCACTGCAGGAGCAAAGCTGGGCTCTCCCAGACTCCCCACAAAACCTGAGCTGGCAGGGCAATTGGGGCTGCCAGGCAGGGGACAGGGCTGGTGTGACCCCAGGCAGGGGACAGGGCTGGTGTCACCCCAGGCAGGGGACAGTGCTGGTGTGACCCCAGGCAGGGGACAGGGCTGGTGTGACCCCAGGCAGGGGACAGGGCTGGTGTGACCCCAGGGCCTGGACAGGGATCTGTGTTGGGGTGTTTGGTGCTCAGTGCTGGTGTTTGGTGCTCAGTCCTGGTGCTGTTCCCGTTTGCTGGACCCATCCATCCCCCGTGCTGCAGCTCAGCAGGGGTCTCTGCAGGAGTGGCACTCTCCTTGCTCACCTGTGACTCTCTCCCACAGGCAGGTGAGGTGGCAGCACCATCCCCCCACCTGCAGCCTGTCCCTGCAGTGCCCTGTCCCTTCTCCCCAGCACTCCCATCCCTGCTCCCTCAGCTCCCTTCCCCTGTGCATTCCTGGCCAGCCTCACCAGGAGAGCCCTCTCTGGCTTCCTCTTTTATTTGAGACATGTATTTGGAGCAGTGCTTTTGTTCCAAATGAACACGTTGTTTCATTCAGAAGTGCAGTTTCTGTTTTTGAATCAGCAGAGCTGTTTATGCTCACAGTGTCCATAAAACTGTTATTTTAGTCCTGACACTGATGCTTATGAATAAAATTTAGATCTCATTCAGAAGAACGTTAGCTGTAGCTATTTGGCTCCTTGTTAAAGCATTAATTTTTATTGAGACCACATTGCCAAGCAGCTCCTTCTGCATCTTGCAGCACCCAAGTCCCTCAGAGTGGAGAGCTGGGCAGGAGCAGAATGCAGCACTCCCTGTGCAGGGCTGGGTGATGGGGAGCTCCAGCTCCCACGTGAGCAGGGCAGGTGTGAGCAGGGCAGGTGTGAGCAGGGCAGGTGTGAGCAGGGCAGGTGTGAGCAGGACAGGGGGGAGCAGGACAGGTGTGAGCAGGGCAGGTGTGAGCAGGGCAGGGGGGAGCAGGGCAGGTGTGAGCAGGACAGGTGTGAGCAGGGCAGGTGTGAGCAGGGCAGGTGTGAGCAGGGCAGGGGGGAGCAGGGCAGGTGTGAGCAGGGCAGGTGTGAGCAGGCAGGTGGGAGCAGGGCAGGTGTGAGCAGGACAGGGGGGAGCAGGGCAGGTGTTAGCAGGGCAGGTGTGAGCAGGGCAGGTGTGAGCAGGACAGGGGGGAGCAGGGCAGGTGTGAGCAGGCAGGTGTGAGCAGGGCAGGTGTGAGCAGGCAGGTGGGAGCAGGCAGGTGTGAGCAGGCAGGTGGGAGCAGGGCAGGTGTGAGCAGGGCAGGTGTGAGCAGGCAGGTGGGAGCAGGGCAGGTGGGAGCAGGGCAGGTGTGAGCAGGCAGGTGGGAGCAGGGCAGGTGTGAGCAGGCAGGTGGGAGCAGGGCAGGGGGCAGCAGGGCCCCACGCCCAGGGGAGGGGGGAGTGCTGCAGGTGTCAGGGCTGTCACAGCAGTGCTGCTGGGTGTTGGCTGTTCTGGTGCCAATTAGCTCTCCCCTGTATTTATTGCACCTTTTTGCTCGAAGCAAGCTGTTAAATGTCAAAAACACTTTAGCATTTTAGCAGAAAGATAATTTTTAATAGATTCCACCTACAAAAAGGAGCTGACTGGCAGAATATTAAACTCAGGGAGATTTATTTTTACTCTGTGCCTCCAAACAGCTTGATGTCACCATTTTTGCATGGCTCTTGCTGATTAATGCTGCTGTCTCTTGCCTGTCCTCCTCACTTGGTCTGTGGCAGCTGTGGTCTCTCACATCCCATTAACCTTGTCTGCAGAAGGGATACCTGGCCAAAGCAGAGAATTAGCCCTTGTAATTAGGAATGTAAACATCTCCCACTGCCTGCTAACATCCACACCTCCTTCCCTGGAGCTGCTGGTTCTTGTTAGGGCAGGATACCCCCAGACAGGCTATTCCTCTCTTCACCTTCCCACACAGCAGCTTCCAACAATTTCTAGCTGAAGAAGCATTTAAAGCCCAAAGCAGCCCCACAGTAGCTCTGGTTCTTCAGGCTGAGGGGGTGTTTGTCAGTGCCCTGGCAGCTCAAAGGGGTTTGCTGGGGCTCTGGTGAGTTTTTCCTCTTCCTTAGCAGAGCTGAGGGATACCTGGTCCGTGGCTGGCACAGCAGCAGTCGTGTCCTGGTGATGTTTGTGCCTGGGAGCTGTGGCTGGTGGCACAGCAGGGATGTCACTGTCACCTGTGCCTGTGCTCAGGCTGTGTCAGCCTGTTCTCAGTGTGAGCAGTGGCTCCCTAGTGCTGCATGGAGCAACTGGGTCATTGCTCATAATGCAGCAGCTTCTGAAAATTCAGGGGACTTTATTTGTGTCTCAGTGATATAATGAACTGTTTTGAGTGATGTTAGATTTAATGGCTAAATCAATGTGTGTATTTAGTGTTAGCCTTTATTTTAGCACTAAGTGACATGAGATAAGCAGACTTAGAGTGTTAATTGGTTTGTGTTTAGCATTTACACTAATCAGACTGTGCAGTGCTGCCCAGAGCTCTTCAACACTAGTAATTCTGTTTATCCAAACCAGGAATTGTTTACTCTATTGACTGGAGAGGCATCGGGCTGTTTTGCACTCTCTGGGATGTTGCAGCACATGTGTGAATTATCAGAGAGCCCTGGCTGAGCCTGCCTGGTGCAGCCCTGGCAAGAGAGCAGAGCAGGGCTGGGGCTGAGCTGCCACCAACCCCCAGTAAGTGGCTCAGATTTGGGGCTCGTGGCTGTGATTTGGGGCTCGTGGCTGAGATTTGGGGCTGTGATTTGGGGCTCGTGGCTGTGATTTGGGGCTGTGATTTGGGGCTGTGATTTGGGGCTCGTGGCTGTGATTTGGGGCTCATGGCTGAGATTTGGGGCTGTGATTTGGGGCTCGTGGCTGTGATTTGGGGCTCGTGGCTGAGATTTGGGGCTGTGATTTGGGGCTCGTGGCTGTGATTTGGGGCTGTGGTTTGGGGCTGTGATTTGGGGCTCGTGGCTGAGATTTGGGGCTGTGATTTGGGGGGTCGTGGCTCAGATTTGGGGCTGTGATTTGGGGCTGAGATTTGGGGCTCTGCTGCCCAGGGGGGAGCTCTCAGGCCTGCTGGGCTCTGTGGATGTGCCAGGACCCTCCCGTGCAGTTGTGGCTGCCTGTGCTGTGCTGGCAGGAGCCCACCAGAGCCCCCAGAGCCAGCAATGGCACTCTGGCCAGCCAGCAGCACACAGCGTGGCTGCCTTCAAAATGGCTTGAAAATTGCCTCACCCTTGCTCTGCTCCCATCACCTGGCTGCTTTTATTAGAGTTGGTGTTGGATCATTGGATTTTTATCTAAACACTCAGTTCCCAGCTGGGCTCTGGAGAGCCCTGGCAGTGGAGCTGCCTGTGGGATGTGCTGCTGGCCCTTGCTGAGCCCTCCCTGGCAGTCCCAGGGCTCCCTCTGCCCCTGGCTCTTGCAGGCAGGTGTGACTCACCTGTGAGAGCCCAGCAGGATGCTCAGGGTGAGCCCCAGGCTCCTGCTCTGGGCTGTGCTGGGAGGCTCAGCAAGGTGAACTCCCTTTTATTTTGCAGAGTGCTGTTTCACTGGTTTCTGCCAGCCAGCCCCAGCCTGGGTTGTGGCCCCTCAAGTGCCACCCCTGGGGACAGAGAGAGCCGGGAGCCCCCCGGTGCAGTGACAGTGCCTGGGGTGACATTAAATCCCTGGGTGAGGGCGAGCACTGTGCTGGCACTGGGGCTCTGGAGGAAGCTCTGTGGCACCGTTTGCACTCACTGTGTGATCCCAGTCACAATGAGAATCATAAATCTCGATTATTCTCTGTCTCAGCTGATTTCAGCCAAATGCCTTGGACAGGGATATAGTTCTCATCTCGCTGAAAACTGCAAAAAACCCGATTAAATGTACAAACTGATATCAATAGCACTCTGTCTCCCTTAGTGCCCAGCCTGTCAGAGTTTGGGGAGAGGCTCCTGCGTGGGTGGGCTCTGTCCCAGCCCAGAGCAGCTTCCTGGGGCTCAGGGCAGCTTTCCCCACTCTTCTTTATTTTGGTACTTCGTTCCTGCACTTCTGGCTGTTATTATGATGTCAATTACAGATGGCATCTCTGATTCTGATTGCACTTTGCTTACAATTAAGCATCCTATAGAAAAATGGAAATGCTGGGTCATTAACATAGCGTAATAATAAGGTAAACCGTTCAATTACGGAGGAAAAACCACTTTGAATAATAAGGATATTGTATGCCTAAAAGACATTCAGATGCCAGTGTATTACCATTCTTGCATACATAATAAATGAACTTAAACCCCAAAATAATCAACAGAAGCAAATAACAAATAGCTGTGCCCTCGGCAGCAGCCTGGCTGGCAGCACTCCCTCCGTGGTGAGTTTTGGGTCTGGGGGATCCCTGCAGCTGCTTTGGGAGGTGCCTTGGCCCTGCAGGACTTGTCAGACCCGGGCTGCCCTGGTTCCCACCTGCCTGGGGAGGAGGCAGACGGGGCTGGCTCTGCTCATTGCTGCCATAGCAGGGCAGCCCTGGGCTCTGCTGGGTGCACACACTGCAGGTCACACAGGGACTTTGTGCCCTGGGCCCTGGGCAGATCCTTCCTCTGTCTCTGGAGGGGTTTGGAGCTGCCTTGGCTGCCTCCAGAGCTGCAGAGAGCCCATCACTCCCCAGTGCCCTTCAGCTGCCCTGCAGCCCAGGGCTTGCCCAGCCCATCTCTGGCAGCCACGAGAGCAGCCTGGGGCTGCAGGTGAGTGCAGGTGTGCTCCGGGCTCCCCTCTGAGCAGCCTGGGGCTGCAGGTGAGTGCAGGTGTGCTCCGGGCTCCCCTCTGAGCAGCCTGGGGCTGCAGGTGAGTGCAGGTGTGCTCCGGGCTCCCCTCTGAGCAGCCTGGGGCTCCTGGGGCTGCCTTGCTTTCGTGTCCAGCCTTTCTGTGCCGTTCCCTGAGGCAGGAGGGAGAGTCCCCTCCCTTCCCTGGAGCCCAGCACAGGGTGAGGGATTGCTGCTGTTCTCAGCCTGTTTGGCAGTATCACTGCTCCATAACAATTCCCAGCCTTTTAGCTGTTGATGGCTTACCCATTACTCTGGCACTGCTTAGGATAAGATCCAGATACAGCTGAAGAATGGAATTTATTTACTCTTTTCCCTGAAAAGCTTTTAGTATGATACAGCTGTGGTGCTTTCACTTAGGCAGCCATTACTGCCAGGGTGTTTTCCTGGTAGAATTAAATGTTCCAGAAGATGAACAAGGACTCCTCGAGATACGGAGCTCCAAACCACTCTGTTTTAATATTTTACTTCCCTGGCCTTCTTTGGGAAGGGCCCATCCCATTTTTGGGAACCTGGAGTGGTTTGAACCTGGTCAGTGTTAGGTGTCAGCTGCACAGGGCTCTCCCCATGAGTTGTAGCTTTCCCACATCCAGCTGGCTGTTCCAGGAACCACAGCCTGCAATACCAGCAGCATCTATTATTGACAGTCTGGAACCTTCCACAGGCATCACTTAGCAACAGCCAAGGCAGAGCTGGGTGGGAGCATCCTGCACAGTGTCCCTGGGGCTGCTGCTGCTCTGCCTGGGGCAGGAGGAGCAGGGCTGGGGCTGGGGCAGGAGGAGCAGGGCTGGGGCTGGGGCTGGAGCTGGGGCTGGGGCTTGTCCTGCTGCGTGTTGGTGCTGAGCTCCCAGACTGGGAATGCCCAGGGAAGGGAAGGAGTGTACTGTGCACTGGGTTGTCCCAGGTTTGAGGTTTCTGTCCTGCACACATTGCTGTGCATTGGCATTTCATGTTGCTTTGCCCCAGAGCTGAGCACTGGCGTGGGGCAGGCAGAAAACAGTGGAAATGAGTGAACTGGCACCGAGGGCACTCAAGCTCCTGTGTTGGAGGGAAATCTGCACTGGGAGCAGACTAATGGACTCGAACATCTCAGTAAGAGGAGGCAGAACTCAGCCCTGCCAGTCCTCATTCCAGGGCTTTGCTGTAACTGTGACTAATACAGTAATTAAATCTGGTAGATGACACTGAGAGATTCCCAGTGAATAGGATCATGGTGCTTCTGTAGAGAATGGTAGTGAGACTTTGTCAAAATAATTTTGACAGCAGAGAGGTTAGAAATACACATTTCCAGCCTTTTTTTACAACCTGTTCCATGGCTGACTGCTGACCAACAATAAATCTTGCACTAAAATTGGAGAGATTGGGCCAAATTTATCCCTGGTCAAATAGTGCTCCACTGAATACACATCTCCATCCATAGAGCTGAGGTTCCTTTGCACAGCCAAAGCCAAGTGGTGCTGAGGGCTGTTTGTGCCACCTGAGCAGGTGTGTGCTGACACAGGTGTGCCTGTGCTCTCAGCCTTGCCAGGAGCTCCCCAGCTGCAGGAGCCAGGATGCCCCTGTACATCCAAGGGGTTCCCATCAGGAGCTGGTGGAAGCACATCAGGCACCCCAGAGCTGAGCTATCCAATTTGTGTGAGCTGTGCACCAGCAGGCAAGGGATTTCAGCACAAGGCAGCAGCCACATCCCAGAGGAGATCCACTTGAGCAAAGAACAGAAGAAAGCAAGATTCAGCATTAGGATCATAATTTCAGATTACATTGTGCAAGTATCAACAGTCTGTACTCGTGAGAGCCTTGGGGAGCACAGTGCTGCAGCAGCTCTCCCTGCTAGCCTGATCAGTGAGGGTTGGTTTTAATTGCAGCTGAATGGATCTAACCTTGTGATGTCTGTTCACAAAGCATTGCCAGATTAATATAGGTTCCATAGTTGCTTCTGCTAAAAGACTTTAATGGATCAGCTTAGTGCTCTGCTCCATGATTATAGCATCCCTACCCACCTATCATGCCTGAGCCAGATGGTCCCAGTGAAATCAGAGCATATTTATATTTTTGTCTGCTACTCAGCCACCTGCCCACTGATTTTGTTGCATAGTGGTAGGAGGAGAGGAGACTCCAATGTGCCCCCTGCCCCTTTCCCTAGCCCAGTGTCTGCCCCACCTCCTGAAAGACCCCTCAAGAGGAGGCACAGGGAGGCTGTTCCCTTGGGACAAGGTCCCTCGGGGTGCCCGGGAGCTTGCCCAGCCCTCTGGAGGTGGCCACACCTCGGGCAGAGCGTGGCTCTGGCTCCTGGCACAGACTGAGCTGCTGCCCCGGTGCTGGGAACGTTCCCAGTTCTGTCGGTGACCAGAGCCATTGGGCAGGTCCAAGTACTAAAGAGATCTTGAGCAATGCCTATAAAACCTTTGAATCCTTGACAGAATCAATAGCTGGTTCTCAGGAGTAACTTCTTATCCAGACAAACTTAAGCACATGCCAATGAGCCTTTAAAGATTTTGCATTTTGTGGAGACACAGAAGCCCTTTCATTGTGGTTGTTGGACTCTAGACTGGGTGATATTGTGAAAAATCGCATTAGAAGCAGACTGTGCTCCGAAGGCATTTCCTCAGTGTCTGGGGGTGCCCTGAGTGGCCCTGAGCCCCTGGGCTGCGGGGCCGAGCCCTGGATTGCTGCGGGAGCAGCGGCAGCCCTGGCAGGGGACAGGGAACAGGGTCAGGGACAGGGACAGGGACAGGAGCTGTGCGCGGGACAGGGGCAGGGACAGGGACAGGGACAGGGACAGGAGCGATGCGCAGGACAGGGACAGGGACAGGGACAGGGACAGGGACAGGGACAGGGACAGGAGCGGTGCGCGGGACAGGGACAGGGACAGTGACGGGGACAGGGACAGAGACAGGAGCTGTGCGCGGGACAGGGGCAGCGACAGGGACAGGGACAGGGACAGGAGCTGTGCGCGGGACAGGGGCAGGGACAGGGACAGGAGCGATGCGCGGGATAGGGACAGGGACAGTGACAGGGACAGGGACAGGAGCGGTGCCCGGGACAGGGACAGGGACAGGAGCGGTGCCCGGGAGGTGGCGCAGGTGCTGGGTGGCTCCAGGCTCCGCCGGGTGCCCGAGCCGTGCCGGGGCAGGGCGGTGGCCCCGGGTGGCCGCAGTGGCGCCGCCGCTGCGCTGTCTCGGCTGTGGCCGCGGTTCCGATCCCGCATCGCCGTTGCCATGGCAGCTCCGCGGTCGGATCGGATCCAGCTGGGAACAGCATCACCTGCGTCGGCATGGCAACGGAGCGCCGCGCCCGCCGGCAGTGCGGAGGGACGGACGGACGGACGGACAGGCGGAGAGTCGGACGGACAGAGATGGACGGACAGACAGACGGAGAGTCGGACGGACAGACGGCCCCAGGCCCCCTGTCAGGAGGGCTGGCCCTGCTGAGGAGCTCGGAGTCGCTCCCGAGCCCCAGCTGCTCCTCGCTCCTGCTGCACTGCCATCCCACTCCAGCTGTGGCTCCTGGGCTCCACATCTGCACGGCCTGGGGGACGCTGGGGACACGGCTGGCACAGAGCAAGGACCTGGCCTGGCAGCCCCAAACTGCCCCTGAATGGCTTTGGAACCTCTGGGAAGAGGGAAAGTTCCTTGTCTTGGACAGGGAAACCAATGGTACAGGCAGCCCCTAATCTGGGTTTCCAAGCCCTGCAAAAACAGAACACCAGTCACACAGGGGTGGCTCAACCCTCCTCCCACCCACCAGATTTCTAACCACTGAACCCTTCCAGTGAGTTCCTGGGGATGGTTTGTGCTCCTGTGGCCCCAGTCTGAGCTGGCAGGCATTTTTCTGGAAGGGCTTTCTAATTTGCGTTTAGTGGTTTTTAACAGACATATGTGAGCTGTTTGAATTAGAGCAGTGTGAATCTATTAGGCAGCGACAGATGCAAGTTTTGTGTCTCTTATTAGAAGGGATTGGCTTCTGAGGTTTAGTGATGTGCAAAGGATTGGACTTTGGAGAGATTAAAATTATTTTCAGCGTTAAGCACAATATTTCTGAGCTAATGCACTCACTCTTGAATATAGATTCACAGACCGAAAAGATTATAAAACATTAAACCTATGTAAATTCAGCTGTAAATTTATGTTTGAACAAATTCAACAAGAGATTTGACTCGGGGGCTTATAGCAAATGGGTTCTGCTTTTAATGCTTACTGCAGGCTCAGCTGCAATGCCGCTCTCCCCTTGAAAGTCCCACGCCTGCTGAATTACTGGCAGGTCACAGCTGACAGCTCAAGCAATTATACCAGAATGTGTTAATAATAAAAAGGAAAAGGATTCATGTTTGTCTTTTCAGAAGACAAAAGCAGCTGTTGCTGCACCCCGAGGAGCAGCAGAGAGGAGCTCTGGGCAGGTGACACTTGCAGCACCTGGCCATTTCCTCCTTCCACGACAGCCCTGCAAATCCTTGTCCTCCCCTGCGATTCCCCAAGCCCTGGGAGTTGTTATGAACTTTTTTCTCTTGTTGAGAACATGAAAATACAGTTAACAAAGACTTCTTTTGAGTGGGATTGCAGGAAACCTGCAACATCGTGAACAAGCTGCCTACACAGAGATAAATGACAGCTGTGACTGAAGGAATAAACAAGATAATCTGGATTTAAATAAACCACAAGGGGATTTTGGCAACATGCAAATTCGCAAATTTATAAAATGTATCCTTTGAAAATAAAGAGGTTGTTTGAAGCCAGCAGTTAAGAGCAATTACTGCAGCACATTTTCCCGGTGAGGGCTTAGAGCTGGTCCCTGCTCCAGCTATGCTGCCCGTGGTGGCATAGGGCACAGGGCACAGAGCACAGAGCACAGAGCACAGAGCACAGAGCACAGGGCACAGGGCACAGAGCACAGAGCACAGAGCACAGGGCACAGGGCACAGGGCACAGAGCACAGGGCACGGCACAGGGCACAGGGCACAGAGCACAGAGCACAGGGCACAGGGCACAGAGCACAGAGCACAGGGCACGGCACAGGGCACGGCACAGGGCACAGGGCACAGGGACACAGGGCACAGGGCACAGGGACACAGAGCAAAGGGCACAGGGCACAGGGCACAGAGCACAGAGCACAGAGCACAGGGCACGGCACAGGGCACAGGGCACAGAGCACAGGGCACAGAGCACAGCGCACAGGGCACAGCGCACAGGGCACAGGACACAGGGCACAGGGACACAGGGACACAGGGCACAGGGCACAGGGCACAGCGCACAGCGCACAGGGCACAGGGCACAGGACACAGGGCACAGGGACACAGGGACACAGGGACACAGGGCAGAGAGCACAGGGCACAGGGCACAGAGCACAGGGCTCAGGGCACAGTGCACAGGGACACAGGGACACAGGGACACAGGGCAGAGAGCACAGGGCACAGAGCACAGGGCACAGGGCACAGGGCACAGCGCACAGGGACACAGGGACACAGGGACACAGGGCAGAGAGCACAGGGCACAGAGCACAGGGCACAGGGCACAGCGCACAGTGCACAGGGCACAGGGCACAGGGCACAGGACACAGAGCACAGGGCACAGGGACACAGGGACACAGGGCAGAGAGCACAGGGCACAGGGCACAGAGCACAGGGCACAGGGCACAGGGACACAGGGCAGAGAGCACAGGGCACAGAGCACAGGGCACAGGGCACAGCGCACAGGGACACGGGGACACAGGGACACAGGGCAGAGAGCACAGGGCACAGGGACACAGGGCACAGGGCACAGCGCACAGGGCACAGGGCACAGGGACACAGGGACACAGGGACACAGGGCAGAGAGCACAGGGCACAGAGCACAGGGCACAGCGACACAGGGACACAGGGACACAGGACACAGGGACACTGGGCACAGGGCACAGGGGCAGCAGGGGCAGTAGCCAGGCCCTGGGCAGCTCGGGGTGGGGGGCACAGAGCAGCCCAGCCTGCTCAGCCTCGGGCACAGCACTGGGGAGCAGCAAAGGGGAGAAACAGCAGAGCCCAGGGGAGTGCTCAGTGACATACTGGAGTGTGTGCCTGGAGGGCAGGGTCACTCCTGGCCCCAAGGACAGGGTCACTCCTGGCCCAAGGGCAGGGTCACTCCTGGCCCCAAGGGCAGTGCACAGTCCAGCTGCGGCACTGCCCAGTGAGGTGATGCTGCCCCCAGAGCACAGGGGAGGATTCCTGTCCTGTAAGGGAGCACAGGGACACCAGCACTGCAGGGGAGCCCAGGTGTGTGCAGGGGAGCCAAGGTGTGTGCAGGGGGGCCCAGGTGTGTGCAGGGGAGCCCAGGTGTGTGCAGGGGTGCCCAGGTGTGTGCAGGGGAGCCCAGGTGTGTGCAGGAGAGCCCAGGTGTGCTGCTGGGGAGCCCAGGTGTGTGCAGGGGAGCCAAGGTGTGTGCAGGGGGGCCCAGGTGTGTGCAGGGGAGCCCAGCCCAGCCCAGGCTGCAGCTCCAGCTCCCTCACCTGCACAGGGAGCACACGGGGAGCAGCAGGGCTTGGGCTCTGCTTTTCTCTGTGATGTCCCAGAGCCACAGCTCTTCTGGGCTCTGCCAGGCCAGGGTGTTTTGAGGACACACTGTGCCTTCCAGCTTTATGCTTAGAACTGTACAGCAAAAGCTTTTCCTCCTCTTTTCCCTGATCACTGCTTCCCCATCTTCTCTCCTCAGGGCCAGCCCATCCATCCATTTGTCTTTATTGTGCGTGGAGTTAAACACAGTCCTTAAATGTGGCAACACTTCCAGGTTATTAGCTCTGCAATTTCTTGGCTCCTGTTTATTGTGCTAACACCATCTGAAGGGGCAGTAGTAATTAACGTGTTTGCTCATGCTTCTTTTATAAAACCCCAGCGTGTTTGCTTTATACAAACCAAGCCCAGTGCCCTGGGGCATCTGGAGCTGCTGCGGGGAGGGGACACCATGCTGGCTCCTGTCCTTGCTGCAGGTGGCTCCCTGCCCGTCCTCCCCACCAGCTGCTGTCCCTGGGCTGCAGAGTGGGCACAGAGCAGCACTGCCACCAGCACCTCCCACTCCTGCACCCCTGCAGGGCAGCACTGGGCACCCAAAGGTTCATCTCTGATCGTGCTGTGAGTCTTGCTGGGATGTGCACTGCCATAAAAGCTGCTTCCTTCCCATAGGGCTGTTAAATCTGGGTACTGGGTTCCCCAGGGAAGCTGGTCTGTAATTCTGCAGCTGCTGCAGTCCCCAAGTGCTCCTTTCCCTCTACATCTGTTCAGGGTTTTCTTAAAGGAATGAATACCTCGAGATGCATTGTTCTGACTAATCCTTGCTCCCTTGGTGCCACTGCTGCTCAGGGGCTGATGCAAGGCATGGGTGAAGCTCCAGAGTGCTCTGGGAAGGCAGCTCCAGCAGGACCTGGGGCCAGAGGGATGGATGGGTTTCCCAGCAGAGCCTGCAGCCACCCTGCTGGTGCTCAGACAGCCCTGAGTGACAGGAAGGGCTCTCAGCAGGACTGGGGCAGCCAGGGAACACCACCCTCTGCACCCACAATGCTGAGCACACTGGCAGCCCTGTGGCAGCACCAAGCCCAGCCTCACCCCTGCCTTGGCAGAGACCCCTCACAGCCCAGAAGCAGAACAGGGCTGGTGGGCTGGATGGCAGCAGCAGTGCATGCACAAATGACAGGGTGTTCAGGGCAGTTGTGTCTCTAGCAGAGTGACACAAGGTGACACTGACAGCACATCCCACAGGCTGTGCCTGTCACCTGCTGCTGCTCCAGCCTTCAGCTTTGTTACCCCAGCATGGCTCTTGCTGGGCCCCAACAGATTGAGCTCAGCAGCACCGTGTGTGGCTGCCCAAGGTGCTCTCACAGAGCCTTTTCAGGCCTGTTCATGTTATTTCCTCACCATATGTTTCTACTAAAAATGGTTGCAATACAAAGGGATAATCCTGCAAGGCCATGGGCATCTCCATCCCCCGTGTCTGACCCAGGGGATCTGCCCAGTGCCCTGAGGGCTTCCCTGGGGCAGCCACCCCGTTCCTCTCCTTGGCACTGTGGCAGGGCTGGGCTGCCCAGGTGGGTGCAGGGGGTGCCCAGGTGGGTGCAGGGGCTGCCCAGGTGGGTGCAGGTGGGTGTGGGCAGCACAGCAGGTGTGAACGAGGCTGTGACGCTCCTGCAGGGGACATCTGTGGTTCCCTTCCAGTCCAGCTCCTTCTGGAATTCTGTGATCACCCTCTGGCTGTGATAATCCTCAACTGGTGTAGCTGGGATGAGAATTTACCTCTTCATTTTCTTAGACATAACTGCAGTTTCATTTTACATTACAGTAATATGCTATCCAGGAAAATCTTGCTACATGCTAATTTATCCAGTAGGCAAATTCCTTTTGGCTAATAAAAGTGCTTGCACAGGAAGCTCAACACCCAGCAGCAATTAATTATTGACAGAGCATGTGAATTAGAGATAAAAGAAAAGTCATTCTTTCTCACACACAAGATAGTAAATAAATTTAATTATTGTACTAGAAGCAAGGGATCTTATTCAGTATTAAGTTTTATTAGTGGAGACATTTAAAAGCGTGTCATCATAACAAAAGGTCCTGTGTAATCCGAGCAGCTCTGGAGTGAATGGGCTTAATTGAGCAAAGGAGCAGATGGCTCTGAGCAGGCAGGTACTGTGCAGCTTCCTGCCAATTAGCTTTGCTCTACCTGCACCTGTGGCTAATTGCCTGCATGCTGTGGCACAAGGTTGGCTTTGCATTTCGGGCGCCCGTGGCCAGGGGCTCAGGAGAAGCAAAGGCAGAAAGGTTTGGGTCAGGGGGTGACACGGGGGTGACAGCATTCCTCCTGCTGCTGTCCCAGCCACAGCTGCCCCCTCGCTAACCAGCCCTCTGTTTGTGCCCAGGAACGTGATGCCCAGGACCCTGGAGGGGCAGATCACCATGGAGAAGACCCCCAGCTACTTCGTGACCAGCGAGGCGCCGCGGCGCATCCACAGCATGGCCAGGGACACCAAGCTGATCGTGGTGGTGCGGGACCCCGTCACCAGGGCCATCTCTGACTATACCCAGACCCTCTCCAAGAAGCCAGAGATCCCCACCTTCGAGGTGCTGGCCTTCAAGAACCGGACCCTGGGGCTGATCGACGCGTCCTGGAGCGCCATCCGCATCGGGCTGTACGCCCTGCACCTGGAGAACTGGCTGCAGTACTTCCCCCTGGCCCAGATCCACTTTGTCAGTGGGGAGAGGCTCATCACCGACCCTGCGGGGGAGATGGCCAAGGTCCAGGACTTCCTGGGCCTCAAGAGGATTGTGACAGAGAAGCATTTCTATTTTAATAAAACCAAGGGCTTTCCCTGTCTCAAGAAGCCAGAGGACAGCAGTGCTCCCCGCTGCTTGGGCAAGTCCAAGGGTCGAACTCACCCCAAAATAGACCCAGACGTCATCCACAGACTGAGGAAGTTTTACAAACCCTTCAATGTCATGTTTTACCAAATGACAGGCCAGGATTTCCAGTGGGAGCAGGAAGAAAGCGATAAGTAGAACCACGAAATCAGGAAAAAGCCTTTTTTGTTTTTGGGATGTGAATCATCGTTTGAGACCCAAAACTCTCCTGGGCCAGATGCTCAGCCGTGTGTGTCGTGGCTCTTGTGTTGTCAGGGCTGCAGCAGAAGTGGCCCCACGTGTCCAGCCTGGAGCCGTGCTGGTCTGTCACCTCGGGCTGTCCCCACGGTGCCCCGGGTCAGGGAGGGCAGGAGGAGGCAGGGGGAGCAGGGCAGCTCAGGCTCTGGGGCACTCGGTGTCCAGGTGTCACTGCTGGTGTCCCCAGGCAGGCAGGACCCACAGTGAGCTGGGGCTCCCTAAACCAGCACCGGGACAAACCCACTGATTGGATTTCTCCTGCCCTGCACTTTAGTTTTGCCCAAGCAGCAGCATCAGCTCTGGTAAATTCAGGCCCTGTGCACTCACATGCACACTGGTCTTTGTGTGTGGAAGGAATAAAGCCAGTTATGCTGCAAAGGAACTACGTACAGGAACTTCATTTGCACCAAACATTTCAATTACTTCTTGCACTAAAACTAGAATTTTCCAAGTGTCACCTGGCCTCAATTCTCCTCTGAGTGATGGGTGCACCTCCACTGTTGGAAGAGAGTTGTTCCTTCTGTGCTGAGATGCTCAGTGGGATCAGAGCTGGGTCCCCTGGGTCTCCATCCCCTGGAAGCTGAAGGAACATTGCCAGCTGCCCAGGAGTGAGCTAGGCTCCCCTGCCAGCCAGGCACAGCGTGCTGCCCTGTCCCTGCAGCCCCTCCTGAGCCCTGCCCTGCTCCTGGTGCAGAGCCAGGGGCACCCAGGGTGGCTGCAGGGCCCTGGGACCCTCCTTGCACCTGGAAAATGCAATCCCTGCTCTTGCTGGGACAGCTGGGGCTGCGGGGCAGGGAGCAGCCTTCATCTCACCTTGGAATTACAAAGGAGCTGCCAGCCCAGAACCTGGGCTGGAAATGACCGAGTCACCCAAATCTGCAAATCCTGTAGGAACTGTAGAATAATCCCATGTCCTGACTCGGTGCCCCAGTGCCACAAGAGCTGCTTGCTGGGCCCAGCAGGCAGCACGAGCAGCATTTCCACACAGCCCCAGCTGCAGGAGCCCAGCAGGGGCAGGGGCAGGGGCAGGGGCAGGGGCAGGGGCAGGGGCAGGGGCAGGGGCGGGGCAGGGGCAGGGGCAGGGGCAGGGGCGGGGCAGGGGCAGGGGCAGGGGCAGGGCAGCCCAGGTGGATGCAGAGCTGCTGCAGGGTCCCTCAGGGTGGTTGCTCAGGCACTCAGACACTGCTGGCACTCTGCCCTGCTGAGGGGGGGGCTGCCAGCGTGGGGGGCAGCACGGGACCCCCTCCCATGGGGCAGGGCTGCAGGGTGGGCTGCAGGACCAGGGCTGGGCTCTGCTGGGCTGAAGGAGCTTTCCCCAGCTCCTGCTGAAGGATGGAATGTTCTGCACTCCCTGGGGACAGGTGAGCCTGCTCAGGGTTCCAGGGCCTCTGTGTCCCACAGCCCATGCAATGGTGCCTTGGGTGGTGAGAGCAGCGGAAGCACCTGCAGCATTTCCTGCAGGGGCACTGCACTCCCTCGGCAGCACATCAGCCCCCACCAGCCTGGGCAGGCCAGAACCAGCTCCTGAGCTGCACAGTCCTCACAGAACTCCCGGATTACTGCAGAACACTGGAAAAATACAAGAATGATCTTGGAGTGTTTCAGTTAATAAAATGTGGGAGCAGGTCCTACACATGCTGTTGTTGCACAGCTTGGGGCAAGATGCTGGCTGGAGGAGCAGGGACTCAGTGTCCCCTCCCAGGGGGTGTCTGGGGGTCTCTGCCCATCTCCAGTGCTGCTCCCAGCATGGTGCTGGGCTGGCAGCTGGGCTGCTGCCTCTGGCTGGGCTGGGACACTGTGCCCCTCTGCCTGCCCCACACTCACCCCGTTATTTTGCCATATGTTCAGAGTTTATTTTTGATACCAGAGCCATCTGCAGCTGAGCAGGGGCTGAGGGGTGCCCATGAGAGGAGACCCTGCTGCAGGGACAGCCAGCCCTGAGCAGGTGGGACAGACCTGCCCCAGGCTGTGCCCCGGGCAGCTGTGGACAGCCAGCCCTGCAGAGGGACGGGCAGGACACCCGGGCTGGGCTGGGCTGGGGTGCTGCTGTTCTGTTTTCTTCTTTGGAAATGCCCCTCATGTATCCCCACTGCAGCTGGGGCTGGGTGGGGGGTGTTTTCTATCTGGCCAGAGAGGCCTGCCAAATGAGTCAGGTTAATAACACTTTTTTAACAAAACCTATTCAAATGTCAGCATTAGAATACACAGGAAATTGAATTTTGTATTTGGTTTCAATTAGCAAAGCATAAATTGTGTTTAATTTTCTACACAGCCTGAGTGATTCATTGTTCTGGAGAAGCTGGTGCTTTGTGTTTCAGGGCTGGAAATGGAGAGTGGCTCTGTGCTGAACCGTGCCGTGCTGTCAGTGCCTCCCCAGTGTGTCCCTCTGTACCCGAGCCGTGTGTCCTGAGCTGAGCCCGCCCCGGCACCCACAATAAATCATTGTAGCAGCTGCACTTCTCGGCTCGTTCCTCTCGGCCCCAGCAGCGCCCAGGAACCACAGCAGGAGCCAGACAGGGCAGGGCTGGCCTGGAGCTGCAGCACAGCTCGGCACTGGGCAGGGGCTGGGGAACAGGGGCAGGAACAGGGGCAGGAACAGGGGCAGGGCAGGAACAGGGGCAGGAACAGGAACAGGGGCAGGAACAGGGGCAGGAACAGGGGCAGGGCTGGCCTGGAGCTGCAGCACAGCTCGGCACTGGGCAGGGGCTGGGGAACAGGGGCAGGGGCAGGGGCAGGAACAGGGGCAGGAACAGGGGCAGGGGCAGGAACAGGGGCAGGAACAGGAACAGGGGCAGGAACAGGGGCAGGAACAGGGGCAGGAACAGGAACAGGGGCAGGAACAGGGGCAGGAACAGGGGCAGGGCTGGCCTGGAGCTGCAGCACAGCTCGGCACTGGGCAGGGGCTGGGGAACAGGGGCAGGGGCAGGAACAGG
>NC_136669.1:0-304169 GCF_903797595.1 Erithacus rubecula | reverse complement strand
GGGGCAGGGGCAGGAACAGGGGCAGGGGCAGGAACAGGGGCAGGGGCAGGAACAGGGGCAGGAACAGGAACAGGGGCAGGAACAGGAACAGGGGCAGGGGCAGGAACAGGGGCAGGGGCAGGAACAGGGGCAGGGCAGGAACAGGGGCAGGAACAGGAACAGGGGCAGGAACAGGAACAGGGGCAGGGGCAGGAACAGGGGCAGGAACAGGGGCAGGGGCAGGAACAGGGGCAGGGCTGGCCTGGAGCTGCAGCACAGCTCGGCACTGGGCAGGGGCTGGGGAACAGGGGCAGGAACAGGGGCAGGGCAGGAACAGGGGCAGGAACAGGGGCAGGGGCAGGAACAGGAACAGGGGCAGGGCAGGGGCAGGAACAGGGGCAGGAACAGGGGCAGGAACAGGAACAGGGGCAGGAACAGGGGCAGGGCTGGCCTGGAGCTGCAGCACAGCTCGGCACTGGGCAGGGGCTGGGGAAAAGGGGCAGGGGCAGGGCAGGAATTGGAGCAGGTCCAGGAGCAGAACCAGGACCGGGACCACCTGGGCCAGCCTGCAGGTCCTGGCTGGGGGAGAGCTTTCCTCCCTCCCTCCCTCTCAGTTTGGGGTGCAGCTCCCGAGGGCACCCAGAAGGAATCCCTGAGCCGTGCCTGGCAGATTTCACTTGCTGCTGATCAGTCAGTGGCTAGTAAAAAGAACGGGCTGAGAGAGGGCTGGCTGCCAGGCAAAGAAATTAGGAGGAAAATTTTTTTATCTTATTTTGTGCGCACAATTTCCTGCTTGTTTGAAAAAAAGGTTATTTCACAGCACGGTCCTATTGTGTCATCTGATAAAAACCACAGAAAAACTTTTATCGACAAAATTAGGAAGTAGTGAACTATAAAATTGCTAATTATTTTCTAGTAAATTTACTTTTAAATAACTTTAGACACCAATTACAGGCACCATTAAGCACCATTAACACAGGGTGTATTTACCAAACAAGGATGGAATACATATTCAAATCAAGATCATTTTGGGGTAAGTTCTGCTGTTGGGGAAGCAGCTCCAGGTGCTCAAACAGCCCTGAGGGATCAGTTACCCTCAGGGTCCCATTTTGGGATGTGCTGGGAGAGAAGCTGGCAGGAAACACCTGGGAACAGGAGAGGTTAACCCTTGGCACCCTGAGCAGGGTTAACCCTTGGCACACCTGGGAACAGGAGGGGTTAACCCTTTGCACACCTGGGCAGGGTTAACCCTTGGCACACCTGGGCAGCGTTAACCCTTTGCACACCCCCATCCCAGACCAGCAGCACACCCCTGTGCTGCACCCTCTCCACTGGACACCCACCAGGACCAACAGCAGCCCACACCTCGGAGCTGGAGCTAGGCAGCCCTTCCATGGAGAAACCTTTTCCTAAAATCCAGTCTGAGCTGGACCCTGGTTGTGTGTATGCACTCACAGGGTTTGGCTGGCAGGGCTGTAGCTCCCTGCAGGAATTCTGTGCCCTCCCAAGAACATGTGTCAGTTCTGCTGACCCCCCTTGCTCCTCCAAGACCCCAAACACTGGGTTATATTTTAAACATATTTTGGGTTGTGTGTGTCCAAGATGGGCTCTGACCTGGTGTTGATATCAGGCCCTGCTGCTGGAGCAGCTTAGAGCTTTCTCTGCCCCAGCCCCAGCCAAACCTGCCTCTGACACCCTGGGAGAACCAGCTGAACCATCCTGCCTATCCCTGTGCTTGGGGTGTTTTGCCTTTGCCAACCTCAGGAACTCTCCCTCTATGAGTCACTTGCTGGGAAAAAGATATGATCAGAAACATTTGCTGCTTTATAAGATGCTCTTCTGTCTTCTGGTACAGGAAGAAATATTTGAGGGTCACATCACAATTACTTTATGCCACCAACAGGGATATTTTGAAGTTTTCAGCTGCAGTGTAAGGACTAATAGCAGATACTAGCACTTGCCCATATGTACTCTGGGCAGCACCAGAGGCTGGCAGATGTTCCAGAGATTCTCTGCTGTCACCTCTGCTGTCCCATTGCCCAGAGGGAGGGTCACTGCATGCTCAGCTTCAAGGAAATGGGAATGGAGGGAGCTGGATTTGCTGCAGCACCTCATTTGTGACTGAAGTCGTTATGTGCAGAGAGACAGGGGCAGCTGAGAGGCAGAATTAATGTAGTCAGTAATCCTCTCCCTTTAGCGTATCTTTCTGCATGAAATAATGGTTTAATGTCTAACTTTTCTAGGCACATGCTCTTCCTCATAACAAACACTTATATGAGATGCAGCTATTTATGTTTCAATGCAAGAAGTGTGGAGTGTAATGGACTCTACTCTGACTACCTGCCCGTGAAGAAATCTCACTGTATCATGGGAAATGAGGAAAAACATTTTATTTGGAGGCAATTTCTTTCTTTTTAAGCCATTCTTATCTTTCTGCCTTGTTCTCTGTTGGAAAGGGTATTTGCTGGCTCTGAGCCACCTCTCCTGCTTGCAGGGCATCCCCAGGAAGGGAGGATGTGCAGGGGCTCCCTCTGCTCCTGAGCACCCTCACAGCAGGAAAACCACTGGGCACGTGGTGCCAGCTCCAGGATACAGGACACAGACACAGGACAGGACACAGGACAGGACACAGATAGACACAGGACAGGACACAGGACAGGACACAGGACAGGACACAGGACACAGATAGACACAGGACAGGACACAGGACAGGACACAGGACACAGACACAGACACAGACACAGGACAGGACACAGGCACAGGCACAGACACAGACACAGACACAGACACAGACACAGACACAGACACAGGACACCAGGAGCAGGAGCAGCAGTTCTGGCTGTCCTAGGACAGGACACAGCTCTCCAGCACTGCCCTGGCTGCTGACTCCTCAGACAGGAGCTCCCAGCTCCACTGCTCCTGCAGGGAATCTTTACATTCACATGTCCTGTGGAGCTGGATGCTGCATCAGAAACCTCCCCCTGTCCAGTGCCATGGTAGAGGATGGGGAGCTGCTTCATTTCCTCAGTGTTCCAAATGTTCCTGTGAAGAAGTGTCTCACCACAGTTGGTTTGTGCTAATTCAATCTAATTCCTCAGCACTGTGTCTGCTGCCCCTGTCGTGTGTTTGGAGGCACAGGGTGCTGCTGGAGCAGCAAGCCTCCAGGGCTGCCCATGGCATGAGCTGCTCACTGCAGGTGTTTCCTTGGAGAAGGGTGAGTGCTTCATGGTGCTGTGCCCCAGTGCTGATGGGTTGCTGCCCTGTGGGCTGCCCTGTTTGTCCAGAAGGAATGTACTGCTAGCCAAGGTTTGCTGCTCAGCAGAGTGCTTTGTCCTGGAAGTGCATCCCCTGAGGCAGCAGTGCCAGTGCTCAGCCCTGGGCACAGCCTGACGTGAGCCAGGCTGCCCAGACACTGCACCAGTGCTGAGCAGAGGCTGCAGCTGGAGCATTTTCCAGCTCCCCCCACGTGCCAGAGCTCAGATCCTGCTGAGAGGGGCTGCCCAGGCTGCACAGCAGGCACAAAGCCAGGCTTGGCTCTTCCATTTGGTCCAGGGCAGTCTCTGCACCTCTGTAATGCAGAAAAACAGTTTAGCTAATATTTTTCTAGCAAGATTTGGTAATAAAATGATAAGTCTGGTGTTTTCCTTCCAGATATGATAACTTATGTGGAAAAGCTGATTTGTAAGATTTCCTCAGAAAGGAAAAACCCAAACAAACCCAAGGCAGTGCTCCCAGAGACATATGCTAGAAATCTTCTAATGCCCTGAGAGCTGTGAGTTTTGACCCCATTCTAATACAGAATGTATTAAATGTGCCTCAGAGGGACTGGCATGTGCCACTGCCTTGTCCATGTGTTTTGGTCTGTTTGCAGCAGCAGAACCCTCACAGCTGCCATCAGCTCCTGGTCCTGTGGCACCTGCAGCGTGCAGTCATTGCTCTAAACACAGAGAGGAAAGCTCACAGCCAGGTGAGCTGCTGGGACCAGTCCAGAGCACCCACAGCTTCTCTGCCATTCACCATCTTGTTCTGTGCTTAATGAGTTCATGGAACTTTCTGTTAAGCAGCGAGGAAATGTTTTCAAGGGAAGCCACTTGCAGCACCCCCTCCGTGTGTAGGTTGGATGTTGTGGAACAGTGGCTCTGTTGCATGCATTAGCATACAGCACTTCACTTACTCACCTCATCTGCATATTTCTCTCGAGAGTGAGGAACTCCAGGTGCTGGTAAGAAGCTCAGGTGCTGTGGGTGGGTGGGCACAGGCAGGTGTGGGGCAGGGTGGCTCTGGCAGTGCCCAGGGGTGACTGACCATGCTCACAGCCAATGTGAGAGGCTGTGCTGCCTCCTGCCAGAGCTGTCACCTTCACCTGTGCCCTGCCCACCCAGGGGACCGTGCCAGCCCCTGTCCCACTGCCCTGGCCCCAGAGGAGGAGAGCAGAGCTGCCCCACAGCTCCCTCCTGGGCTGTGCTCACACCAACACACACACGCTGCTGGGACCCAGGCATTTCTTCATCTTGGCACAGAATCCTTCCAGAGATGATTATTTGAAAGATGAGTCACCAAATACAATAGCAAAGACACATCCTTGACTTGCTGGCAGAGAAGGGATGTGACCAGCATTAAGTCTCCCTGCAACGTCTCCATCACACAGTGTCTGGCGTTTATTCTAAACAGCTCTCAGTCTTGAGCAGAATGGTTTTTTCACTTCAGAAATCCTGCTACTTTTTCATAAGAAATGTTCCTTAATGAAAGAAAAACCAGACAGTGTCCACGGATGTGAAAGCATTACAGCAGAGCTATGTGCTGTCTGCAGCTGCTGCCTGTTCCAGCTGTTTGTGGCACATCTGGGGATGCACAGCAGCCTCCTGCACTGGGGGCAGCTAGGCTGAGCCCCCCAAACGGGGCAGAGCCCAAAGGACACCTCTGCACAAGGGCCCACACAGAAAAGCCAAGGGAAATGGGCACCTGCTCCTCCCAGGGTGAGTCTGCCTGCACGCAAGAGGAAGGTTTTTGCCAGTGAGGACACAGAGAGAGAATAACCCCCTGGGGAAGCAGCCCCTGCTCGGCCCTGCCCTCGGCAGGAGGTGTGGGAGCAGCAGGGGCTGCCTGCCCAGATCCTCACAGCCCCTCTGCTCAGCCTACTCAACTCAGCAGAGTGTCCTGACCTTGATGATGTTGGTTTAACTAGGATATGAAATGCAAATAGAGCCTAAGCTCAGTGAGTCTGGCACCCAGCAGAGAGCCTGAAGGGTGGAACGCTTCCCAGAAGGGTCAGCAAGAGCAGAAAAAATTATATAGAGCAAATAAACAGAATAAAAGGCTTCTCAGTGATCCTGGTGCAGAGGGCTGCAGCTCCAGGGACTGCAGGAGATTGTTCTGCTCTGAGGCTTATCCTCAGGGACAAGCTGCTGATGGGAGGCAGAGGAAGGCCAAGGGCAGGGAGTCAATTTGTTTTTAAAAACTGCAAGGCAGGAGGGAGGCAGCCCCGTTGTGCCTCTCGGCTGATTCTGTCACCCCAGAGCCAAGGCAGAGCCCAGGGTCTGGGGCAGACCTGAGGGGGGACAATGTGTCTCAGCCTGGGCAGGGGCTCCCCTGGCACTCGCCCCCTGCCCAGAGCAGCTGCTACCTCCAGCCTTGGGGCACCTGGACAGAGCCCAGGCCCCTGCTGGCAGCACTAAAGATTAAAATACCTCTTCTCAAATCCAGGTGGGGCTCAGGAATCTCCAGCAAGAGCAGAATGCTGCCCCTGGCTGACCTGCCAGGTCCCACCTGGGCTGGGGGTCCCAGGGCTCTGTGGGGCAGGGGGAGCCCAGTGGGGCTGGGGGCCCCACCACTCTATCAAACACTCAAAGCACAAAGTACAGCATTCATTGGGAAGAGTTGCTTTCCTGGCAATTACAGTTAATGGGGTAAAATTAATGTACCAATTAATATGGCTGCTTCTCAACTTGGCCCAATATGTTGAACACTGTTCCTATCTCTGTAAATGCAGCAAAATAAAGTGATGATCAGGATAGGAGCTAATAAAGTTTTGCTTCCCTGTACTTAAACTATTTGGCATCACTGAGTTAAGGCACAGGAAAAAGGAGATTATTTAACATTTTAAGGTTTGTAAGACCCATAAATCATTTCATACATGCCACATTTGTTGAAAAGGATAGAATACATTCAATTTTACAGTATATTAAACTTCATCTAATTTGAACGTAAGAACAGACCAGCAAAATAAATGACCAATTTCTGAAGCAGAAATTACCATTTGGCTGCTGCCATTATGAAGCTGCTGGTATTTTATCATGTTCTTAACATAATATTGCTTGTCTATTGATGCATAGTTATAGTGCTAGTCCAAATTGGAAGGCGGTGAAAGAGGACAGTGCAGAGGGTTTTTTTTAATAGGCGTCATTTGTCAGATGTTATTTCAGAGGTCTTTGCACTGATGATAATATGCAGATTACACCAGAAGTAAATAGGGAAAAAAAATAGAGAGAGAGAGAGAAAGAGAAAGGAAGGCAGGAAGAGAATGAGAATTTCAGCCCATTTTGGCTGCTGCAGGTGGACCAGCCCCAGTGGGAGCAGATAGAAGTAATTAATCTGGATTTCAGGGTTTCTCCTGAAACCTCCCAGTGTTTCACAAGAGGAATTTTCCCTCCTGCAGGGCACAGGGAGCGTGGGAGCTCCGAGTGCAGGGCAGGGCTGGGATGGAGTTCCTCCCCTCCCACTCCCCCTGCACCATCCAGGAGCACAAATAAAAATTATGTTTAGTTTGCAAAACAGGAGGAAGGTACCTCCATCCTCTAGAGTTCATTGTTCTGCTAGACTTGGTATTATAGCAGCAATATATTACAGAGAAGAAAAATCGGCAGGCTGCTGCCTGCAGAATGACAATGGGAACCACAAACTGGAGCTACCGCTGCCCAAGGGGTGTGCCAGGCTCTGGGGCACTGGGAGGGCTCGGTGGGGAAGGAACCTCGCCAGTCCCACGGGCACAGCCACCCTGGGACAGAGACACCTTCTGTGCACAGGGGGGACACGCCCGGGGACGGGGCAGGGACCAGCGCTGAGTCACTCCTGCTGCTGCTCCAGGGCAGGGCAGGGCAGGGCAGGGCACAACCCCAGAACAGGGCAGGGCAGGGCAGGGCAGAGCAGGGCAGGGCAAGGTAGGGCAGGGCAGGGCAGGACAGGGCAGGGCAGGGCAGGGCACAACCCCAGAACAGGGCAGGGCAGGGCAGGGCAGAGCAGGGCAGGGCACAACCCCAGGGCAGGACAGGGCAGGGCAGGGCAGGGCAGGGCACAACCCCAGAACAGGGCAGGGCAGGGCAGGGCAGAGCAGGGCAGGGCAAGGCAGGGCAGGGCAGGGCAGGGCACAACCCCAGGGCAGGACAGGGCAGGGCAGGGCAGGGCAGGCAGGGCAGGGCAGGGCAGGGCAGGGCAGGGCAGGCAGGACAGGGCAGGGCAGGCAGGGCAGGGCAGTGCAGGGCAGGGCAGGGCAGGGCAGGGCACAACCCCAGGGCAGGACAGGGCAGGGCAGGGCAGGGCACAACCCCAGGGCAGGGCAGGGCAGGGCAGGGCAGGGCAGAGCAGGGCAGGACAGGGCAGGGCAGGGCAGGGCAAGGCAGGGCAGGGCAGGGCATCATCCCAGGGCACAGCACAACCCCAGGATGGGGCACTGCCCAGAGCTGGGCACTCCACTGGCACAGGATCAGCCACGGCCACAAGCACAGACAGTCACTGACCACTGGCCACAGTGCCCACAAGGAGGGGCAATCACTGACCACTGGCCACTGGCCCACGAGCAGGGCAATCACTGACCACTGGCCACAGTGGCCACGAGCAGAGACAGTCACTGACCACTGGCCACAGTGGCTGCCCCAGTGCTGCCCACGGGCACAGCTACTGAGCTGAGAGCAAATTTTCTTCCTGCCAAATGCAGCCCCAGGGAATGAGCAAGGTGCTTCATTTGCATTCAGGACAATGGTCCCGGCCCCTGATCCTCCCTCCCCTGCACTCAGAGCCTGCTCAGGGCTCTGCCCTGGCAGCTGCTGAGACCCCTGAGCCTGGCTCTGCTTAAACCAAAGGAGTGGCCCAGGTGCTGGGACTAGAACTGGGTTCTGTGCCTGCAAATCTGCACAGGGATATATTGTGCTTTAACAGAGATTTCAATTACTTGCCAACCTTCAGCGTGATGATGTGACATTATGCTCTACTGCCAGGGTTTGCCAGCATGCTCCCACTTTTATTTCTCCTGTTAAATATGGTCTTTGTTGCGCTTCATTGATCTCTGAGCATATTCTGCTGTTTACAACTTTGATAATCTTTGTGTAATCTTCAGGGGTAATTGAATTCTGACAAACATAGCTGAATTTTAAACACCACACAGATTTCAGTACATCGAAGAGCCATGATATGAAAGTCAAAACTGGAAATGGGGAGCAGCATTTGCTTTCAGTGTCTGTCCTGGAGACAGGAGACGAGCCAGGCTCAGAGCCCAGGGACATCAGAGCAAGTCAGGAGACGTGACTGGGTGGGACCAGACCCAGCCCAGAGCTTAATCCCAAACAGACAATATAATGTCATTTAATGATTTTTTAATATACACCCCCAAGACGCTTCTGCACTTGCACAAAGTCCCAGAAATCCCACTGGGTCTGCTCTGCTAGGATAGGATACAGTCAGCAGCTACCAATCTTCACTAAATGCCTCGGGAATTGCCCATGTACAAATAAATTATTGTTGTTATGGGCGTATATTGCGAATTGGACAAGGGGGAAAACGTTGCAGTTGGATTTTGATGTAGAAGGTTTTTTTTGCAGAGCCCATGGGGCACATGCACAGCTTCCATGATCATGATTGTTATTTATTCTCTGCCAGCCCCAGAGCGTGCCCATGGAGCAGGGCTGCTGGGCAGAGCTGTGCCCCCATTGCCATCCCCAGCCCGGGCTGCCCTCCCCACGCTGCCCCAGCTGCTGCAGGAAGGCACAGCCTCCCTCTTGCTGGCTGGAAAAACAGCTGTCTTGCTCGAGGACATCAGATTTTTGATGCATTTTCTACAAATTTTAATTTCCCCAGCCCTCCCGGCTCTGGATGCAGGGGGACTGCTCAAGCACTCTATAAATTAGTATGCCAGCAGAGCTGCTCCTGGAAGGAGGATAAGCTCAGCCAGACAAGAAGGAGCCTCCAGAAATCTCAGTGCTGGAAGGGAAAACTTGCTGCTCTCCTGCTGTTTGTGCTGGAGCTCCGTGTCTCCAGTTTATTGCAGTAGCACACGACAGCAAAGATTTTCTGCTGAAGGGTCTGAGCTGCACAGAGGGTCCCCACGCAATCGAAAGGAAAGGAATTAAGGGGCTGTCTGGTCTGAGAAAAGGGATATCGAATCTAATGTGAGCCGCCGTAATTTGGCAATGCAATTGCAGCTGTCCATCAGCCGGGCGGGGAGGGGAGGCAGGGGCTGTGCAGGAGCAGAGCAGGGAGGATTTTCCTGGGGTCCCTGGGCTGGGCTCAGCCCCTGCCCCGCTCCCGAGCCTGCGGGGCCGGGCTGGCAGCAGGAGAGTGGGGAGGGGGCTCTGAGCCTCCCACCTGCCCTGAGCCCAGCAGGGCTCAGCTCATGGGGATGGGCACCCCTACCCCTCCCTCCCTGGGGAATCACAGGGGACACCAGACCTGGTCACAATTGATTTAGCATTTTCTGCTGCGGTTTCACTCGGGCTCACATTCCCCCTCAGTTCACTCGCCCAGGGTCATTACACTGGTATGTTACCAGGAGCCAGAGGGGTTTTGAAGCTCCTGGATGGACCCAGTGACCCAAATGGGGCCAGAGTCCCCTGCCAGTAGCCCTTGGCTGAAGGTTGCTGCAACCCACCTGCAGACCCCAGGTACCCACCCACAGACCTCAGGAATCCATCTGCAGACCCCAGGAACCCACCCACAGACCCCAGGAACCCACCCACAGAGCCCAGGTATCCATCTGCAGACCCCAGGTACCCACCCACAGAACCCAGGAATCCACCTGCAGACCCCAGGTATCCACCTGCAGACCCCAGGTACCCACCCCCAGACCCCAGGCTGCCGCTGCCCTGCCCCAGGCAGGAGGCTCAGGAGCTCAGGTGCCCCGTGTGTATCCCTCTGCAGGCAGGGCTGGGCAGAAGGGACGTGGCCAGGTCTGATTGCTGCTCCCTGCTGTGCTGCCAGGGTGGCAGGGGTGATGGACCCTGCAGGGACAGAGCTGCAGCCTGCAGCAGCCACAGGGAGGGAGGGCACCTGTGCCCCGGCCACCAGGCAGCCCTGGAGCCTCCACAGGTGAGGAAAGGGGGCAGACACACAGACCCGGGCCCAGCGCTGTCCCCTGCAGGGCCTGGGGCTCCCGGTGGCAGCTCAGGGCTGGCCCTGCTCTGATGGAGAGGTGGGATGTGCAGGAGAGGTGGGGACAGATGAAACCCCCCTGCAGCACAGCACTGAGCATCCCCCAGCAGGAGAGCTGCAGCAGAGCTGCTCTCAGCTATTAGCTCCCCACATGTGCTTTATTTCCTGAATTAAAGAGCTGAATTATAATGAGACTTGACGTTAAATTCCATAAAAAGTCAAGCTAATCAGTGACCAAACCTGTAATTGATTCTTTTGCTAGTTCAATACTTAATGCTACATGTTAAGCAATAGGATTTTACAATTTGCTAGCACTTCACTTACAGAGAATTAAGCAATAAAAATCTATTCAGAGTACGAGCAGCAGGAAAGGAGCCACAGCTGCTAATACATGAACAAGCCAATAAAGTGGCTCAGCACTTGCATCAGTATCTTGTTTTTCAGAGTATCTGGCCTGTTTGATAGTGAAACCTCTTTAGCACTTGTGAGGAGGTGTGAAAGCCCTGGGGAGGTGGTGCTGAGCTGGGACAGCTGTGGGAGAGGTGACAGCAGTGACAGCAGATCCTGCCAGGCTGGAGCTGCCAGCGCAGGGCCGGGGCTCCGCCCGGGCAATGAAAACTTAAGTGGCAGTAAATCTCATTTTTAATAAATGAGAAGATAAAATAATAAGAAAATAAAATTTCTCTGTGCTGGAGGAGAACATGGAGAAATCAAACCCCATCACTGGGCAGAGCTCTGGGCTGGGGGGCTGCAGGGGCCCCAAGGAGGGGAGCAGGGACAGGGTGGCACAGCAGAGCCCAGGCAGCTGCTGTCACCACTGTCAGGCTGCAGGCAGCACTGCTGGCTCGTGCAGATTGTATCTTAAAATACACCTGGCTAGAGGATCCCTGCGTGACAGCTCCAAGTGTTGGACAATTTGTACAGCACAGGGATGTGTCTGAGCACTTGTCACTGCAGACTTGTTCAGGGAGCCGTGGCCACACACAGGCCTGCCCTGCATCTGTCACAGCTGCATCCATCACCTTCCACAGGCAGCAGGGAAACCCTGGAGCCAGGAGATGTGTCTGAGTCAGTGCCCTGGGCACTGCTGCCTGCCCTGCCCTGCTCTGGCTGCTGGCGGGTACAAACCCACAGCCCTGTGTCCCTGTGTCCTGTGTCCCTGTGTCCCTGTGTCCCTGTGTCCCTGTGTCCCTGGGTCCCTCTGTCCCTGTGTCCCAGTGTCCCTGTGTCCTGTGTCCCTGTGTCCCTCTGTCCCTGTGTCCCTGTGTCCCTGTGTCCCTCTGTCCCTGTGTCCCTGTCTCCCCTGCTTTTCCCACCACCCTCAGGTTGCTCCATCCATCTGATCTTCCAGGAGTCTGATCGAGTGAGAATGCCAGCATCATTACCAAGTTAATTAGAAAAACTCAAATGGAGCTTTAAACATTTTTATAATACATTTGGGTCTTTTTGGCAAGATTATTGCAATCTTTTGGGTTTCCATTTCCCATTAAAGCACTCTCAGTAGTGCACATATAAAAGCCACGTGATCTTGGCTCTTTGCTGCTTTTTTTTTCCTTTCCCCCCCCCCCCTCTTTTTTTGGGGGTAAGATTTATTAAATATTTTAATCAGTTACATTCTGGCAGCTTAAACATTTTCTTTAATAGCCTTGTTAAATGTGGATTAGATTTAAAATCCCTGCCTCTGAACTCTGAAGCAGCAGTATTTATATGCAATGTTAAAAAAATTCAAAGCTTTACAAAGCAGTAATTACTCCTTTGCTGCAGGAGGAGGAGAGATTGACTTTCTAAGTAATTTTTAGGCAAGTTTTCCAGCCTCACCGTTCCTAGACAATACTAGAGGAGCATCATCTAAGGGTGGAATCATGGAGGATTCCCTTGGAGAAATGTCAGGGTGTGGCACGCCCAGCAAAGCCTTGCTGTGCCATTGGGGCTGGAGCAGAGGGAGGCTCCTGTGCCTGCTCTGCCTCTGCCCCAGCCCAGCAGCAATTCCCGGCTGGGGCAGAGCTGGGCAGGCAGGGGCAGCACCCTGGGTCTGCACAGGGGCTGCAAGGGCAGGAGGGCAAGCAGGGATTTACAGAACCTGCCAAACCTGGGGAGGGAGGGAGGGAGGGAGGGAGGGAGAGCTCCCCAGGCAGCTCTGGACAGACAAACTTGCCCTCACCCAGAGCCCCCACAGCAGCCTGGGCAGCTCTGAAACCCCTCTGCACTGCTGCTGGGGGATGAGCTCTGCTGAATATTCCTGAGGAACACAAGGCACCTCTGGGAGCCTTACCTGGGTTTTAATGAAGCTTTTTGCCATTGAATGTAAGTCAATTTTCTTGGAGTGATTACCCTGTCTCTGGAGGGTATTGTAGAAATAGGTAAGAACTAGAGAGGGACAGCAGTAATATCAAGGACTTGAACAATTCTCAAATAAGAAGAGACAGAAAAACAAGATAGAAACAGAATGAATAAATAATAAATGGTCTTCAAGAGACAGTCTGGGAGCTCCTCTTATCCCACTCTCATAAAACAGAGGAAATATGATGTTGAATTAAAAGGTGGGATTAGAAGGCAAACACTTTGCTGGTGTGAGCTGTAAGCAGTGCAAGGGGCTCAGCTGGCACAGTCCCAGCCCTGCCCTGGGGCTCAGCTCTGCCTCACCAGCCCCAGCCCAGGAGGCAGAGGAACAGCCTGGGATTGCTGCTGCCTTTGGTGCAGGAGGCTGACCCTGAGTGGGAGTGCCAGAGCTGGGTCTGCAGCCTGCTGTGGGAAGGGGACTCTGGCAATGCTCTTACATGGAGGTTCCAGCCTGGGCTGCCAAATTCCATCCTCTGGGTCTGCAGCTGCTCCTGCAGGGACTCTCGTGCAGCCACAGGTGGAACACAGGAGCAAAGAGATTTGAGAAGTGCTCATGCAGGAAGGGGCCAGGAGCAGCCTCCCCCTGCCCCAGCCAGCCCTGGGAAGCTGGGATGGGACTCCAGGGACAGAAACTCCTCTCAGTTCTGCACCAGAGAATGAAGACATCCTCCTTTTAAAATTCATAAACTAACCCAGGCTGTAAGTTCCAAACTGCAGAGCTGCTATTTACATATATCACTGCAAGAACCCCCGTGCTCGTTATGAATTATTTAGCACGGTGCACTCTCCTCCAGCCCTGCTTGCTCTGTGGCCTCCTCTCAATTAGGCCTTTGTGGCACAGGGGTCAGTAATAACAGGTCACTTAACTGTAAATAAGAGTGACACTGGGAGATGTGCTGGAGTGTCTGTTTGTGCTGTTGTGTTCCTGTAAAACCGTGTTTATGGAGATCAGCTCCTCACATGTTCACTTGCCATGCAAAGAATTTCAGCACAACACACCTGGCAGAGTTTAACCCAGCAGATGTGGCTGCTCCTCACTGCCCTGGCTGGGCACTGGCTCTGCCAGCCTGGGCTGTGCCCCAGGAATGGGACAGCTCAGGGATGCTGTGCCTCAGGAATGGGACAGTTCAGGGATGCTGTGCCCCAGGAATGGGACAGTTTGGGGATGCTGTGTCCCAGGAATGGGACAGTTCAGGGATGCTGTGCCCCAGGAATGGGACAGTTTGGGGATGCTGTGCCTCAGGAATGGGACAGTTCAGGGATGCTGTGTCCCAGGAATGGGACAGCTCAGGGATGCTGTGTCCCAGGAATGGGACAGTTCTGGAGCTGCTGTGCCCCAGAACCTGCTCACCCTGCCCAGCACAGGATCCAGGCTCAGGAGAGGTGCCAGAAGCAGTTACTAACATGGAACATTTTGTGGCAAAGAAGCAAATTTGCTGACAGTGAGTTTGGTTTGTCCATTTATTTGGCTTTCAAAAGGACACTGTTTTAAGGAGAAGTTTTGGTGCTTTTCCACTTGAAGCCTTTAATGTTCTTAAAAAGAACAAATTCAATAAGGATGTTAAGTTTCTCATTTTGGACCAAATTAAGCACTTCCCCATACAAAAAGGCTGCCCTTTGTTCTGTGTTTTATGGTACTCTGCTTTGTAGAAGTTTTTGAAAAGTTATTTAATGTCAAGCCAATGTTTCTGTGCTTTTTGAGCTAGAAGCAAACAGAAAAATCAGGTTTTTACCCCAGACTGGGAGCTCTCTCCTGCCCTCTCTGCCTGGTCCTGTGTCCCCTGGGGGTGCAGCCAGCCCAGCCTCACTCTCCTCTTTGCAAGAGGCTCTTGATCCCAAATGCATGGAGGGACAGCAGCAGCATCTCCCTCCAGAATGCCAGGGCATTATTAACAATTAATGAGTTAACAGTCAACAGGGCTGGCTGCTGCCTCCCTCCCTGGGCTGGCAGGACAGGGCTGGGGCTGGGGGCTGTCCCAGCTCTGGGGACAGGGTTGGGACCCCTCCCCTGCAGCAGCAGCTCCTTCCCAGTGCTCAGCACAGCTCTTCCCAGGAACTGTTATTAGCTCAGTGTGGGAGGTGATAATAACAAGCCATTAATGGGATCTGTTTGAGTGCCACTGTGTGGCAAGATCGTAAATTAATGGTCGTTTCATTTATTGTCATTTTATCCATAACAAGACGCTGATTTTCCTCCGGGATAATGAGATTGATCTGCAAGAGCCATAAATCCTCCCCGTGGTGTGGCTGGAGCAAGGTGCTGGATGAAGGGCTGGGATGTGAAGGTTCATGGATCTGTGGCAGGGATGTGAAGGTTCATGGATCTGGTTCAGGGGTGTGAAGGTTCATGGATCTGTGTCAGGGGTGTGAAGGTTCATGGATCTGTGGCAGGGATCTGAAGGCTCACAGATCTGGTGCAGGGATGTGAAGGCTCGTGGATCTGTGGCAGGGATCTGAAGGTTCACGGATCTGTGTCAGGGGTGTGAAGGCTCACAGATCTGGTGCAGGGATCTGAAGGCTCACAGATCTGGTGCAGGGATGTGAAGGCTCACAGATCTGTGGCAGAGATGTGAAGGTTGATGGATCTGTGTCAGGGGTGTGAAGGCTCACAGATCTGGTGCAGGGATGTGAAGGTTCATGGATCTGTGGCAGGGATGTGAAGGTTCATGGATCTGTGGCAGGGATCTGAAGGTTCATGGATCTGTGGCAGGGATCTGACTCATGGATCTGTGGCAGGGATCTGAAGCTCACAGATCTGGTGCAGGGATCTGAAGGCTCATGGATCTGGTTCAGGGATGTGAAGGCTCACAGATCTGTGGCAGGGATGTGAAGGCTCGTGTATCTGTGGCACCAGGGCAGGGGCAGCCCTGCTGGCAGCAGCTGGTCCCTGTGTCAGAGCCCTGCAGGCTGGCACCAGCCTCGGCCACCAGGGAACATCCAGGTATCCCTGGCTGCCTTGTCTCTTCTGTTAATGGGAAACAATCTTTCAAAGGCAAACCAAACCAGCCCAGGACACTCTGCTGCCTCCAGCCCACCAGGGCTGTCCCAGAGAGGTGCTGCCAGCCCACCCCTGCAGCCAGGAGCAGCCAGGAAAAGGACAGATGGCTTCTGCAGCCTTCACCTGGGGCATGAAACAGAAACACGCTGGAAATTTATAGCCCACACTGAGCTGGAATGCTTGCTGTGCCTCACAGTCCCTGCTGCTCCCAGCACCCCCTCAGCACCTTTACTCAGTGGCTTCACAACAGTGACCCCTGCAAATAAAATTAGGGAGAGAAATTTTCACAGAGAGGTCTGTTAATGGGAAAAGGCTCCTCTGGGGGTGAGGAGCACCCTCCTCCTCCTGCTCTGCCCTCAGCACAGCAGGCAGCTTTGCCTGGCTCAGGGCAGGACGGGGCTCAGGGCTGGCTGGGCAGGGTCCCCCCGAGGGATCCTGGAGAGGCAGTGGGGAGACCCCAGCCCCTCTGCAAACCAGCACCTCCTGCAGCAAGTGGCTCACCAGCCATCAGCTCTCTGGGCTTTCTCCTTGTGCACCTCAGCTGAGATATAATTTTAAATATAGCTATTTTTCTCACTCGGATATGAGAAATATTAACTGGCCAAACTTGGCTGTGGCTGTCACCATCCTTTTAGCAGTGTGATTGCCAGCAGGGATTTATTGTCCTCCCTGCATCTGGGTTATTTGAGTTTTGCTTTGCTGCAGGGCCAGGGCAACAATAAATTTCCTTCTCCTCTGGAACATGCTCTAACCTCTCATTTTCTAATAAAGTGTTAAACCTTGGAGCAAGCACACTGGCCTGGTGCTGGAGAGGAGAGGAGCTCCAGCTAAGCCAGGGGAGTGCCTGCTGTGGGCAGGAGGGCACCCTTGGGGACCAGGACAGTAATACCCACAAAAGGGGTGACCCCAGAGCAGCTCAGGGAGACCCCTCCCCATAAATGGGGTGTCCCCAGTGCAGCCCCCTGCCCATTCCAGCCCATCCCCCTCAGCACAGCAGGATGGGGGTGAGGCTGGTGGGGTAAGAGGGATGGGGCAGGAGGGATGGACATGAGGGATGGGGCAGCAGGGATGGGGCAGGAGGAATGGACAGGAGGGATGGACAGGAGGGATGGACATGAGGGATGGGGCAGCAGGGATGGGGCAGGAGGGATGGGCAGGAGGGATGGGGCAGCAGGAATGGGGGTGATGGGGCAGAAGGGATGGGGCAGCAGGGATGGTGCTGCATCTGCTGCTGCTCCATCACACACCCAGAGGTGGCTGCAGCCCCAGGCTCCACGGCCTGGGCTCCTGGGGACCTGTGGCACGGGGCTATATTGGGGAGATCTGGTTTTCCCAATTTATTCTGTTTGGATTGGCAAGTTGGCCTCAGTCTTTCTCAACTGACTGATAAAGCACTAGACAGGGGATTAGTCCTCTTGGAAGCTAAAGAAAGAGGTAATTTGGGTTGTTTATAGCCTGCAGGGGTAGAATCAAAATGTACAATACTGAGAGAGTCAAAGTTTTGCAGCGTGTGGCAGAGCCATAACTCAGAGCAAGTATCACACATTACAGTCTGTGAAATGCATTCCCGTGACAAAAGGCTGGAAAGGCAGAAAGAATGAGAGGAATTAATCTGTTCTTGGGACAAATATTGTAATGAAGACAGGAAATGCCAAGAAAACTCCCCCTGCCTGGTTCAGGGCTGGAATTGGAGTGTTTAGCCCATGCTGGCTCTGGGCTCTGGGGGGCAGAGGGGATCCTGGCCTGACCTTGGCTTTTCTGCCTTTTGGTGCAGGAGTAACAGCTTTCCCTCACTGGGTTTTGCTGGATTTCCACAGCTATTAAATCTAATTGCTGAGATAGAGTTATAAAATTATAATTTTAACCATACCATTTAGATGGAGTAACCGGTCGCCTATTTCTGTGATTATCCCTGATTATTAAATGAACAGCTGCCTCCAAATATGTTTGCAACAAACTAATTCAATGAGTGCATGTGCCTGAATATTCATGGCCCTTATTCACAGCACAGACTTTTTCACTGTGACTTTAAAAGTTAATTTATCCTGGCAATTTAAATAAATCCCCTTCCATCAGCCGGGGTTGGAGCTCCAGACTGTGACAGAGAGTTTGGCAGCAGGGAAGGTGTCCCAGCCCCTGCCTCACACAGACAGCAGCCAGTGCCAGTGCCAGGCTGCTCCCCTGTCTGACTGTGGCTTTGACAGCCCCTCTCAGCACAGAGCTGACACGGTGTGACACCCCACAGGCTGTTTGCTTTAGCTTTCCACAGACTGTGCCAGGCAGGCAGGAAAGAACCCACCCTCCCCTGAAATAAAATACGGGTGCAGCTGGCCAGGAGGAGAGCCAGCAGCCATGCTGGGGGCTGGGGATGGCTCCCAGCAGCTCCACTGGCCTCCTTTCCCCTGCACAGCCAGAGAGGGGCAGGGGGCAGAGGGGCAGGGGGCAGGGGGGCAGAGGGGCAGAGGGCAGAGGGGCAGAGGGGCAGAGGGGCAGAGGCCACAGGGGCAGACGGCAGAGGGGCAGAGGGCAGGGGGCAGAGGGGCCAGGGGCTGGGGAGCTGCAAGGGACTGCAGGCTGCAGGGCTGGCTCTGCAGCAGCCTCAGGGCCAGCCTGAGGGGCAATGGGACCCCTGCCAGTGCCCCTTGGCACCTGGGCACCCTGGCCTCTCCCCCTGGCCACTGCCCTGGCCACTCTGGCCACTCTGGCCACTCTGGCCTCTCTGGCCTCTCCCCTGGCCGCCCTGGCCTCCTCCTGTGGCCCAGGGTCAGAGCTCAGGCTGGGGCAGGGGCAGGGCTGGCCCCCCATGGCATCAGTGCTCCTGTCCCCAGCCTGGCCTGTGAGAACATTAAATGGATTTCCTGGACTTCAATCCCTGTGCACTCCTCAGTGCCCCTGACCACAGGAGCATTTTAACAATGGCCACAGCACGGCACAGAGTGCTTGGAAAGCTGAAGGTGCTGCCTGAGCGAGTGCCCAGGAGCAGTTCTCTCATCTGATTCGCATCCTGAAGCTCTGGAGCTCCCCAGGGCTCCTCCAGCCCCAGTGGCAGCGTGCAGCCCCTGGACCCACAAAGCCTCCTGCCCTGGATGTGCTGGCTCTGCAGCTCACTGGAGGCAGGCTGAGCTCCCAGGGCACACGGTGAGTGCCTGCTGGGCCAACGCTGGCAGCACATGGCTGGGCTCTGCAGCCATGCATCCACCCTGCCCCAGGGAGCATCAGCAGCCTGGGACACAGCCTGGCTGGGCACTGACTGGGCTCTGCAGCAAGGAGTGCAACAGCTTCCTCACATCCCACTGACGTCTCCTTTGGCAAGAAACCACCATCAAAAAAAAAAAAAAAAAAAAAAAAAAAAGGCTGTTTAAAGCTTTTATTAAAAATCCAAGGAAAAAAAAAAGAAAAATCTGTTAAAGCATTTGAAATGTAAAGTAGGGCTTTCATTTCAACAGCATCCCTGCTGCCTTTTGTCTCTTCCTGTACAGAGGTTTCACATAAAGATCCACAGATTGACAGATGTTCAGATAATATGAAAGAGGGCAATATCTGATTGTGGGGGGAAAGAAACAGCTCAGCTGAGCCAGGCCAGAGCTGCTGGACTGTGAGCAGCTGCTCTGCAGAACCAAACACCAGTGGGAAGGAGGCTTGGAGGGGGTGAGGAGCCCATCCCCAGCCTCCTCTGGAGCCCACACTGTCCCAGGACAGCCCCATTCATGTGTTCTGCCCCAGGACAGCCCCATCCATGTGTCCTGTCCCAGGACAGCCCCATCCATGTGTTCTGTCCCAGTACAGCCCCATCAGGGTGTTCTGTCCCAGGACAGCCCCATCAGGGTGTCCTGTCCCAGTACAGCCCCATCAGTGTGTCCTGGCCCAGGACAGCCCTATCAGGGTGTCCTGTCCCAGTACAGCCCCATCAGTGTGTCCTGGCCCAGGACAGCCCCATCAGTGTGTCCTGTCCCAGTACAGCCCCATCCATGCGTCCTGTCCCAGTACAGCCCCATCCATGTGTCCTGTCCCAGTACAGCCCCATCAGGGTGTTCTGCCCCAGTACAGCCCCATCCATGTGTCCTGTCCCAGTACAGCCCCATCAGTGTGTCCTGGCCCAGGCACAGGCTCTGCCTGGGGCTCCATGGCTCAGAGCTTGTCTCCCAGCTGTGCTGAGGGTCCCTGCCTGCTGGGGCTGCAGCTCTGGGCTGGCTGTGATAGGTGGGCTCAGGGACAGGAGACTGCCCTGCTGCTGGGCTCTGCCTGTCCCAGTTTCCCAAGGAAACTTCCAGGGATCCCCGTGGAAACTCATCCCTGTTTGCTCCTCCTCAGCCCCTGTGGCTGCTCTCAGCCCTGTGTCCCTGCTCTGAGGGTTTCCCCAGGGGCAGGGCAGGCCAGGCTCTGCCCTGGCACCAGGGGCTTTGGCTCCCTGCCCTGGCAGCCAGGTTTGGCAGGGATGCTGCTCTGCTGCAGCTGGGGAGGCAGAAACAGGCACCAAGGAATGCTCCTGCTGTTCTAACAAGGAACAATAGATTAAAAAGCTAGTTAAAAATTCATCCAGGAGAGGCAGAGTTCCCCAAGCATATCAGAGTTAATATTTATAAAGGGGATTGTTGCTCAGTCTCAATTATCCTAAAAGCTTGGTACAACTGATGTATTGGAGAAGCCACGAATGCAGACACGTCAAGAGAAAACCATTCCCTGTGACCGCTGACAAAACACAATCAGATCTGCAGCATGTGGAGCCAATTGATTTTCAACAGCTCCTACAATGTAAACAAATGATTGATTCTCAGTGCTTTCGTTTGTGAGCAGGCAGGCAGACACTTCTCCATCTCCCAGTGCAGGTGAGGCTGGAGGTAAACGTGGCTGCAGTGGGGCAGCTGCAGCCCTTTCATCATCAGAGAGCAGCAGGAGCTTTGATTCTTGCTCCCCAGCCCCTTCAGCAGCCACTAAATAATGAACAATTCCTCCTGAAAGCAGCCCCCAATCATGTGAGATCCTCCTGCTGCCAGTGGTCATGTCAGACCACATTGTGCCTTCAATGGCAGCCAGGAGTTTTATATTGCTTTTGCACTTTGCATCCTCTGATGTTTCCAGCTTTGCTCTGGTTTACTCGAGACAGATGAGACAGGAATATCTCCAAGAGCTTTATTAGTGCTCTGTCAGTGCTGCAGCAGCACTGGAGTGTGTCTGTGCCAGCACAGAGCCTGCTCAGATCACTGCCCTGTCCCTGTGAAACCAATAATCCACCCTCCACTGCCTGTGCCTGCTGGGCCGGGCCCTGGCTGTGCCAAGCCCAGCCTCAGCCCAGCAGGGGCCAGTACCAGCAGTGTCCAGTACCAGCAGTGTCCAGTACCAGCAGTGTCCCTGGGCAGTGTCCCTGGCAGTGTCCCCGTGTCCCTGGCAGTGTCCCTGGGCAGTGTCCCAGTGTCCCTGGCAGTGTCCCTGGGCAGGGGCAGTGCCAGGGCAGCTCTCAGCCCCAGCCCAGCCCCAGCCCAGCAGGGTGTGAGCCACGGGCACGGCTCTTGTGCCCCTCGTTCCCAGCCCCAGCTGCCCCTCAGACTGTTCTGGTGCACAGAACCAAGTGCTCCCAGGAAAGCCTTCTCCTGCCAGAGGGGCTGTGAATGAGGGGTGTCCCTGGGGGTCCCAGAGCTGGCCCCCAGCTTTGGGGGGCCCGGGGCTGTGGGGCTGTGCTGCCTGTGCCACCCAGGCTGCCAGGGGCTGGCACCATTCCCCGAGAGTGGGAGCAAATTCTTCCCAAAACACAAACAAAGGAGGAGGATTGTGTGGGCACTGACAGATTCCTGCGCAGGCAGGGGCTCCACCAGGGCTGGCAGTGTTTCTGTTTAAAATTAAAATGGTCTTTTCAAAGCAAATTAAAACTCCTGAAAGCAACCATGAACATCTGTGATCTCCTCACAAAGGCCTTCCTGGCTATTTTAGAAATTACCCTGAGCCCATTATAGTATCAGCGTAATTCTGCCTCTTTATTTCAAGCTTGCAAGATATTTATATTTAAAATAATTTTTACATAGTTCAAATGTGAATCACAAGCTATTTTTTCTGCTTATGCATTAATTGCATGTGTGTGTCCAGTGCTAAACCTTATTGCCATGCAATTTGTACAGCGTAATTAACCATGTAGAAACCATATTATGTTGTGTTTGGAAGTGTTAGATCCAGTTAATCTAATTGACTAATAACATGTTTTCATTTAGGCAGCACGTACTGTATTTCCATGATTGAATTAATGTCATGTTAAAGGCTGCTTTTTTGCAACAACATTTTGGCATAATTGCATTAAAATTGATGTTCGTACAAATGTATTTTGAATACAGCTCAGCATGTGGCCTGGGAAACACTCCTGCTGTTTATGAAACCCTTGCACTCAGAGGCTCAGCAGTGCTTCCTTCCTTCCTTCCTTCCTTCCTTCCTTCCTTCCTTCCGTCCTTCCTTCCTTCCTTCCTTCCTTCCTTCCGTCCTCCTTCCTTCCTTCCTTCCTTCCTTCCTTCCTTCCTTCCTTCCTTTCCTTCCTTCCTTCCCTTCCTTCCTTCCTTCCTTCCTTCCTTCCTTCCTTCCTTCCTTCCTTCCTTCCTTCCTTCCTGTCTTCCTTCCTTCCTTCCCTTCCTTCCTTCCTTCCTTCCTTCCTTCCTTCTTCCTTCCTTCCTTCCTTCCTTCCTTCCTTCCTTCCTCCTTTCCTTCCTTCCTTCCTCTTCCTTCCTTCCTGGAATGACCTGCCTCCTTCCTTCCTTCATTCCTTCCTTTCCTTCCTTCCTCCTTCCCGTCTTCCTTCCTTCCTTCCTTCCTTCCTTCCTTCCTTCCTTCCTGTCCTTCCTTCCTTCCTTCCTTCCTTCCTTCCTTCCTTCCTTCCTTCCTTCCTTCCTTCCTTCCTTCCTTCCTTCTTCCTTCCTTCCTTCCTTCCTTCCTTCCTTCCTTCCTTCCTTCCTTCCTTCTTCCTTCCTTCCTTCCTTCCTTCCTTCCTTCCTTCCTCCTTCCTTCCTTCCTCCTTCCTTCCTTCCTTCCTTCCTTCCTTCCTTCCTTCCTTCCTTCCTTCCTTCCTTCCTTCCTTCCTTCCTTCCTTCCTTCCTTCCTTCCTTCCTCCTTCTTCCTTCCTTCCTTCCTCCTTCCTTCCTTCCCTCCTTCCCTCCTTCCCTCCTCCTCCTTCCCTCCTTCCCTCCTTCCCTCCTTCCCTCCTTCCCTCCTTCCCTCCTTCCCTCCTTCCCTCCTTCCCTCCTTCCCTCCTTCCCTCCTTCCCTCCTTCCCTCCTTCCTCCTTCACCCCAGAATGAGCACAAGGAGAAGTGACAGCCATGACTGTTATTGCATCCCACCAAAGGTCTCTGGGAAGCAAAACCATAACCAGGAAAAAGCTTAAATCACAGAACCTCAGAGCAATTAAAAGCCATGTTCACACAGACCCATTAGTGCTGATTCTCACACTCTTTACTTAGGAACAGAACATAATAATCATTTCCAATTAAATTATGCTTCTCCAAGGTGCATTAACCACTTTTATCCATCCAATTAATTGGATGCATCTCTGCTGCATGGAGCAGTTTCAGCACTCCAGAGGGAAAGCAGACAGTTAATAGCAGCTGCTACTGTGGCACTGATGCAGGAGCACTGTGCTGCCCCAGCCAGGGGCACACTCACTGCAAACTGTCCCCAAGCCCAGCTCCCTGCTCCTGCACTGTCACAGCCAGGGGCACACTCACTGCAAACTGTCCCCAAACCCAGCTCAGAGTTCCTGTATTGTCACAGCCAGGGGCACACTCACTGCAAACTGTCCCCAAGCCCAGCTCCCTGCTCCTGCACTGTCACAGCCAGGGGCACACTCACTGCAAACTGTCCCCAAACCCAGCTCAGAGCTTCTGTATTGCCACAGCCAGGGGCACACTCACTGCAAACTGTCCCCAAACCCAGCTCAGAGCTCCTGTATTGTCATAGCCAGGGGCACACTCACTGCAAACTGTCCCCAACCCAGCTCCCTGCTCCCTGCTATGCTGGGCTCTGTTTGCTCCTGCACTGGGACAACGGGGTGTCCCCGTGCCTGGCCTCACACCACCCCTGGCTCTTTGTTCCCCCCCTTCCAGGACGTGGCACCAGTGCAAAGCAGTGGCTTCTGTGAGGAAACTGCAGATCCCAGTTTGTGCAGGGAGAGCTGAGCTGCTGCCATGACCCAGGGCTGAGTTTGGTTTCTTCAGAGGGATGTGTGTTCCCATGCAAATCCTTTGGGCACTCAATTCTTCAGACTCCTCAGTGGCAGAGATTTTGGGGTGGCAGAGGTGTTGGGGTGGCAGAGGTGTTGGGGTGGCACAGTTTTGGGGTGGCACAGGGTTTGGGGTGGCACAGTTTTGGGGGTGGCACAGTGTTTGGGGGTGGCACAGTTTTGGGGTGGCACAGTGTTTGGGGGTGGCACAGTGTTTGGGGTGGCACAGTTTTGGGGTGGCACAGTTTTGGGGTGGCACAGTTTTTGGCATGGCAGAGGTCTGTGTGTGTGCATGCTCCCACGCTGCAGGGATAGCGCATTCCCACTCCATGTCTCTGCAGGCACGGATAACATCCCCTCAGGAGCATGCAGTTATCAAAATGTTATAAATTGCTGCCTTTTAAATAGGGTGGTAATTCGCTAGTCCATTACAGGAGGAGCTGTAGCTCTCCAGGAGCACGCTGTGGAAAAGGAAGCGTCGCTGCTGGCCCGGCAGCCGAGGTGCTCCCAGAGCCGCTCCGCCGTGCCAGCCTGCCCTCAGCAATTAGGGGCTCAGCCCATCAGCCAGAGGTGCCACCGTGCCCGGCAGGGCGGCAGCTCCCCTGCCCGGCCCTTCTCGGCCGGCAGGAGCTCGGTGCTCGGGCATTGTCCAGCCCGGAGCTGCGCCTCAGCCTGCAGCTCCTCTCTCCGTCCCTGACCTGGGACAGCCTCTTGGGAGAGACGTTTCGCTGCTGCCCAGAACTCTCGGGCAAAGGCAGCCTGCACTCCCAGCACAGTTCTGCAAATTCAGCTGGACACTCAGCCCACACCAGGAGAATGATGTTCATTATGCCAACCTTGTGCAAGGCAAAGGGATATTTCTCCTAACCCATGTTCAATTTCCCAGGATAAATCCCTCTGAAACTAAACTTCCCCTTTATTTGATGGGCTTAGATCTTTTCTCACAAGCTGCAGGTGAAATCCATGTCCTGGCACACACACAAAAGCAATGCAGGAGGGATGGTCCTGGCAATATACACATCATCCCTGGAGATAAATATTTTCTTGCTGGGGAGGAAATGCACAAACAGCAGCAACTATTTTTTCTCAATATATTTATACACTTTTCAGGGCAAAAATAAACATGGGAACACAGGAGGTGCTAGTCCCAGGCATTCTGCCCAGAGTCAAGTGACAACCAGCAGCTCACAGGAAACTTGCACGTAAGTTACACTCAGCCAGCTCATTAAAAACACATCAGGGAACCTCCAGCACCCTGGGAACCCCTGAAGCAATTTCTGATCCTATCACACACACAAAACACACGGACTGCTGCCATTCTGCAAAACCCCTCAAAAGGGAAATGCAGGAATGGGTGAAAACAGCCAGGGGACAGGGGCTGGCACAGCCTGGGGACAGGGACTGGCACAGTCAGGGGACAGAGGGTGGCACAGCCAGGGGACAGAGGGTGGCACAGTCAGGGGACAGGGGCTGGCACAGTCAGGGGACAGAGGGTGGCACAGCATGGGGACAGAGGGTGGCACAGTCAGGGGACAGGGGCTGGCACAGTCCGGGGACAGAGGGTGGCACACATCACCCCTCTCCTCCCCAGAATGAGCCAGCACTGCCCCGCGGGTGCCTGTCCCGTCCCTGCTGGTCCCTCCCTTGTGAGCCAGGGCAGGATCCTCCACATCCCATTCCTTCCAGGAGCCCCGTCAGGGAGCTCTGTGGGATGGTGAATATGAATTGCTTTGACCTCACTTAGTCTGATATGGTAGAGTATTAAATCTCTATTTTTCAAGCATTAAGCCTGTGTAATAGAAGGATGCTGTGAGCAATTTGCAGTAAGATGAAGGGATATTACTGTCCTGGGAGACAGACAATCCAACCACATCCACAAATTGATAACAGAGATAGTGGCTCAGGTTCATGCTAGCTATTAATTAAGGGCATGTTTTATGTGGGAGACAACAGCAGCTTCCAGCGGCACCGCTCTCTGGCGGCTCCTCCCGCGGCGAGCGGCGCTCCCGGGCTGGAGCGCGGCCAGGTGGGCTCGTACCTGCGACCCCCGGCTCACACCGCGCGCTGCAGGCTCTGACAGCCGCGATTAATTCCTCAAGCCTTTGGCAGCTCCGCTGGAGCTGCGCCCCCAGGGGCAGTGTGCTAGCCCTCCTTCCAGCTGCGCCAGCGGTGCTAGCCCTCCTTCCAGCTGTGCTAGCGGTGCTAGCCCTCCTTCCAGCGGTGCCAGCTGTGCTAGCCCTCCTTCCAGCTGTGCCAGCTGTGCTAGCTCTCCTGCCAGCTGTGCTAGCCCTCCTGCCAGCTGTGCTAGCCCTCCTAGCTAGGGCTAGCTGTGCTAGCCCTCCTTCCAGGTGTGCTAGCTCTCCTTCCAGATGTGCCAGCTGTGCTAGCCCTCCTTCCAGCTGTGCTAGCCCTCCTTCCAGTTCTGCTCGCCCTCCTGACATCTGGCAGACCCAGGGGTGTCCCTGAACTGGGCAGGACCTGCCCAGACATCCCAAGGCAGGGCAAGGACAGGCAGGGCCATGGGCAGGGGTGAGAAATGGAGAAATGAAGGAAACCAAGGGAAAGAAGGACAAGCTGCAGCCAGGGCACTGAGGATGGAAGGAACCACGCACAGTGGGAGAGTTCACAGCTGCAGAGGCCCTTGTGGAGCCCTTGTGAGTGCCCCCGTGCCCAGGCAGGTGGGACTGTGTCCCCTCCCCAGCTGGCACCTGCAGCACAGCCCAGCACTCTCTGCAGCCAGGACCTGCCCCATCCCAGGCTGATCTCGGCTGAGAAATTTCTCTTTATACCAGGCTGTCTATTCAAGTCATAAAAATAGGGGTTTTTTCCTTCTGTAAGTGCAACACTTTTCATATTTTTACTTCCAGCTGTCTAGATAGTATTTCACTTTTTTCATTTCTAGTACTCGCTCTCAGTTATTTAATGTGAATTTCTAGGGCATGGTGCCCTTAGCAGACATCAGAGCAATATAACACAAGAAATCAGATATACACTGTTCTAGGAGAAGGCAGGAACAAAAAGACAAACTAGGCTCTTAATACATATGGTGCTTTTGATTCATGGAATATAGAAAATTGTATTTGATTATATCTGTAATGGATCCTCATAACTTTAGATTAGGGTTATGCTGATGGCCCAACTAATGGACAGTTTATTGCAGGAATAGATTTCATCCTATCATATTTTTTCCTGATATCAATTACTTGGAATGCTTAAATGTCTCATTTCTGTGGATGTTTATTGCTTAGTTTTCCTTTCTAAGAAAAGCCTGCACGCACACAAAGCCCTGGTGCTGCTTCTGTGAGGGGCAGGGAGCTCCAGGGCAGGACCTGCCATCCCCTGTGGCTGCACAGGCAGGAGACCCCACTGGGAGCTGCAAGGAGCACTGCCACAGTTCCCTTAGCACACATGTGATGCCAGTGGGGAAAAAAATTAAATATTAAAAGACTTATCAAATTAACCTGTCTGAAAAGCCAAAGGACTGTGTGGGATTGCTGCCACAAAGTCAACAGCAGAGCTGATGATAAGAGAGGTTGGAAGCAAAGATGGTTTGGTGGAGAGAATCTCATTTGCAGTCAACTGAAATGGTAATATTATTAATAACAACTGTAATAATAATAATAATAATAATAATAATAATAATAATAATAATAATAATAATAATAATAATAATAACAATAATAATAATATTTCAACAACAAATATAAAATAACAATATTATGAAACCCAGAAGGGAAATGCTTGTTTCCCAGTAAAGCCTTCAGGAGGCTGTTGAGGCAGCAGAGGTGTTGCCTGCTGATCTCCAGGAGGAGCAGCAGCTGCTCAGGGACACGGCAAGGGCGGGGACACAGCCCGGGGACAGTCCCAGGCCGGGAATGCCGAGCACACCCGTTCACACACCGAGCCGTGCTGTCGACACTGCAGGAGGAGAGCTGCCTCCACTTATTTTTTTCATTAAAATGCAAATTAATTTAATAAAAAGTGGAATTGTAAATTAATGAAGCGCTTTAAAATTCTACATAATACAAGGCTAATACTTACTCTGTAGTATTTCCTGCAGTTAATACCACTGCTACCTCCCCGAGTGGCACCAGCCCCACAAATCCCACTGACTGGGAGGGGGTCAGAGCTTGCAGAAATGCTCTCGGTGCCTTCATACGCTGCCCCACATCTGGCTGGGCTCTCAGCAGCCCCTCTGCCCCAGCACTGTTGCCCCTTCACTGCAGGAGGGACAGAGACAGGAGAAGGTGACCAGGCAAGGCTGGCAGGGGCAATTACTGCTCAGGACCACCCGTCTTCAGGGCAAACCTGGCTCAAAAAGAACCATTGTCTTGACCATACATGTGTAAGGCTTGTTCTCTACATCTATCCTTTCTAATGTCTGCTTGCATGGAAACACTGGAGGAGATCCATCCCTAGAAAATTCGTCCTTAAAATAAAGTAGAACCACAGAAGCACACTAGGAAAATATTGGGTAAAATGAATGGCGTATTTCCAGCAGTGTCTATCCCCCCGACGCATCTGAGATCACCACCTTCTGCTTTTTTGATAGCAAAAGGGAAAAAAAAAGAAAGAAAAGGAAAGACGAGGAAAGAAAAGGAAAGAAAAGAAAAGGAAAGAAAAGGAAAGAAAAGGAAAGAAAAGAAAAGAAAAGGAAAGAAAATGAAAGAAAAGGAAAGAAGAGGAAAGAAAAGAAAAGGAAAGAAAAGGCAGTTGTGAGAATAATTCAATCAGCCCTGAGGTAAGCATCCCAGGTGGGTCGGTGGAGCACCGAACGCCCTCCCCGTGTGCCGGGGAGCCCCAGGCGCGGTTGGTCCCCTCGGTCCCCGTGTCCTGCCGTGACCCGCTGGTGCGGACCCGGTGCAATGGCACAGCGCAGCGCTGGGGCTCACGGCCCACGGGGCGATTCGGGATTTAGTGCCCGCTGTCCTGACTCCACCTGGCCTCTGGCACGGCTCCCCCTCGCCGTGCCAGCCCGGGGACGGGCAGCAATCGCCGGCCATCCCTGTTTGCTCGTTAGCTCTGCTCGGCGCAGCACTGATGGACACGGGCTGCAATATTCCCTTTTATCGCCTGTAGCACTGAGGGTGAACTGGGGCTTAATTCAAAGGCTGGAATCCATAAAGAATAAGACGAAACCCATCATTAAATTTCTCTTAGTGGCTATGTGCATAATTCATCCAAACACCATCAAATATGAATGGCCTCGTGTCAGGCTGAGCAGCGCAGGCACTGCACATCCCTGAGCTGCTGCAGAGAGAGGGAGAGAGGGAGAGAGAGAGAGAGAGAGGAAGAGGGGGAGGGAGGGGGGGAGGGGGGGGGGGAGAGGGAGAGAGGGGGAGAGGGAGAGAGAGGGAGGGAGAGTGCGACGGAGGGAGAGAGGGAGAGGGAGAGAGAGGGAGAGAGCCAGGGAAACAGGGAGAGAGAGTGAGACGGAGGGAGAGAGGGAGAGAGGGAGGGAGGAAGAGAGAGAGGGAGGGAGGGAGGGAGGGAGGGAGGGAGGGAGGGAGGGAGAGAGGGAGAGAGGGAGAGAGGGAGAGAGGGAGAGAGAGGGAGCGAGGGAGGGAGGGAGAGAGGGAGAGAGGGAGGGAGAGAGAGTTCTGCCAGGGAGCTGGTCCCGGACAGGTGGGCACTGGGGGCACTGGGAGCACTGAGGGCACTGGGGGTACCAGGGACACTGGGGGGCACTGGGGCCACTGAAGTCCCTGAAGTCCCCGAGGTGACTGAGGTCCCCAGGGCTCCCAGCAGACCCCAGCCCCAGCCCCAGCCCCAGCCCAGCTGCCAGGTTTGGGACTGTCCCTGCCCCCAGAGCCCCGGGCTGGCCCTGACCCGCAGCCTCTCCTGCTGGCACGCTGCTGTCTCACATTTCCACACACCCAGTTAAAAAGGCTGCACAGATATCCAAATTACAATATCCAAATCCTTTACTGCTCCCTGCTAGGTCTGAGCTTTGGTTGGCAGCTCAGTGCCCCCAGTTCCACCAGTGCCAGCCCTCACTCCACACACACACAGAAATCCAGCAGCACTTCAGTGAACCCTGCAACAAGTTTCTCAGAAAGTTTTTTCCAATTATTTGAAAAACACCAAGTTATTTAATAAATCACAGAAAGTTGTTTTGAAAAAGTATCCTTTGAACCATTAGATATTATTTTGAATACCAATTTTTCTTCCCACCTTATGGCAGGATAAAGATACCCCACTCAATTTTCATCAAAAGCACATGAAAGCAATTAAGGCTCCTGTAGTTTCTATGGAAATAAGGGATGCAAATTGGGATTGTGTGGTGCCTTTTTTCTTGAATTTATCCATAAAAATGCAAATATTCTTCAAGAGATACTGAAATATTTGCCTTGTTTTAAGGAGCAGAATACACAGACGAGGCTCTTTTTCCACAGGCTGTCCTGGCAGAGTTTGGCAGCCTGTGGAGCACACGCCTGCAAAAGCCAAACCAGCCCTGCCAGAGCAGAGCTGGCAGCAACGCTGCTCCAGACATCACCAGCAAACGTCTCCTCCTGCCTCTGCCCAGCACAGGGACTGATCCCTGCCCTGGTGCCAGCTCACCAGCCTGTGCCACTGGATTAGGACAGTGAGGTCACCTCCTTGCTGTGGGAAGCACAAGCCAAGGGACCAGCACAGACAAATCACATTTGATTTGGTGCATCTGCTTTACCTTCCTGCCAGACATGTCAGAGCAGAGCATTCAGTGCAGAGCATCCTCCTCTGCTGCTGGGACTCATCCTGCAGCAGGGATGGATCAAAACCCTGCAGCACACGGTTTAATTAATTCCCTTTCAGACTGCAGGATGAACAAGAGTTAATAGTAGCAAAGGTCTCTGGACTGGTCATCCAGCCCTCTCCTGGCTCTGCAGGCTGGATGCAGTGAGCATCACACATCACCAATAAATAATCCAACAGCCTGGGGAGCTGCCAGTCTGCAGCTGCACCCTGTCAGCCCCCAGTGCTGCCATGGACGAGGCTGGGGCTCCTCTGCAGCCTGTGCTCTCTGCCTGTGGACTTACACCACTGAAAAGGTCAACAAATGCTATTTCAGATCACTCTTATTTGCCAGAATGGATGACAAACCCTGGCAACTCAACTAGTAAAACTCTGAGCATGAACTAGAGCATGCTGCAGCTGCACAATTATCAGCCTGCAATTAATTAATTGTGCTGTCACTCTATGCACCTGAGAACAACTGTAAGATCAAAGAACTGAACAGAGATCAAAATGATTTGTAGATCACCTTACTTAGAGCTGAAAGTGCCAATTAGACACAGCAAAGGCAGAGTCTGCCTTAGCTCTGGAAAGGAACAGCCACTCAATTGCCTGCCGTGCCTTAGGCTCGGGAAGGGACTCTGGTGACAATCCAGGGTCTCAGGGTGGTCGTGCCCTGTGCCAGGGCTGACCCACAGCACCATTCCTGCCACCTCTGCACCTGCTGCACTGACTGAGCCTGGCTGCAGTTATGCTGCTCGTTTCTCATTTTCTGTGAAGTCATTGAAACATTGCAGCTGCACTTTCCTGGCCTCAGAGGGACTGGTTGTGCCTGCAGACAGCCTCCCCTCTGCCAGCACACAGGCACTGAGCAATCCTGCAGACTGTTCTTTCAGAGAGCAGCACTAGCTCACCCCAACACACAAACTCCCTGGAGGAATAAAGAATCCATTTCTGCCACCTGTTAAGCTGGATGCCACGTTGGTGAGCACAGGGAGCAGCTCTGACTGCTGGGCTCTGAACTCCAGACGATGCTCTGGGCTGAGTTCAAGGGGTTCTGCCCTTCCAGAGCCGGTCTGGGACTCCTTGCAAGTCCCCACACTCCTCCTCAGGCACCTGAGGCCAGAAAACACCTGCCCAGGTGCCCAGAGGGAAGGGATGCACTGGAAACACCTGCCCAGGTGCCCAGAGGGAAGGGATGCACTGGAAGGATCTGCCCAGGTGCCCAGAGGGAAGGGATGCACTGGAAACACCTGCCCAGGTGCCCAGAGGGAAGGGATGCACTGGAAACACCTGCCCAGGTGCCCAGAGGGAAGGGATGCACTGGAAGGATCTGCTGGGCTCTGTTGCTGCACAGAGAGCAGGGGCCAGAGGAGAGGGCAGAGCAGGAGCAGATGTCCCAGCAGGTGTCCCAGCAGGTCCCCAGCAGATCCCCAGCAGGTGTCCCCAGCAGGTGTTCCCTGCAGGGGTCCCCTGCAGGCAGGTCCCCAACAGGTCCCCAGCAGGTGTCCCCAGCAGGTGTCCCCTGCAGGGGTCTCAGGTGCCAGCCCAGGGGTCTCGGGTGCCAGCCCAGGGGTGGCTCTGCTGCACTCACACCCTGCTGGGCTTGTGGCTGCTGGACTGGCTGCCCTCCCTTACACGTGCCAGCTTTGTCTCCACTGTCCCCTGTTTATCACATTGTTTAATTTCTCTTTTTAATTGACTCAGGCACTTTTTAATTTCTCTGTTTAATTGGTGCAGACTGAGAGGCTGCAGGCAATGTCATCTCCACATCATCTCTCAGTGTGAGGGTGACATCACTGGGCACACAGCGAGCTGTGCAGAGCCCAGAGAGCTCCCAGCTGGGGCTGAGGAGCAGATGAAGTCATGGGTGTCTGCAGGATTAGCAGGGAGCTGACCTGGGAGCTGCTGTCATTTAACACACAAGTGGGGTGGCAGGCAGACAGCTCGGCCTCTGACAGAGATGACACAACATTTATATCATTCAAATCCAAAAGTTCCTGGAGGGAAATTCTGAGGCATCTCACACTGAGGTGAAAGCAGGTAAAGACAGTGAGCAACAAAATCCTGCCAGGCTTGTGGTCTTGGAGCAGAGACTGCAAGGTCTATATAAGCCATATGTTTTTCTTTAGCAATACAGGTTCAACAGATACCTGAAAAACTATTGAACAAATGTTCCTTTGTGTTTTAAAATGCCTTGCATCTCAGGTCTTGTATTTTTCCAGTCACATGAATTACTTGAACAGATGTGTTTATCTCCCTGGGTTCAACAGGGACAAGCCAACAGCTGCTTCATCTGCCTGGTTTGACAAACCCAGGGGCTTCAGGGGGTGATTTCCCACACAGGTTTCTTTCAGTGGGTGCTGGACAGGACTAGAAGAGCTGGAGGTGAAAAATGCAAGTTCAGACTTTCCCTGGAGAGCTGTGAGTGTTTGGAGATATGCAGCACTGCTCACTGAAAAGATTTTTAATAGCTTTGACCTTTGTGGGGTCTGTACAGTTTCCTTTTGTCAAAAAGTGTATGTGGAAGAATTGTGGGAAAGAGCTGAAGATAATACACGTGTTTTGCAGCCTGCCAGGGCATTACAGAGCACTCCTCACTTGCCTGGATTATTGTTCCCAAGCTGAGACCATCAGCTGCTGCAGGTGTGTGGGGATTTATCATCAGAAAGGGCAAACCATTGCTGGTCATGAAGGAATATAAATATTAGTTATTGCAGATGACTTATAAATAAATCATTTGAAATTACAAAATTAATCAGATAATTCATCTGACAAGTAAGTATTTGATCAGCTCTGAGCCACTGTGGCCAGCCAGGCATTCTGTAAAGAATCCCTGGAATTTATGGGGAGCAATATCCCTTCACCTCAGGAGGGAGAGGCACAGAGAGCAATGGCATGAACAGAAACTGTGGGATTTGGGCACTCCAGGACACTGACCTGCATGGGCATTCAGGGCTGGCCCTGGGCTTTGGCCACTCTTGACTGTTCCCAGCCAGGTGCTCACATCATTTTCTAACTGTGCCAAGCTAACTTGAGCAGGGGTTTATTTATTTTTTTTCCAAACCTACAAAACGCGTGTGTGTCAGTCTAATAGCTCTGTGTATTCTAAGTCTCATCTGTATTCTGCACATCACCAAAAGGAGAGGAAGAAAACAGCCCCTGAAAACAAAAGTGTGAGATGGAGAAGGAGGCACGAGCCATTAAAAGAGCAAACAGGTCCCTGTGTGTGCTCTGCCAAAGGGGGCTGGACACAAGCCCCCCTGCTCCACATCTCCAGCCTTTGTCAGAGCCACAGGCACCGACCTTCCCTGGGGCTGGTGCCTTCTGAGCACCGAGGATCCCTTCAAAAGGAGAGATTTCATATCCCATCTTGCCATAAAATCACATACATGTAATTTTCCTACAGTCTCCAAATCCCCAGCTGCTTCCAGCTGATGTAAAGAAAACCTGTTATCCATCTCCCAACTCTGCACCTCCCCAGGATGGGGAATTGTCTGAAGCCACGGGGATGAATGGCAGGTCAAACTTCCCCTAGTACCTAACAATTCCATGGTTGATTCCTGTAAGGGAGTTCAAGTGTCACAAACAGAGGAGCAGCAGCCCTGGCAGTGGCAGTGCCAGCACATGCCCATGGCCCAGGTGGCAGGGACACAGCAGTGCCTGTGCTGGCAGCTCTGGCCCCTCTGCAGCCGGGGGGACCCTGCCCCAGGCTCAGCCAGCTCTGAGCAGGGGGCTGCAGCAGCAGCTCCTCTCCCTGGAGCACCAGGGCTGATGCGGGCTGCACCTGGCAGAATTTTCAGACTGATGTGGGTATTTTCTACTCTGTCAACCTTTTATTTAAATGACATTTGGCTGCTGTGCTAGAAGTGTGATATTGAAAATCAATAGCTGGAAAGTGTTTGAAAGCCAATCTAAATCAAATATTACAATATGGTGAAGTTAATCATCTGAAATTAACCTTATAACTGCTTGAATCACTCTAATCTATAAAGAAAATCAATACAAGCATATCAAACCCTGCTGCTAGCTGCTGTCTGTTTGAGCTGACCATGCAAATGGAAAATAATAGCCAGAGGATGTTTATTGCTTCCTGTATGTTAACAGTGTCTGTGGAGCTGGGAAGGGTGGGTGGGCTCCCTGGGGAGAGGAGGCAGGCAGTGGAGAGACCCAGCAGCTGTGCAGCCCCTGGGAGCCAGCTGCCAGCAGGGATTCCAGCTGTGAGGGACCAACAGGCTGTGCCAGCAGGGAATTCACTCTGCTGGGTCAAAGTGCACAGCCCCTGGCAGCCCCCAGCCCCAGCTCAGCTCCCCCAGAGGCACTGGGACCCTGCTGGGGCTGGGGCAGCCCTGGGCACCAGGGAGGGCCCAGGGACAGCCCAGGGTGGTCTCAGGGTGGGCTCGGGCACAGCCCAGGGTGTGCTCAGGGTGGGCTCAGGGTGGCTCAGGCACAACCCAGGGAGGGCTCAGGGACAGCCCAGGGTGGTCTCAGGGTGGGCTCAGGGTGCGTTCAGGGTGGCTCAGGCACAGCCCAGGGTGGGCTCAGGGTGGGCTCAGGGACAGCTCAGGCACAGCCCAGGGTGGGCTCAGGGTGGGCTCAGGGTGGCTCAGGGACAGCTCAGGCACAGCCCAGGGTGGGCTCAGGGACAGCCCAGGGTGGTCTCAGGGTGGGCTCAGGGTGGGTTCAGGGTGGCTCAGGCACAGCCCAGGGTGGGCTCAGGGTGGGCTCAGGGACAGCTCAGGAACAGCCCAGGGTGGGTTCAGGGTGGCTCAGGCACAGCCCAGGAAGGGCTCAGGTACAGCCCAGGGTGAGTTCAGGGTGGCTCAGGGACAGCCCAGGGTGAGTTCAGGGTGGCTCAGGGACAGCCCAGGGTGGGCTCAGGGTGGCTCAGGGACAGCTCAGGCACAGCCCAGTGCACCCAGCACCTCCAGCCATCCCAGCTGGGGCAGCTGCCCTGTGCCCAGCTCGTGCTCTGTGGTGCCCTGGGCCAGGTCACAGCAGGTCCCAGAGGTGACTGTCCCCCTGTGCCAGGGATGTTGGGGAGTTCACCCTGCTGGAGGCACTGCTGGCTGTGTCCCTGTCCCCATGCCCACCCTGCTGGGGGCACAGTGACAGCCCCCTTGTCCAGCTGCAATTCCATCAACAGGCATTTAATGGAGGCTCTGGGTATGGCAGGATAACTGCTCTGATAGCAGGCAGGAATCTATAAATAACAACAGCTCCTCTCAAACCCCTCATTTTAAAATAATGAAGACATTTCATAAAGTGACAAGCGTCTCAAAGACTGAGAGTAGAAGCTCAGAGAGGCTCTTTATGAAGTTTTGGGAACAGTGGGAGGAGTGAGGTCCCAACAGCAACTTGCATGGCCTCAAGCCTGGGACTAGTCAGAGCCAAGGAGATCAACCACAGGTTTTTCCAGGGCTCCTCGTGGGCAGCAGGCTTGGGGAAGGTGAAGGCTCCTGAGCAGATGCCTCTGTCCAGGGAGTTCTGCCCCAGGGAGGGGCAGGAGGGCAGACCCAGGATGGGCAGCAGCTGTCCCAGAGGGGAGCTGGGAGGCTGCAGCTGCTGTCTGAAGCAGCAGATTACCACGGATTAGGAATGGTCCTTGGATACTGGAAATGTGCTTCAATGAGTTTCCTGCAATATATGCATCATTTGGGTTCCTGTGGAAAGGAACAATCCCCCCTTTTCCTCACCCAAAGGGACATCAGACAAGTACAAAATGCTGCATTTTTTCATACTTCAAGCTGAACAGGTTTTAAAGAACTGGAACCTTTCTCAATGCTAACAATTTTCTTGTTTTCTCTAAATTACAAGGACGATCTGCATTTTCAGGATCAATGCTCAGTGTAGAACAGCAGGGCTGGGCTCTCAGAGCTTGCTCAGCTCTCTGTCCAAGCTGTGGGAAGGGCAGCCCAGCCCTGACCCCGGCAGAGCCAGGCTGGGACCCTGGCAGAGCTCATGGCTCCAGAGCCTGGCCCTGCACAGCACAGGAACCCCTTATTCTGCATTATCATTTATTTGAGAGTTTGGGCTTTCTGAGGAAGGGACTGTATCTAATTCAGTGTGGAGAGAATTCACACCAGCCAGGACAGAAAATGTGTGTCTGCTGCAGCCGTGAGCAGCTGCCCAGGGCAGAGAGGAAGTAATGGCAAACATTAATATTAACATTAATATTAACATTCATCCAGGGTTTCGCAGGGTGCACAGCCCCAGCCCTGCCCCAAGGGGAGAAGGGCTTTGCTGCCCCCATCCCAAGTGAGCCTCCACAGAGCCTCCAAAGGGAGCTGGGATGGAAACCCCTGGACCAGGTGAGCTGAGAGCTGCTCACATCACCTGCAGCGAGCTGAGAGGGGCCAGGTCAGCAGAGCCCCCACCCCTCACTCTCAGGGCACAGGGCAATGCAGAGCCTGGCCAACACCAACACCATTCACAGCCCATCGCAGGGGACAATTGCCCCATTAGGAAGCCCAAAGACATTCCGGATTTCTTCAGCCTCGGGGCTTGGAAGCAGAAAGCATTTACTGCCTAATTAAATTTTCATATACTGGCAGAGTACAGCTCTTCTAGTGAATCTGTATTGGACAGTGTGCCAGATTTTGCAGAAAAAGAGCAGCTCCAGTTGCCTGGGACTGCCAGCAGCAGCTCCTGGATGGTGTGGGGAGCCCGGGGCACAGGGGGCACGGGGGGCACGGGGGGCACGGGGAGCCCGGGGCACAGGGGGCACGGGGGGAACGGGGGGGCACGGGGGGCGCAGGGGGCACGGGGAGCCCGGGGCACAGGGGGCACGGGGGGCACGGGGGGCACAGGGGGCACGGGGGGCGCAGGGGGCACGGGGGGCACGGGGGGGCACGGGGGGCACAGACAGGCCATGGGCATGGGCATTGCTCTCCTTGAGCTCCCACTGCAGCCCCAGCAGCACCCACACTCAGCACACAGCTCCCTGCCCCTGAGACCCGAGCCAGGGGGGTTCCCTGCCTGTCCCCACTCTGCCAGCTCACAGCTCCACACTGGGTCAGCCTTCCCCAAACCCTGCCCTGGCTCTGCTGCCCAGCAGGACACAGAGGGAGAGCCCAGCACAGAAGGTTACTGCTCCTGGATGTCCCTCCTGCCCTTCTCTGGATGCCCTGGCTCCCTGTGACACACGGGGACAAGGACCCAGTGTCACCCCAGCTGGGTAGGGCCACCTCAGAGGCATGGCCTGGCCACCACTGCCACCACTGCCACACTGCTGGATGTGCCCAGGGGCCACAGCCCCCATTTCCTTGCCTGAAAAGCACCAGTGGAGACCAGGGACAGGTCTTGGCACTAAACCTGTCCTGATGAATCACAGGGTGACATTCTCCTGTGCCACAGCTCTGCCACCATCAGCTGCTGCAGGAAATGTTCCCACGAGACTCCCACGAGACTCCCTGAGCCCAGGGCTGGAACAAGGTGCTGTCAAAGCAAGGCAGATTTGTGCAGCTGCTGCCAGGAGCTGCTGTGCTGTGCTGCTCTTTAACAGAGAAAGACAAGCACTGGGCTGAGCTGCCAGGCTCGTGGGGCTGCTGGGCAGGGGAGGGAGCTGGGACAGTCCCCAAACAGCCAGGGCAGCAGAGGCAGTGCCAGGGCTGAGCTCAGCTCCCAGGCAGAGCTCTCCCCCTGGCCAGCTCATGTCCAGACCCTGAGGGTGTTTACAGAGCCCAGCTCTGCTCCCTGGCAGGGACAGCATCTCCTCTGCTCACACACCCAGCTGTGCCTCCTGCTCCTGCCCTGCATGGCACTGCTGGCACAGCCTCAGCTGGAAGAAACCTGCCCTGTGCAGGGTCTGCCCCACTGTCCAGCTCAGAAACACCCCTGCTGGAAATGCTGGGGGACAAACAGGGACAGCCCCAGCACAGAGCACTGTGCCCACACAGCCAGGCACACACCAGCAAACCCGAGCAGCTGAATGCTCTGCTGCACCCAGCCAGGGGAAAGCCAGTGCTTGATCAATACTTTCCACAGCAGCCACTTCCATCTGATAAATGCAGTTATAGGGAAGAGGAGCAAATTAACCTTCTGGTGCAGATGGCAGCTGCTGCCTGGGAAAAAAGATGGCTCAATTCTGCAGGGAAGCGGGGAGGGCTGTGCCAAATTCCTGCCAAACTGACCAGCTTAGGCAGCACCTGGAAGGAATTAATGGAACCACCCCAGGAGCACACACCCACTGCACAGGGGGAAGGCAGAACCTGCAGGGCTGGGAAGAAGCTGAACCAGGAGAAAATATATGAACTTGGGGCAGCTGATGGATGAAGACAACTGAGGAACTGTGCTGCAGCCCCGTGCATGTGGGAAGATAAAAGGCATCTCAGAAAGAGCTTCCCAGCATCAATCCTCCCAGCAGTGACAAATTGTCTGCAGTCAGGGGAGTTCAGCAGCTGCCTGGATCAGAGATTCCATCACGGATTTCTGAGCCCCAGGCAGATGGATGCAAATGGCAGTGAGGGAGCTGGGCAAGGCACAGGAGCACTGCAGCCCTGGGAGAACCTGCAGCCTGGAGAGTGGAGAGGTGAAAGGCAATTAATGGCCCATGCAAGGAGAGGAAAGGCAAAACCAGCACATGGTGAGACCCATCTCTGGGCTGGCCTTCTGTAACCTGCTGCTTAGGCCTGCAGAAGGCAAGGCAGACTTCCCAAACAGAAAAAGGCAAAAAAAAGCTGGAGAAAAAGATCAGAAACCTCATGGGGATGAAGACAAAAGATCAGAAACCTCATGGGGATAAAGACATCAGTTTCTGACTATGTATCTCTGATCATTCAGGTTCCCAGCTGCAAGTGTGGGTGAAAATACAGTTTACTGCTCTGCAATCCATCTTGAACTTGATTTTGTCTGTGTGTGGAAGGAACCTTGTGCTGTGTCAGCATCAGAAGGATTCTGCCCTGGAGCCTGGTCCATGAGCCCTCCAGCAGCTCTGTTTTCCTGTTCCTGGTTTTCTGAGCCCACCCTGCCCCCTGCCTCTGCCTGGCCTGGTGCTGCTGTCCCTCTGGTGGGGGCAGTACCAGGGGCAGCCCCCGGGGCAGACTCTGCCCTCTGGAATGAGGGACAAAGGCAGCTGCACACTCTGACCCTGTGAAAGCCTCTCTGCCATCAGCAGGGAGCAGCCCCAGGGCTCCAGACACCAGAGCTGTCCCTGCAGAGGCACCTGCACTGCCCTCACCTGCCAGGTGTGAAGCCTGCTCTGGAAAAGGTGATGGAGGCAAAAAAGGATCACACGTCAGCTGGTAGTGTGAGCAGCAAGGCAGAAGGGTCATAAAATTTTGCTGAAAGAAAATGAAAGCCTGTTCATGTTCTGGCTTCCCACTGAAACAAATACACAAGGCGTGAATTGGCTGGAAATTCATTAATGTTCTGCATATTTCTGGGAATTTAATTTATCAACTACCAGCTGCATAAATAGAACAGGCAAAAATGCTGAAAGTAGATTAAACATTGATGTAAGTATATATTGATTTGAACATTCCTGTGCCTTTGCTTGTGACACATCAATAAAATTAAATAATATCTTAATAAAATGTCTTGGTAATTATGTCTTCTCCCTTGCGTAAGTGTGCCCTCCAGCAATGTAATTAAAATCAAAATTGCATTAACCCTCCAGTGACCATTTGACAAAAAAAATTAAGAGTCTAGAGATTCCAGTGAGCTCTCCCACTGAGCCAGATCCCTCTTGGTCACACACCCTGCACACTCCACTCCCACCGTGGTGTGTGGGCAGCCTGTGGGCTGGGGGCTCTGAGCACTGAGACCCCTGCCACTGCCATCCAGCTGCTGTCCCCTGGCAGGGACACCTGCAGCCTGCTGTGTCACACGGCCAGCTTGTCACCTCACCCTGCCATTCACATAACCTGATAGCTGTCCAATTTGTCTTTCTGTCCTGGAGCATGTGATGCTCAGCACAGTGACTCTGTGCATTTTTATTGCTCTCCTTAGTTAATAAAGCACCACTGTGGAATTTGGGGAATTGACATCTCTGTCACAGCCCATCCCTGTCCCACCACACTGTGGCACCTCACCAGAGCAATCCTGAATTCACAGCAAAGCCATTTTTTCTTTTTTTTCTTCTTTTTGATTATTAGGTTCGGAATTTAAAAATTTGGCCAGCTATTCTGCTCCTCTGCATATCTAATAAGCAGACATTTTTCTATTTAGATACAATTACAGAATAAACCTCAAGCTGTACAGCAAAGAGCTTGGAGTTCCTGCCCACTCACCTTTCCACTGGAATCCTTGTAACACTGAGTGCTTCACCAGGCAGTCAAACACCATAAAGCCCCAAATGGCATTTCACACCTGACTTAACCAGCGCTGGATTATCAGCTGCTGGCACGAGAGTGCATTTTTACAACTTGCTCCTCACTGAACTTGTGTTAAAGGGTCCTGAAACCTCGAGGGGCTCAGCAGGCGCAAGACAGCAGTGCTCACACAGACCATTAGCTGCAGATGTCCTTCTGAAGATCAAGAGCACTTCAAAGTCTTCTAAATTCCCTCCTAAGCTCAAGAGGCTTGAACATTTGCACAGCTTACAGCAGCTGACCTCGATTCATGAGGCACCACTCGGATCCAGACTGAGACTTCTCCTAAAAGTAGTTTGAATGTCTCCCATTCTCTGCAATGAAATAATCAGCAGACCTCACACATTGCACACATTGGAAAAGTCACATTTGCAGTAGTCTGCCTTGTCTGCCTCTTGCAGACAGTGGCCTTCACTATAAACTCAGGGGAGACCCCACTGACTGTGTCCAGGACAGCAGTGGAGACGTTCCTGGGACCAGGCAGCAGCTGGAATTACTATTTGCAAATTCACAAGAAACACTGGAAATAGTTACCGATTTCTGAGGACTATTGTTAGCTAATCTGCAAATATTCTACCGAGTGACAAGTGCTTTGAATTTGAGGACAGCTGATGATTCCTTTTGCCTGTGCTTACTGTTGTAATAATAGCAGAAAATAATTCAAATTCCAATAATGTAAATGCTTCATGAAAGGAAAAGCACTGCCAGTCAGAGATACAGGGTTATGGACATTACCCAGGGAGGCAGACCCTCAGCCTGCACCTGAAAATTGGGAAGGGCAGGAATCCTGGCACACCAAGCTCGTGCTCCCTCCTTGCACTGAGGATTTACTGGCATGACAAGGATCAATAATTTCCATGTTTTTAAGAAAATGCACCAGGCCTAGCCCAAGCAGGACAGTCCACACCCTGGGAAGCAAACTGCCCAGTGCTGGCAGGGAGCAGATGGCCAGCACAGCAATGGCACAGCAGCATCTGCTGCAGAGGAAAAGCTGACAGGGAGCAGCGAGCTCCCAGCCCTGGCAGCAGCCTCAGCACCACAGAGCAGAGCAGGAGCTGCTCTCTGCTCTGGCACTCCCTCCTGCAGTGGGTGAAAACCCATCTCCTCAGAGATGAGCTGTGCTGATGGCTCAGCACCTGCCAGTGGATTGTGCAGAATCATTCTGGTGCAGGAGCTGTGTGGAGTGGAACATGCTGGAAGCACAGGGCTGCACAACCCCAACTGCAGAGACACTGAGACCTGAGCCCAAACCCGTGACCAAGAGGAAAAGACACTGACCTTCTCCAACACTTCAGAGAACAAAGTCCAGTCCCTGCAGTGGTGGCATCCAGGAGCTGCTGGGGTTTCTAGGACAGGCAGGGATTTCTGCAGAGCAGAAAGTGGGGGCACCACAGGGATGAACATCCCCTGCAGCAGGAGCTCTGCAAGCAGCTCAGCCCAGCAGCACTGCTCCCACGGGGTGCAGGGACACCCCAGGGGCAGCCCAGGTCCCCTCATGGCCTCTGCTACGTCAGGACCCTGTAACAAGAGTGAAAGGTGAACAGCTTACCTGACTTCATTAAAAACCAGCAACATTCATCATTTCAGCCTTCCAGGGCAGGCACAAAGATAGATGAAAGGAATAAAGGCAAGCTAGAAGCATCAATAAATTACTGCATCTCCTTATTGGCTGCAGTATTCAATAGGCTCAGATGCTTTCTGGTGCCTTTGGCAAGCAGAAGGTTTGCAGAGAGCTGAGCCTGTAGCTTGTCTCCACCACTCTGCCCTGCTGAGCTGGTGCTCTGTCCCTCCCCAGGAGTGCAGGGCTCCAGGGGCTGCAGCAGGCACCTGGGGACAAGGCTCTGGGCCAGCAGGAGCTGCTGTGACAGCACAGTCCACGGGGATGGCAGCAGCAGAGCCACAGGGCTGGGAGAGTGCAAGGTCAGGGATCCCCAACACTCACCAATTACCTAAAAGGGTTGCACACCCTCCAGGGGAGGGGCCCTGCCTGCCCACAGAGCCCCCAGCCCTGCTCCCCACGCAGGGTGGGAGACAGGGAGACAGGGATACAGGGAGACAGGGAGACAGGGAGACAGGGAGACAGGGAGACAGGGAGACAGGGATACAGGGATGGGAGACAGGGATGGGAGACAGGGATACAGGGATACAGGGATACAGGGATACAGGGATACAGGGATACAGGGATGGGATACAGGGATACAGGGATACAGGGATACAGGAAGACAGGGAGACAGGGAGACAGGGAGACAGGGATGAGATACAGGGATGGGAGACAGGGATACAGGGATACAGGGATACAGGGATGGGATACAGGGATAGGAGACAGGGATACAGGGATGGGATACAGGGATACAGGGATACAGGGATACAGGGATACAGGGATACAGGGATGGGATAAAGGGATGGGATGGGATGGGATGGGATGGGATGGGATGGGATGGGATGGGATGGGATGGGATGGGATGGGATGGGATGGGATGGGATGGGATGGGATGGGATGGGATGGGATGGGATGGGATGGGATGGGATGGGATGGGTGTGACACACAAAGTCTGCCCAAGGAGGCACGCAGGGTGTGACAGGCACACCCTCACAGCAGCCAGGGCACCAAAGCCAATCCTGGGTGACCCTGCAGGGCCACCTGCACTGAGGATTCTCACAAGTGTAGCCAACCACACCACGTGGCTTTGACTGCTGTTGAAAATATTTAATAAACTCTGGAATATGAATCACTATCAAGGACCCTGAACATTAATTTCAGTCACAGCTGGCCACACTCTATCACCCTATAAACACCTCTCCAGTTTCAATTAACATTTCGCTATCTCCTGTCTCACTGAATATTATATTTAACTAATTTAAGAGGATTGGTAAAGATAGTTTTCACACTTCACATGAAAGCATAATGAAATAATGATACCTGTACCCACAAAAAGCATGAGGATACTGCATAAAGAGCTTTAAAGTCATCTGAAGCACAAACTTCTCCAGGAAGGGCAGCAGGGCCCCCAGGCAGGTGTGGCCACCCTGGCAGGGCTCCACCTGTGCCCCCTCCACAGCCCCTGCAGGCTCCCAGGTGAACAGATGCCTGAGGGAGGAGAAGCCACTTCCCATGCCAGACTCTGCTTATTGTTTGCCCTCAGCTATAACCTCATCTGCAAATAAACAGTACTGCAGGTTTTTAAAATCATGGAAATTTAGGCCTAAGAAGGAGAGAAGACAACTGAAGGCTGTCCTTTGTGCAATAACCTTCCTCTGTTTGAAGATTGTCACTTCCCCCCCCCCTTATTTTCCCATTTCAGGTCAACAACACCCAATTCTTTCAGCCTTTCCTCATGACTCATGTATTTTGGATCTCAGGATCTCTTTCAAAAATTTCCAGCACTTCACCAACTTCTCTGTATATTTACTTAGAAGAAATATATACTTCATTATTTTTAAGAGATAAAATATTTTTATTCTCTGATATTACATGCAGAGGGAATGTTTATACCAGGGCCCATACAGGCAACACTCATGTTAATGTATCCTAAAATAAGGCTTTGCTTTTTGGCATCGTCACACCCACATCCTTTCCTGCAAAAACGTTGCCTTGCCAGATATTTCATATATCAAAAGCAGAATATATAAATACATAAGTATGTATTCCTGCTTTTTAGCTCTCCCTTCTGTGCAGAACCTGGACTTTCAGTATCAGTGCAGATCCTAATTGTGCCCCAGGGACTGCTCAGACTCTCATCTACATGACTCAGGCCAGAGTTACAAGGTTTAGAAGCATGTAGGCTCTGCCCTCATCCCCAGCTAGGGTTTAGCAAACCTCCCAGTTTCCTGCATTAAACAAAACAATTTTCCAGTGATGTGCTGCCTCATCTCCCCTCTGTGCAGAGCAGGAGCAGCTCCTGGGGGCTCAGCCCTGCCTGGCTGCAGAGGGACCCCAGGGATGTGGGGGATCCCTGTGCAGGATGCTCTGAGCAGTGACACCCCATTCACCCACCCCCCATCAGTCCCAGGGTTCAGCCCCCAAAATTCAGCACTGCAGAGGGACCCCAGGTGCTGGGAAGGGCCACTCTGGGCGGTCACACCCCCACTTCTGCACCCCCAGGAACCAGACTGTTGAGCACTTCTGCACAGCACAAGCACCAAGATGACCCAAAAATTGTCACCTTGTTCTTTGTTTTCACCACCACTAGGTGATGTTTCCCTCTGCAATGGTGGCAGGGTACAGGCATCATCAATGCAGCTATTTTTATTGCCCAGAAATTAGCCCAGCAGGAATTCCATTAAATTCCATTTTTCTGGGAGGGGAAACTCGTTGCTGATGTCAGAGAACAGCAGCCACAAAATCTGCAGAAAGGGTCAGAAAGGCTGGGAATGGAAATGCTCAGGGGAGGGGTGGGAGGCAGGCAGGAGGAGATTTGCTGCCCAGCACCCAACAGCCCTGCCCAGAGCAGCTCCCTTGTGGCTGCACCAGCACCCACTGCCAGTGCCACAGCACTTTTGGGACACACAGCTCTGTTGGACTCATGCTGCACTCACAATTCCCCCCACAAGCTCCTCAAAGCAGTGCAGGTGCAGGCTCTGATTGCATTTCCCCATTCAGCACTGCTGTGAGCTCCCCATTGAAATGCATCTTCCTTGGGTGAGTCTGGGTTTGCACTCTGCACTGCCCACAGACTGCACTGCTCTCCTTAAAAACACCAGAGTGCCTGATAATGAGTACTAATTAGGGGTGGTCACATAGGAGACAAGGAGGATTCCCAAAAATCAGTGCCAGAAAATGTGGTGATCCACAACTAATTAAGACAAAATTAATTAGATAAGCCATGTGTGTTTGCAGTTAGCAGCAGGGTCTCCTCCCTGAGCTTCTGTGGGGTTAAAGCACAGGATGGTGAGGTGGGATCCCAAGAGCCCTGCCCTCAGCCCAGCCCATAAACAGCACAAACTGCTTCCTACCAGAGCCAGGCTCCAGGCTCACATTTGCAAGAGATAATTCTTGTTGATGAACCTGAAGTTCAGTTACATGCACCTACAGTTTTGGTTTCACTACACAGAGCATCATTCACTGAGAGGAGCTGCTGGGGATCTTTAAAAGAGAGGAAGATTGTCCCCATCCCATGTGGGACACCCCCAGCTCTGCTGGTGGGAACCAAAGCCTGGAGCCAGGCTGGGCCCAGGGCCCCAGCAGGGTCCCCTGGGGTGGGGATGTGGCACTGGCACTGCTCCTTCACAGCACACAGCTGCAGGCTGGGGCAGATGCAGAGACCCTGAGCAGCTGGGACCACTGCATTAAAGAGGTGAAAAACTATCATCTTGGTCAGCTCCAGCACTTCATTGAATGAAGTTTAAAATCCTCACCCTGACTCAATCCATCTGCTCAGGTCTCATTATATTTCCTCATTTTAAGTTTGGAGTGAAAGAAAATGTGGGGTGAGCAGATATAGGAGTTGCCTGGTTTGAATTTCACTTCTAGCCCATAGCTCTTTACAGAGGTCAAGGATAAAACGACACATGGAGAAATGTTCCTTGGAATCGGGAGCTGGAGGTTTAAGATTGTTCCCCAGCGTGGCTGTGCAGAGAGCAGAGGAGCAGGGCTGGGAATGGAGAGGCAGCATGGGAGGAGAGGAGGAGCCCAGGCTGGCAGGACCAGGAGGGGCAGCCCTGGCACCAGTCTGGAGCACTCCCTCCAAATCTGGCTTGAAGGTGATGGAGAAAGCTCCATCCTGCCTGCCTGAGCCCAGCAGCAGTGCCAGGGCAGAGCTCAGCCCTGCAGGGCTCACCTGCCCCTCCAGCCTCCCCCAAGGATCCACACGGGCAGCACAGCACCTGGGCAGGGGGTTGGGGGCTGCTCCAGGGGCTCCCCAGTGCTGCAGGCACCCTCTGGGTGAGCAGAGAGTCACTTTGTAGTTTCTGGGAACTGTAAATGAACTTCATCCACCTGCCATCCATCCTAGAGATTGATCAAATTCAAAAGTTTAGTAACTGGATAAATTTCCTCCCTGCACAGGGCCCTGTATATTAATAGAGAACTTCCTCAGAACAGATGAGGAGCGACTGGAAGCATCAGAAAAGGAGGACAGCAGGACCAGTAACAGCCCTAACACCAGCAGGACTTGAGATTGACCTATGCAAGAACATTGCCATGCTCTGGAACCACAAGCTCCCAGTCAGGGAGCTGTGAGGTGCTGGGCTGGCTCAGGGAAGCACTCAGCTGCCCTGGAAGCTGCTTCCAGCTCCCTTGGCTTGCTGCAGAAGCCACTATTCCAACGAGTGTGACAGTCCCAGAGCTGCAGCTCAGCACACACAGATCCTGTCCTTGCAGTGGGACAGCTCCAGCTCAGCACATACACACACTCTGTCCTTGGTGTGGGACAGCTCCAGCACACACACACAGATCCTGTCCCTGCTGTGGGACAGCTCCAGCACACACACACACAGCCTGTCCTTGCAGTGGGACAGCTCCAGCTCACACACACACAGCCTGTCCTTGGTTTGGGACAGCTCCAGCACACACACACACAGCCTGTCCTTGCAGTGGGACAGCTCCAGCACACACACACACAGCCTGTCCTTGGTTTGGAACAGCTCCAGCACACATACACACAGCCTGTCCTTGGTTTGGGACAGCTCCAGCACACACACACACATACAGCCTGTCCTTGGTTTGGGACAGCTCAGCACACACACACACAGCCTGTCCTTGCAGTGGGACAGCTCCAGCACACAGATCCTGTCCTTGGTGTGGGACAGCTCCAACTCAGCACATATACACACTCTGTCCTTGGTGTGGGACAGGATGCTGGAGCCATCACCAGGCCCTGTCCTTTCTCCTCCTTTTGCAAACCCTTCTCCAGGTGTGCATCTCACCTTGCTGGGCAGAGCTCTGCCCCGAGCTCAGGTGTGCTCTCTGTGACAGACCCCACACTCTGCTCCTGGGGCACCAGGGGCACAGCTGGGTCTTTGCAGTCTCACAGGGCACAGCTCTGCCTCTCAGGGGTTTCCCCTCTCCTTCCCCAAGCACTGACTGTAGGAGCCAACAGTTTAATGTTGTCATTTCCTTTAGACTGCAATGCTCTCATTTTAGCACAGCAACTTATTTTTAATGGAGTTTGGAAAGATTTTTTTTTTTTTAATGTCCTCACTTCTACTCCAAGCATGTTTGCTCTCAATTTATTTCTGCTCTTCTTATCTTCTCAACAACTGCATCTCTTGTTCCTAGTCCTGCTCATTTTCTGTTCCGTATTGTGATTTTTCTTTAATTTCATCTTGTTCCCACACTTCCCAATCACACATTTCATCACTCCTGCTTCCCTATTGCCAACAATATGTGATTTCTTTATCTTAATTGTATCACCCAGTCATCTGGTTCCAGGATGGCATCTCTTTACCTCACAGTGCAGTCCCTTTAATCATTACTGCTTCTGGCATGTATAATAATAGCTGAGACCAGCTGTTAGCTTTCACCTTCCAGTTACAGGCACAAGGGGGTTTTTCCTTCCATATGAGTCCTAATGACAACACAGGTTGAAACTATCCAGCCATCCCTTCACACAGGCTGCAGAATGAAACCAGAGCTCCATGAGCTCCAATCCCCTGCTCTAGCTAAGCAGCAGGGAGTTGCCCAAGACCAGCCCTTGAGGAAACAAAGCCTTTGTGAAGGATCAGACCCACACCCTCGCGAGGAGCCCGGCAGCAGAAGGGAGCTGGAGCTGGCAGTGTGTGACACACCTGAGCAGGGCTGGCACACAGCCAGGGTGGGGGCACCAGCACAGGCTCCAGCAGTGTTCCAGGTGGAAATCCTGCTCTCTGCATCCACCTGGGCAGCTCCAGGGCCAGGCAAAGAGCTCTGAATGCATCACAAGTTATCAGCAATAACAAGCTTTACTGTGTCATTTGTCTATCCTATGCCCTGTGCCCTGTCCTGTGTCCTGTGTCCTGAGTCCTGTGTCTGTGTCCTGTGTCCTTTGTCGATCCTGTGCCCAGTGTCCTGTGCCCTGTGCCCTGTGCCCTGTGTCCTGTGTCCTGTGTCTGTGTCCTGTATCCTGTGTCTGTGTCTTGTATCCTGTGCCCAGTGTCCTGTGCCCTGTGTCTGTGTCTGTGTCCTGTATCCTGTGTCCTGTGTCTGTTTCTGTGTCTGTGTCCTGTGTCCTTTGTCTATCCTGTGTCCTGTGTCCTGTGTCTGTGTCTGTGTCCTGTCCTGTGTCATGTGTCTGTGTCTGTGTCCTGTGTCCTGTGTCTGTGTCCTGTGTCTTGTATCCTGTGTCCTGTGTCTGTGTCCTGTGTCCTATGTCTGTGTCCTGTGTCTTGTATCCTGTGTCCTGTGTCTTGTATCCTGTGTCCTGTGTCTGTGTCCTGTGTCCTATGTCTGTGTCTGTGTCCTGTGCCCTGTGTCCTGTGTCTGTGTCTGTGTCTTGTATCCTGTGCCCAGTGTCCTGTGCCCTGTGTCTTGTATCCTGTGTCCTGTGTCTGTGTCCTGTGTCTTGTATCCTGTGTCCTGTGTCTGTGTCCTGTCCTGTGTCCTGATCCACACGTGCTGCTGGAAGGTCAGAAGCTGGCTTCTGCACACAGAACCATTTTACATCTATCAGAGGGGCCGTGGTGCCAGCCATTAATCAGCACAGGACAGTGTCTGGTCACCTGATTTACACAAATTTACACCTGATTTATACAGAGGAAGAACTGAATCGGAGCCCTGAATAATACAGGTCAAACAAAGGCCAGAGCAGGGGATTATACAGCAGGAAAATCTGACAAAAGGACTTATTTGGTCTGGAAGAAAGCCATTTAAACAGGTACCATACTCTATAAATGTAAAGCAGTCCTTGCTGATCTGTCTCTAGACAGGCCCATGCTAAAAGTCAGCAGGGAACCTCCACCAGCCCAGGCTGCCCCAAGCCCCATCCAACCCCCCTGCTCGCTGAGGAACGGGACACCACGGCTGCTCTGGCAGCAGCTGCGGCTCTTCTCCCCTCACAGAGAAGATTTTCTTCCCAATATCTGATCCAAACCTTTTCTCAGACAGTTTGAAGCCTCTCCCCCTCATCTTGTAAAAAGTCTCTCTCCATCTTTTCTGTTAGCTCCCTTCAGGTCCTGGAAGGCCACAATTCAGTCACCCCAAAACTTCTCTTTTCCAAGCCCAGCAAGCCCAATTCCCTCAGCCTTTCCTTGCAGCAGAGGTGTTCCAGCCCTTGACTTTTGGGGCTCCTTGGAGCTGCTCCAGCAGCTCCAGCCCTTCCCTGCTGGGGCCCAGGGCTGGATGCTGCAGGTGGGGTCTCACCTGAGCAGGACAGAGAGCTGTGATCACCCAGGGTGACCCAGCACAAGCCTTCAGACTACCCTGGATTAACTCCACTTTGAGCAACCACAAGTTTTTTTGGAGAGAAAACATTTGATGTTCACAGGCAGCATTTCTAATGAGGAGGAGACCCGAGGTGCCTTGTTCCGGTGTTTAATTACATCCAGTCCCCACCGTGCAGCTTCTCTCTGATCTGAGCCTGTGTGTCTGCAGCTGCACCCAGAGACACCTTTGTGTGCCAGACACTGTGTCTGCTGCCCCAGCCCTGGCCCTGAGCAGGGTGGGCCAGCAGCAGAGCCCTGAGCAGCCATCGGTGCAGAGAGCAGGAGGGGACACAGCCAGGGACACAGCCAGGGGACACAGCCAGGGGACACAGCCAGGGGGCACAGACAGGGGACACAGACAGGGGACACAGGGCAATGCTGGGCATGGGGCTCTGATGGGCACGGGGCACTGCTGGGCACGGGGCAATGCTGGGCATGGGGCAGCCAGGGGGGCACAGGGCAGGCAGGGGGCACAGCCAGGGGGCACGGGGCACTGCTGGGCACGGGGCAGGAAGGGGGCACAGGGCACTGATGGGCACGGGGCAGGTGTCCCGAGTGCACAGGGCAGGTGTCCCAGGTGCACAGAGCAGGTGTCCCAGGTGCACAGGGCAGGTGTCCCAGGTGCATAGGGCAGGTGTCCAGGTGCACAGGGTAGGTGTCCCAGGTGCACTCCCTGCACAGCAGTGATTCCCACACAGTGTCCTCAGGGACTGCAGCCCAGAGCAGCAGCTGACATCATGTGCCTGATGTTGCCAAACATGGATGAGCTGTTGCTGGAACAATCAATTTTTAAATATCTCTGCTTGTTACCCTGAGCCTGCAGTAACTATGGTAACCTGCTCCGGGCTCCCCTCTGCAAAGCACCGCAGCCAAGCCTGGGCTGGGGGCTGGGGGCGGGGGGCTCTGGGGTTTCTGGAGACACTGGGATCTCTGGGGTCTCTGGGGGCTCTGGAGGCTGGGGGCTCTGGGGGCTCTGGGGGCTCTGGGGTCTCTGGAGGCTCTGGGGGCTCTGGGGGCTTTAGAGGCTCAGGGAGCTCTGGGGTCTCCGGGGGCTCTGGGGGCTCTGGGATCTCTAGGGGCTCTGGAGGCTCTGGGGGCTCTGGGGGCTCTGGAGGCTCTGGGGGCTTTAGAGGCTCTGGGGGCTCTGGAGACTCTGGGGGCTCTGGGGGCTCTGGGGTCTCTGGAGGCTCTGGGGGCTCTGGGGGCTTTAGAGGCTCAGGGAGCTCTGGGGTCTCCGGGGGCTCTGGGGGCTCTGGGATCTCTAGGGGCTCTGGAGGCTCTGGGGGCTCTGGGGGCTCTGGAGGCTCTGGGGGCTTTAGAGGCTCTGGGGGCTCTGGAGACTCTGGGGGCTCTGGGGGCTCTGGAGGCTCTGGGGGCTTTAGAGGCTCTGGGGGCTCTGGGATCTCTGGGGGCTCTGAGAGCTCTAGAGGCTCTGGGGTCCCTGGGGTCCCTGTGAGCTCTGTGGGCTGTGGGGTCTCTGTGTGAGTGCCCCCCACCCCAAAGAGCACTGCTGCTCACGGGGACACCCTGCATGCAATGAGAAATAGACTTTTGTTGTTTGCTGAGCTGAACTGAAGGATCAAGCAATCACAGCAGGCTCAGGAGCAGGAGAAAGCAGGGCAGTGATGTGAGTGCTGGAGCCCAGCTGCCTTTGGCCTCTGGGCAGAGTGCTGCCCTGCCCAGCACCAGGGCCCCAGAGCAGACTCCAGAGTGGCTGCAGAGCTCTCAGGGTGTGCAGTGTCACTGTTCAGGGGTCACCCCAACCTCAGCTCTCTGCATGCCAGCGTCCCACCAGTGCAGCAGGATGGCATCTCCTGCCTGCAGCTGGGCTCTGAGACACCTGCCCCACGCAGGGAACACCTGCTCTGCTCTGGGCTGGCTGGGATGTTTACCTGATTTTTCTCCTTGCCTCTATTCTGCTCAGTAAAAATGCAAATGAAGTGCTGTCACTCTGCTCACTCTTTCTGCCATGCAAATGCCACGAGCTCCCTCTGCACCTGCTGCTTCCCAGATTGAGGGGGTGGAGAACAGGGAGGGACGTGGGTTGGCTGAATTGCACCTTAATTAGGCTCCTCCCCAGACAACTAGCATTGTGAATTTTTCAAAATCCTATAAATTGTGTAATATCAATTATTCAATCATTTTGCTAATCTAAAGGTTTGCAGAAGACTTCTAGCTTTGTAGGAAAGCTAAACATGAAGCATCAATAATTGACAGCCTTCCCACCAGAGGATTAACTCCCAGAACATCCCTTTGGAGCACAAGTAGAGCATGCAGTGCTCCCTGGGGAAGAATTACCTCCACTAGTCAGAGTGCTCCTGGAGAGGTGTCATCACACCAAATTCCATCACTGCACTTTACAAATCCTATCCTATTAGATGCATTTATCCTGCAAACAACTTGTCAGTGTAATTCCTGTTTTTTTTCCCTGACATTGCTGAGGTCCCCATAACCAAGGTACACAGGGCATTAACACAGTGAGCACGTTAGCCAGTCACACCTGCAGGCAGGTGCTGGAGTGCCCCAGGGCACTGGGCTCTGTGTGCCCACCTGGTTCCACCCTGTGGAGCTGGCAGGGCTGGTGTGTGTCACACCTGGGGGTGGCTGTGCTCTGCCAGCCTCTGTCCATCACCCCAGCCCAGATCACACAGCTTCCCTCTGCTCAGAGTGGTCACACTGCCCTTGTCCCACAGCCTGGCTTTCTCTGGGCCATGCCCAGAGTGCCCAGAGCACAGCCCTGCAGCCACCCTGCAGCCCCCCTGCAGCCCCCCTGCAGCCCTCCTGCAGCCCCCCCGCAGCCACCCTGTAGCCCCCCTGCAGCCACCCTGCAGCCACCCTGCAGCCCCCCTGCAGCCCCCCTGCAGCCCTTCTGCAGCCACCCTGCAGCCCCCCTGCAGCCCTCCTGCAGCCCCCCCGCAGCCACCCTGCAGCCCCCCTGCAGCCACCCTGCAGCCACCCTGCAGCCCCCCTGCAGCCCCCCTGCAGCCACCCTGCAGCCCCCCCCGCAGCCACCCTGCAGCCACCCTGCAGCCCCCCTGCAGCCCCCCCGCAGCCCCCCTGCAGCCACCCTGCAGCCACCCTGCAGCCACCCTGCAGCCTGGGATGCTGTCTGGGGAGGCCAGCCCACCTTGGGCAGGTGCCTTCCCTTGCAGCAAGAGGCTGAGGCTGAGGCTGAGGCTGAGGCTGAGGCTGAGGCTGAGGCTGAGGATGAGGATGAGGAAGAGGAGGATGTTTTCCCTGGCAGCTTGGAATAATTCCCTGCAGAGCTGCAGAAAGCCCCGAGCTCCCCAGCACCAGGCAGAGCCTCTGGATGCCTCCAACAGGCAGGAGGGGTAGGGAGAGTTAATTCAAATGCACTGAGCACGTGTAGAGTTTCATTACAGGACTCAGGTAGGCTGAGTTCCTCCTCTGCATAACCTGGGCTGGTGCAGCCTCCTCTCTGCTGTACTCACTGCTGCTGCTGCTCTCATCTGCTTCATTGAGCAAGCATCACCCCAGCCTGGAGCTGCACAGCCAGTCCTGCTGAGCACTGATGCCTTGGCTTTCTTCCCTCAAATCCAGCACAAAGTGACCTTCCTGCATAAGCGTGCCACCCTCTGCCTCTGCCTGTCACAGGGGATGCCCCGAGACAGGCACCTGGCACAGGGCACCTGGCACAGGACACTGAGCATCCCCACATCCCCCTGCACCCTGAGACAGGCACCTGGCACAGGGCACCTGGCACAGGGCACTGAGCATCCCCACATCCCCCTGCACCCTGAGACAGGCACCTGGCACAGGGCACCTGGCACAGGGCACTGAGCATCCCCACATCCCCCTGCACCCTGAGACAGGCACCTGGCACAGGACACCTGGCACAGGACACCTGGCACAGGGCACTGAGCATCCCCACATCCCCCTGCACCCTGGCTGAGCCCAGGACACCTGCAGAGCTCCTGCTGCTGGCTGGGGCTGGAGACCCTCTGGGGTCAGCAGTCCCACTGCAGTGCACTTCCCAGGAAAACATCCACACAAGGGCTGCTGGTTCCCTGGCTGAAACCCAGCTCAGCCTGCAGTGTTTGCAGTATGAATATATTGTACATGTGAACTGCAGATTTGTTCCACATATTTTCCTCGAAGACTGTATGTCTTTTCTTCTTTTTTAATAATGCCAGTCATAAATGTCACGTGTTGGAGCCCAGATCTCATTATTGTGAGCAGAGAAATGTATGCCAGGCAATAAATTCTTTTGTTGGAAATAACCCTGGTGACTAGAGAAATTTATGAATTTATTACTCTTTGTAGGAGCCTTTCCTCCTATGACTTAAAGAGAGATCTATCTTCCTACAGGAGACCTTGCTGGTTCTCTGGAAACCTTTGTGCACTTTTATGTTGCATTCCTTGCCTTCCTGTCCCAAGGATTCATTCACGTGCAGGGCTCGTTATAAACAAGGTTCTGAAACCAGGACCAGCCCAGCAGCACTGCTGGCACCATGGCAAATGACCCAGTATGGCCAGTCCCCAGAGCCCCCTGAGCACCCACAGCTGGCACAGCTGGCACAGTGCAGCCCCCTGAGCACCCACAGCTGGGCACAGCTGGCACAGTGCAGCCCCCTGAGCCCCCTGAGCACCCACATCTGGCACAGCTGGCACAGTGCAGTCCCCTGAGCACCCACAGCTGGCACAGCTGACACAGTGCAGCCCCCTGAGCCCCCTGAGCACCCACAGCTGGCACAGCTGGCACAGTGCAGCCCCCTGAGCACCCACAGCTGGGCACAGCTGGCACAGTGCAGTCCCCTGAGCACCCACAGCTGGCACAGCTGGCACAGTGCAGTCCCCAGAGCCCCCTGAGCACCCACAGCTGGCACAGCTGGCACAGTGGCCGTGCTGGCCCTGCAGTCTGGGGCTGTGGCTCCCAGGTTTCAGCCCTGTGCCCCTTCCCCAGCCCAGGGTGCCTCTCTCTGCCAGCTGTGTGGGGATGGCTCAGGGTGGCATGGGCTGGCACTGGAGCAAGGTCAGAGGTGCAAATGGCATCAGTGCAGCTCCAGGCCCCACTGCAGCTGCAGAACACCCAGAGCTCAGGGATGGCTGTGCCACCACCAATGCCACAGACACTACAAAATCACACCTTGTTACCTCAATGGCAATTATATTTTCATATGGGTCTGAAATACTTGGAATACCAGCCTTTTCTGTAAGATTGTAAATTGCTCAAGCACTTCTGCAATTTGGAAGGCAGAGGGTCAATTATTTGGGCATGGGTTTGCATATAATGGCCTGCAGCAGATTGTGAAGTCTCTCTGTTAGTGAGGCCATCACGGAATCCAAAGGCTGCAGGCTGGTGGAATGGGGCCATCTGGACAGGAATACACAATCACAGCTGGGAGGGAACTCCCTGGCCAAGGGCTGTAGGCACTGGGTGTGTATGGTCAGACAATACGTGGGGTAAGAGACAGCCCAGTAACAAAAATAAATACAAATACAAACGTAAAAATAAGAAAGAGAAGTGTCCGATTTTTTTTTCAAGAAAGAAGTTCAAACTTCACTTCCATGTGATTACTGTTTATCCCAGAAGACCACACCACTTCATTCATTTAACTATTCAAAACATGTTATTTTCAAAAATCCTTAAAAGCTTTCACAAACAGACTCTCATCCAGCCAAAATCCAGCTGGCAAATCTCCTGGGTGTGAGGACAGATTAATTTATCACTTCTCAGCAATGAGTATTAGAGTTTATTTTGTTGAAAAGGAAAACCAGTCAGGGTTTTGACAATCCCAGGTGGCAATCACAGCAGGCTCTGCTCCTGGATGGCATCTGCACCCCCTCTGGGCTGTCCCACAGCTCATTTACCAGCTCCTGGAGCCTCACCTGTGCTCAGTGCTCACCTGCAGGGCACAGCTGCCTGTCCCACAGCAGAGCTCAGAGCTAACCCCAGCTCCCTGCATTTCCCCATCCCTTCACTGAAACTGGATCTTGAATGAAAGGTTTGACACAAACAGAACCGAGCTGTAGGGCTGCAAATGTCAGATCTCACACAACACTCTGCCCATAAAACTGAAGTTACATCACCAGCAGCATGAAGCTGGGGATGGGATCACAGATTTCCTAAAAGTAAATGAAAATTACATCTGAAGTTATTTTTCTCCTACTCTTAAAAATCAGCCTAACAGGAACATCAAAGTAATCCATGAGCCTGGTCATTCCTGTTACACATTGGCATAAATCAAATACAAAACCATGGCTGAGTCGGGTAGAAAATCATCTTCCAGAGACATCCAACTGAGCCCAGCAAAGGAGAACAGGCTGACACAACATCTTTAAACATTTTTAATTACCCTGTCAAAGTGACAATTATGGAGCTAATTATTAGGAAGACAATACCAGATATACTGAATAGCACATCAACAGTGTTTTTATGTAATTATGCAATTTAATGAATTAAAGGCTACAGTAATGGGCTATATCTGGTTAATTAGGGACTCCCTTTCTGCTAATAATGCCATTTATTTTCAATTCACTGTATTTTTTTTCTGTAAAATCAAGCACATTTCCACAATGAAGGATTTCTGGGAGCAGCTCATGCTGCTTACCCCTGGCTGTATGGGTGGGACACAGAGTTCTTCATGGGGTGGACAATGAACTCCAGCTGTTACTCTTTCATTTCCAGCTCTGCCATGTTTTAGGGGTGGGTTACATCCCAGGGCTGGGCTCCTGGTGCTGGCACTCAGCCTGCCCAAACCACCCTCCTCCCTGACCCTCTGGGGCACCCCCACCCCAAAGCCAGCCCCGTGCCAGGGGGGCTGCAGGGAACTGCAGTACCTGACAAATGAAAGCACAAAACTCACCTTTTCACGTTTGCAGGTTAACAGTATTAATGGCACAAATATTTGGCAGGTGACCCTCTGAAGTTTTACTGGCTTGGCCACTCAAATACACTGAAGGACTTCCCACCTGAGTGGAAGCTGCTGTTAGGAAGGAAGAAATGAAATAATTTACTTGTCAATTAATAACACCCTGGCAATTGTGGAAACATCCTGGGCTTTTGTTGGGATGGAGATTTATTCAGTCCTGCTGGCTTCCCAGCTGAGGCAGAAAAGATCACAAACCTGCTACGACAAATGCCACTGCAAAATGTTCCAGCTCAGCTCTAACATTCCTCCTCCTCCTGGCACAGCAGCCAAGGTGCCCCAAAAAGGCCAAGAGCTGAACTTGCAAACCCTGCCCCATGTGTCCCTGCCAGAGGCTGCTCTGGAGCACTACCCTGACAAGAGCTAACTGCTCTGCAGCTGGAATTTGCTTTGGGGCATCTCTCAAAGCTCCCTCTTTCCAGGAGCATAGGAAGCCTTGAACTGTGTTACGTGCCCATCAAAATTCCACCAGGGAGGGCTGGGAGGGGGCTGTGGTGCCTGGACTGTGCACAAACCCTGCTGTCAGATCAGGCTGAAGGAGAGCCCCTTCTGGGCTGCAGTGGGAAAGGTCAGGGATAAGCATTTAACATGTTCTGATAGAGAACAGCAGCCGGGCAGGGGCCAGGCTGAGCAGCTGCCCTGCAGCTCACACAGGGGTGGCAGGGAAGGGAGCAGTGGAGTGCTGCAGGGCACAGCAGCAGCACCAGCAGAGCAGCAGCAGAGCAACAGCACCAGCAGCACCAGCTGAGCACCAGCAGCAGCAGCAGCACCAGCAGCAGCAGCAGCAGCAGCAGCAGCAGCACCAGCACCAGCAGCAGCAGCACCAGCAGCAGCAGCAGCACCAGCAGCACCAGCTGAGCACCAGCACCAGCAGCAGCACCAGCAGCACCAGCAGCAGCAGCAGCAGAGCAACAGCAGAGCAACAGCACCAGCAGCACCAGCACCAGCAGCACCAGCAGCAGAGCACCAGCAGCACCAGCACCAGCAGCACCAGCAGCACCAGCAGCACCAGCAGCACCAGCACCAGCAGCACCAGCAGAGCACCAGCAGCACCAGCACCAGCAGCACCAGCAGCACCAGCACCAGCAGCACCAGCAGCAGCAGCACCAGCAGCACCAGCACCAGCAGCACCAGCACCAGCACGAGCAGCAGCAGCACCAGCAGAGCACTAGCAGCAGCACCAGCACCAGCAGAATCAGCAGCACCAGCAGCAGCAGCAGCACCAGCAGAACCAGCAGCAGCAGCAGCAGCACCAGCAGCACCAGCAGCAGCACGAGCAGCAGCAGCACCAGCAGAGCACTAGCAGCAGCACCAGCACCAGCAGAACCAGCAGCAGCAGCAGCAGCACCAGCAGCACCAGCAGCACCAGCAGAACCAGCAGAACCAGCAGCAGCACCAGCAGCAGCAGCAGAGCAGCACCAGCAGCAGCACCAGCAGAACCAGCAGAACCAGCAGCACCAGCAGCAGCAGCAGCACCAGCAGCAGCAGCAGAACCAGCAGCACAGCAGCAGCAGCACCAGCAGAGCAGCACCAGCAGAACCAGCAGAACCAGCAGCAGCAGCAGCACAGCAGCACCAGCACCAGCAGAACCAGCAGAACCACCAGCAGCAGCAGCACCAGCACCAGCAGAACCAGCAGCAGCAGCACCAGCACAGCAGCAGCAGCAGCAGCAGAACCAGCAGCACAGCAGCACCAGCACCAGCACCAGCAGAACCAGCAGAACCAGCAGAACCAGCAGAACCAGCAGCAGAGCAGCACCAGCAGCAGAACCAGCAGCAGGAGCAGCAGAGCAGCAGCAGCAGCAGAGCAGCACCCGCACCAGCAGCAGAACCAGCAGCAGAGCAGCAGAGCAGCAGCAGAGCCAGCACCAGCAGCAGCAGAGCAGCAGCTGTCTGCAGGGACAGTCACAGGCACGTTCCTGCTCCTGCTTGTTTAACAGCCACAGCTCCCTGTCCCCTCTCCCCCAGCCGTGCTCTGAGCCAGTGGAAGGTTTTGCTCCTGCTGTACAAGTCAAACACATTAACTCCAGCCCTCTGGGGAGTCTCTGGGCACTGCACCGAGCCCTGACACCTCCCCAGGCTCAGCAGCTGATCCAACCATCTTCACAAATATCTGCCAAGGCAGCAGAATTCGCCACATTATCCTTGGATTCATAACCACTGAGTCTCTGAGCCCAGGTGAGGAGACACATGCTCTCTGTGAGTAGCATCATCACAGGACAGACCCCAAGGACACAAGGCTGCTGATGGCAGCTCTGCCCTGCAGACTTGCAGCCCAGAACCCAGCGGACAGTGAGAACTTGCCTGTATGGGATGCTTTGAGTTCATAAGTTCAGGAACAGGATGACATCCAGGGTGTGGAAAGGACTGAGCAGTGAGGACACCAGGGCTTCAGTCAGACTTCACCAAATATTTAACAGAGAAATGATCCAGAACCAGCACTTCTGAGGCACAGCAGCACTTCATTTTCATCAGGGAATACTCAGCTATCTGGTTTTATGACAGTATGTCTTTTTTATGTATATAAAATCTGTGAATTAATTTAGTGCTCGTGAAGCCAAAGGAGTAATCACACTGGCAGGGACAATGGATAGCCCAGCAGCTCAGGTCACAAGCCAGCTCAGCAAGGTGTGCCAGAGCACTTGCACCACACCAGGAAGGCAGCTGTCCTCCTGTGCCAAGCACTCCAGATCAGACACTGGCCCCTTTCTGGGACTCGAGTACTCAGCACTTCTGCTGCAGAGCCAGCCCAGCCCGGCCCCTGCCAGTGCCAGACTGTCTGTGCTGAAGCTCAGCCACCACCCAGGCCACTGCAGAGCACCCAGGGCCACTGCAGAGCTCCCATGGCAATTCCAGAGCACCCATGGCCATTCCAGAGCTCCCATGGCCATTTCAGAGCTCCCATGGCAATTCCAGAGCTCCCATGGCCATTCCAGAGCTCCAGAGCTCCCATGGCCATTCCAGAGCTCCCATGGCCATTCCAGAGCACACATGGCCATTTCAGAGCTCCCATGGCCATTTCAGAGCTCCCATGGCCATTCCAGAACTCCCATGGCCACTGCAGAGCACCCATGGCCATTCCAGAGCACCCATGGCCATTCCAGAGCTCCCATGGCCATTTCAGAGCACCCATGGCCATTCCAGAGCTCCCATGGCCATTTCAGAGCTCCCATGGCCATTCCAGAGCACACATGGCCATTCCAGAGCACCCATAGCCACTGCAGAGCACACATGGCCATTCCAGAGCTCCCATGGCAATTCCAGAGCACACATGGCCATTCCAGAGCACCCATGGCCATTCCAGAGCTCCCATGGCCATTCCAGAGCTCCCCCTCTCTCACCCCAGCGAGGGGCTCTATCCCACTCCTGTCCTGACCATGGGACTGGCTCCTGCTCACCCAGCACCAAGATCAGGATTTTCTAGTGAGCAGTCCCTGGGGGCTGCAGGGACACTGGAGAGCTGTTCCCTGCCTTCCAAATGTTTTTGCAGAGCTCCATCTAGGGGGAATGATGCTGGGCCAGACTGCAGAGCAAGACAGGTAAGACAGAGTCAAAACCACAATGGCTCCTTCCCCTGGCCTGAGGCCTCTCATCACACACTTACTGAGCTAATTGCAAAGGAAGAAAACAGCCTATACATTTTACAGCTTATTCTAATTTCAGTTGCAGCTGATTTCAAAAGAGCTGATGGAAGTCAGTGCACTGTGCAGATCAGTGGTGCATCACAGATAGAGAGCCAGAGCCCTTAATTAAATGTTATTCTAGGAATAGCCCTCATTGGACAAGACTGAGTATTAAAGCATCACTTTTCTGGAGGAGATTGAGTGTAATCAGAGTCTCTTGCCATAGAAAAGCAAAACCAAGGCCAGCTCCTGACTCCAACGTCCCTCAGAGGAAAGCAGCACAGCCCTGGAAGCACCTGGCATTTCCAAGGACAGAGTGCTGCAGGCACAAAGCCCCTGGAAGTGGCAGAACTCTGCTCTGCTTACAGCTGGGTTCCAACCACCCTGACCAGCAGCAGCAGCCCAGGGGCTGGAAACAGAGGCACCTTCCAGCCCCAGGGCAGGCAGAGCTGGTGGCTGCTGTGCTGGGGCTGGGTCACTGGCACTCCCTCCAGGGGATGGAGCAGATCCAGCCTCACCCCCTATGCATTTTTATTTTCAGGTGAATCATGGAGTCTCATCTTGTGGCCTCAGCCCCAAGACAAAAGAATAGTGTTAAACTTCACAAATCCCCTTATATTGCTGTGCCTGGAGTTGGAGGCCTCACATATGCAGCTATTACTCCTCTGTTGCTCTGAGGTCTCTTTCTAATTTAATACTTTAACAATATTGCAAGATTCATAATGTGGCTTCTCCAGAGGAAAGCATCTCTCCCAGTCCGGGGCCTGTCCCTGCAGTGGGTTCTCTGCTGTCCCCTGTCTGGGAGCTGCTGCCTGAGCACACCCTGCACCCAGCTGGTGCCTCCACGAGGCTGCAGCAAGCACAGGCTGGGTCTGGGGTCCTTTCCACCCTCTAGGGATGGATCCAGCCTGGATCCCTGACAGGAGCAGCACAGGGAGGGAGGGTGAGGGGCTGGCAGCCAGATCTGCCCTTTGCTGTTTCTGTCAGATCAAATAGCTGCTAATTGACCAATGTGTCTCCTTTTGCTGAGCTATTAGCCACTGCGCCCTGACAGCTTCCTGACATTAATTATCTGTGAGTTAGCCGGTCTGAGAGCATAAATAACGATTTGCCACGGTGGCAGGGTGAGCTCAGTGCTGCAGGCACTGGTGTGGCCACTGCCCTGGTGTGGTGAGTGCCACATGGCCAGCAAGGTGCCAAGCACCACAGAGCAGCCAGCTCTTCCCAAAAACTCAGAGTTTGGTTGGACCACCGTGGTCCAGGGATGCTCTGCTTCTCAGGCCCCTTCACCTCTAACAGCAGCTCCAGAATGAGCACCTGTTCCTGTCTTGAGAGGCCACACAGCAGCACCAGGCACTGCTGCTCATGGCAGAAGCATGACACAAACCAATACAGCAGGATTAGATTGGAATTTTGTCATTCTTTCTGCTTTGTTTCAGTGTGGGAGAAAAAAACATCAAGCCAGAGCTAACGTGATCAAGGTGTGAATGTGAGCAGCCCAAAATACTGTGAATCACATAAAAGATTTGATCACAGTCAATATCAGCTGCTGAGCTATAATAGCTTTTGTGACTCTCCTAACAGGATTTTAATTTTATGTTTATTATTTGGGGAGCAGCAAAGCACAGGAAATGCCCTTGTGGTGGTGCAGGCCCCCTTCCCTCTGTTCTCTGGAAGGCTGGGAAGACACAAGCTCAAAGCAAGCAGACTTTCAGCATTTCCAATTTTTGCTTGTGTTCCCCAGGCTTGGCAGGAGACTGAACTTAATTAAAATCAATGGAGAAACAGAACAGAATAAATGGCAATATGAATATTCTGGGTGCCTCCATTGAAGCACAGCACGTGGCTCTGCCAGGACTCAGTGACTCCTTCAGGGCTGCAGGAGCCTCCTCTGGTCTCAGCAGCAGCTCTGGAGCTCAGAGCCCCACGCAGAGGCTGAGCCCTGTGCCCTGCTCTGTGCCAGGACAGGAGTGGGCAGAGGAGTGGCCATGGCCAGCTGCGTGTGCTGCCCTGTCACACCTGTCCCTGGCACACCTGTCCCTGGCACACCTGTCCCTGGCACACCTGTCCCTGGCACACCTCTCCCTGTCACAGCAGCCCCTGGCACACCTGTCCCTGGCACACCTGTCTCTATCACACCTGTCCCTGGCACAGCAGCCCCTGTCACACCTGTCCCTGTCACACCTTTCCCTGTCACACCTGTCCCTGTCACAGCAGCCCCTGGCACACCTGTCCCTGTCACACCTGTCCCTGTCGCACCTGTCCCTGTCCCACCTTTCCCTGGCACAGCTGTCCCTGGCACACCTGTCCCTGGCACAGCAGCCCCTGGCACACCTGTCCCTGGCACACCTTTCCCTGGCACAGCTGTCCCTGGCACACCTGTCCCTGGCACAGCAGCCCCTGGCACACCTGTCCCTGGCACACCTGTCCCTGTCCCACTTTGCTCAGCACCCCAGGCCCAGCCCAGCCCTGCTGCTGCCCAGCACAGCCCCTGTGCAGGGCTCTGCCACCCCCAGCTTGGCAGACCTCAGCTCTGTTTCCAGCCATGAAGAGAAGTTTTTTTCCATTTTTGATCCTTTTCCTGGGTCGGGAAGCTTGGCTTGGCAGTGGCACAGGCACACAGCATCATCCTCCCCGTGCTGGCAGCACTGGGACACGGCAGAGCCAGAGCTGGGGACACAGCTGGGACACAGCGGGAGGGGACAGGAGGGAGCTTGGTCCTCGTGGTGGTTCAGCTTCTGAGCCCCACCACGGACCATGAACAGGTCAGGAAATGAGAGCAAAAGAGGAGGGGAAACATAAAGGAGAGGGAACCACAGCCCCAGCCCATACTTTTCCCCAAACAGGCTGTTTAAGAGCGATCTTGGATTGCTTTTCTGAAGCAAATAACAGCTTTTTAGTCCCCTGCCAGCAGGTGTATGTACTTTATGTATGTTCTGTAGAGGTTTCCCACACCAGAATAGCATTGCCATGCGTGGTGTGCTGAGTGTTAGCACCGGCAGTGCCAGGCGTGCCCCACAGACACCCAGGTGTGTGCCCCAGACACGAGCACATCTCCCCCCTCCCCTGCAGGCTCCTCACCAGCCATTCCTCCGAGCCCCCCTGCCTGTTACAAGCACTGTGTGGGGGCACCGAGCTGAGGGACAGCCAGCTTGTGCCCCTGCAGAGGGAGAGCCCTTGGCCAGGGAGGACACGAGAAGCCCCCGTCTGCCTCGCCAGGCTCAGTGCTGCCCTGAGCTGCCTCCTCCCGCCCTGGCACCCAGCCCCGTGCCAGGGCTCAGCCCTCCCACCACATTCATCCTGCAAAAGCAACCTCTCCCTGCAGCCAGGGGCTCGGATTTCATAAAAAATTCATTACGCCGTTGTTTAACACCACATGCCAGCCCCTTCCAGATGACTTAATTTTTTAATCACACTTTTAGTGGTGCAGACTGTCAGAGCCCATGAGGGAGAGGTTAATATTAGCACCATTTAACTGTTGAAAGCTGTTCATGCCATAAAGCAGGCACACGGTCACACAATAAACCTGCAGTATAATTGTGGGTAACAGCTCCTGGCGCTGACAGCAGCCACTCTGTGCCACACCAGGATGGCCAGAGACTGGCAGGGTTGTGCCCCATGTCCCCAGAGCCCCCAAAGCCCCGGCAGCTCAGAGGGGCAGGGGGATGCAGGAGGGCTCGGGGGCAGCCAGCAGCTCCGGGCTGGAGCGCTGCCAGTGGCACGGACGTGGGTGCACCGCATGAGACAGCATCCAGCAAGTATGTGGGCTGCTCCTGACTGCATTTTTCTTCCAGTCAATCTTTCACAGATTTATGCTGGAGAAATGGGAACATTAAATATCCCCTTGCTGTAATTCAGCATGCCTCAAGAGATACAGATTTAAATATTTAGTAGCACATAACTGGCTAAAAGCTTCAGCAACATTTTAAAAAATCACTTTTTAATAAAACTGGACTGAAATATTCCCCACAGTTAGAATTTATGGTCTGTAATCGGTGTTCTTGTGATAAATAGGAGTGAATATATATTTATGAACAACAAATATTAATGAAGAAATAATACGGGAGCGCACCTTCAGGTCGTGCGGCTGCCAGCGCTCCGCGCTGTTCCCGAGGAATGCCGGCATGAAGCGAGCACAAAGGGCAGATCACCGCGCTGTCGGAGCGGGAGGTGCGGGAAGGAGCATCCCTGGGCACAGGGGACAGCGCCGGAGCCGCGACCGGGACCCGCAGCCGATCCCGCCCCGCTATTTGCGCTCCTTGCTGTACAATAACCCCGCAAAGCCCAGCCACCCTCCGCCCTCCCGGCGGCACCGCAGACCCGTCCCGGGCGCTGGTCCCGATTCCTGCGGGCGGGAGCAGCAGCGGGAGCAGCTCGGGTTTAGCGCTGCCCGTCCCCTGCACCTGAGCGCGGAGCTAACAGCAGCCGAGAGGGGATGGCAGAGCCTGGGGGATCCTCCTGAGCATCCTCAGCCCGCACCCCTGGGCTCCCACAGGTCACCGACCGGGTAGAAAAGCGGCTCCAACCATCCCGGGGCAGCGGCCTCAGGAGCCAGAGCCGCGGCAGGAGCTCCGGGACAGCCCCCGCAGGAGCTGGCACTCCCCCCACACCAGCAGCGCCAGCAGCTACAGCGGCCAAAGGGAACATTCCCAGCATTAAACAAAACAGACGTGTTTATTGTACAATAGAAGCTCTGCGATCTTGGAACACGATTTGCATAAACAGACAATTTGGCTATAAACAATTTCCACATTAACTGGTATTTACATATAGAACAACTCACTCAAAATACAATTAAAGGCCTTGATGGATTGTAAAATGTCAAAATATTTAAAAGGCTACAATACACTCTTGGTTTATGTCTCCTTGGTCAGACATAAAACTGGAGTTTGTTTACATTTTCTCGGCCAGAGCCCAGAGCACAAGGGGCTTTTGGCTCCCTGTGTCAGGACATGCAGGGATCAATTTGCTGTTTTTTCTCCACACAGGGAATCATCTCTTTTCTCTAAGTACACATTTAAAATAGGTAGGCTATGGTTCACCTCACCACTCCACTGGCTCAGTACCTCTAAAAGAATCTGCAGGGCCTCTGTTTTCCATATTGCCCAAGCAGAGGCTGGCAGGATGGCATTCATTCAAGACTGAGCTCTTGCAGCAGAAGACAAGACCTGGATCTCACCCCAGGCTGCCTGAAAGCAGAAGAATCCCAAATTAGCAGCAGCCTTTTCCAGTTTGGGCCAGAACCTCCAAGTGTCCAGAGGAAGCACCCTCATCATGTACTAGGACAAAAGCCAAAACCCACCTCTCCCCACTCCCCAGCCTCCTGCTCACAAGCTCACCCCACCCAAAATCTGAGTACCCAACAGAGGGGAGCAGCTCCAGTGAAGGCAGAAAGTCCTGCCCAGCCCAGAGGGGCTGCTGCACTGCTGTGAGAGTGGGAGATCCAAATCCGAGCAGTCTTGGGGAAGAGGCTCAGCACAGCTCGGGCACCAGGTCCTGAGGATGCTCCAGCAGGAGGAGGGGCAGGAGGGGCTTTACTGGCTTGGCAGAGCTCAGCTCAGCAGGCAGGAACTGCAGCACACGCAGCCAAGAGAGGTGTGAGAGCCAGGCTGAGCACGTCTGGCTGCTCCAGCTCACACCTCACAGCTTGGCTGCCAAAGCAGCACCCAGATCAGCCCAGACTGTCCCACTGCCAGCAGCCCAGAAATCTCACCAGACACTCGGTAACTGCACCCTCAACTTCTCTGACTACACACTGAGGTTACCTGGGAGGAAGAGGAGGCTGGAGCTCAAGTTTCTTCCCAAACTACACCAGGCAAACACACCACCTACTGCTGAAATAATAAGCAAGAGCAATTGTCCTGTCTGATCATTCTGAGAACGTTTTTGAAAGCTTCTCACAGCATTTTGCCTTTTCAAGGTCAGATTCTTCAGGGACTGAACAATTCTGCAATCATCCTAAAAACACAGAGCTTATTTATAAACCGCCTAATATATTTTAAAGGGCAGACACTCCACATTTTACTTTTTATTGCCACTTATCTTCCACCTCTGGGCAGTTTTTACCCTCCGCTGTGCCAAGGCACATCTCCACAGCCCTGCTGCTCTGAGGCTGGCACGGTGGAACACTGTGAGCTCAGTTAAGTGCAGCCCTTGTAATCTGTCAGAGCTCATGGAGGGGATCTGAGCACTTTCCCAAATACCACCGAGCTTATAAAGCAAAGCAAAAACCCATAAGCAGTCATTGCCTGCGGAGCTCGAAAAGGACTGGGAGCTGCACTCACAAAAGCCACAGCATCAGCCTGGGAAGGTGGTGGCGGGGCAGCTCAAAGGCAAGCGGGCAGGGCAGCGTCCTTGCTGGAGCCTGCTCCACTCACAGGGAGCCATTTGCCTCCCTGCACTTTTTCACACTTTCCTTGCAGGCTGAGGCTGTGCCAGCCTGTGGGACAGGGCTGCACAGGAGCCCAGGCTCTGCCAAGCTCAGCCCTCTGAGAGCCTCTGCCCGCTCGGGGCACAGAGCTGGGCAGTGCTGCAGAACCTCTGGCAGGAGGCTGCGGATGCAGAGAGCAGAGGTGGAGCCTGGGGGCTCCACCCAGCTGGGCAGCAGCTGATGGTGCGGCAGGAGCAGACAAACCAACAGGACTGCCAGCTCTGGTCAGGGCACACCACTGTGACTGCAGAGCTCCTCTGCTCCTCCCTGAGCACAGAAGGACTGTGCCAGGCTCGGGGAGGGACAGGGGACTGAGCCCAGCAGCCCTGGGGCTCTGTGTGCTCCTGCCTTGGGAGCTGCACTGGGGAAGCTGTGGCTAGCACAGGATCTATCTCTGAGTCCACACAGTTTTCAATTCCTGAAAGAAAGAACACTTTTCCTTTATAGATTCTTGATAATTAACCTACTCAATGCTTTTTATTTGCATTGATCACATTTTATAGTATGATTAAATTTGTATGGAAGCAAACCAATTAGTTTTGTTTTACACTTATTGAATCCACTTTATGGTCAGACAAATTAACTCTCAGTTAGTTAGTATGATTTATCTAGCAGCATAAACCTTGACAATCTGGACTCTCAGATAAACAGTTTTAAAATAATTATATTTTTTGTTATTTTTCCTGCTTGGGAAAAACCATTAAACCTGGAGGCAGGTACGAAGAAGAGGCAAACACTCATCACAGGCTGGCCCTTCCCAGGGATTTCAGAACTCAGCCTGACTCTTTGCCTCCTGCCAAAGCCCCTGGAAGGCCCTCAACTGGCAGAGAGTGAGGGCAGCACAGTGCCCCTGCTGAGGAGAGAGTGCCAGGCTGCTGCAGGGAGCTTTTCTCAGTGTTTGGGAAGTGCAGGTGGGTGCAGGGAGTGTCCCAGGTACACCTGGAAACGCTGAGCCAAGAGGGTGCAGCCAGGGAGAATCCCCTGTGGAGAGCAGAGGAGGAGCTGAGGAAAGCAGCAGCAGCCTGGGCAGCCCCTCCAGCCCTGTGAGAGATGCCCCTTCCCCAGTCACCTGCTGGGCTCTGGCCGCCCCGGGACCCCCAGTGCAGGCAGGGGTGGGATGGCCCTTGCCAGGGTGGGGCACAGGGCTGCCCTGCTGCCCCAGCTCTCAGAACAGCATCCCTCCCCAGCATCTCTGCAGGGATGCGCACAGCCCACGGCCCCAGGGCTGGCCCCTCTCTGTACCTGGAGCAGGGCATGCAGTCAGGGAGGATTGCCAGAGCTGGGATGTGCCCTCTGCACCAGGCAGGCTCCTCCAGCTCAGCACCTCACAGGGCTCTGAGCCTGCTCTTCCTCCCGGGAGCATTCCTCAGTCTGAGGCTCTGCAGCCCTCTGGTGCCCAGCAGGGCCTATCAGAGAAGTTTGTTACTGGCAGAGTGAAACTGTCATTGACAGAGGGACGAATGGGCCAAGGAAGCTTCCTGGCACCTGGGCAGCCCTGGGGCCCAACCTCATCTGTATTCAGCAGCTACAAGAAAAAAAGAATTTGTTCCCAGTCAGTAAATGAGATTCAGTTAATAAATTGGCACACATGAGCAAGCTGCCAGTTGTTCCCACGAAATGCAATAAATGAAGAGATGAAAGCTGATTATTCTACGAGAAGGAGCTGTTTTGTTACAGGATGAGGTTCAGGAGAAATGTTATTTTTTGGCAGGCGGTGGCCACGTGTGATGATCCCTCATTTCAGAGATCTTCCCGTGGCAGCCAGAGCAGTGCCAGCCCTGCTGGGCTGTGCAGGGGAGCCCCTCCCTGGCAGCCCCATCAGCACCAGAGCCTCCCCCTCCTCAGCTGCCCAGGCAGGGGGCTCCTGCCACTGATGCAAACCCCAATAGCCCCTACACCAGCAGCCACGGGAGGCTGCCCTGGGCAGCAGCTAGACAGGAAAGCCTGTTGTGTCAGAATGGAAAACTATCCCAGGAAGAAGGAGATTTGGAAATCCTGGGAGCAACCATTACCAGGCCTATCATATGGGGCCCCATTCCTTTGCTCCTTACTGATCCTGTAACACAAAATCCAAAAGCAGCATGTCTTACTGGATAAAACAGTAGCTGCTCTCTAAAATATCAAAGCCTAACTGTGATACTGGGAGTACATTAGCAACAGACTTGTAGGCTGGGGAACAAAGTGTGGTTTGGAGGACTGCACCCAGCCAAGGCACCACACACTCCTCTGAAGTGGGGATAACTTTGCAGGGTCCTGAGAGGACACAGCAGCTCCTCTCCCCCTCGAGAGGCTCCATGTGCACAGACTCCACAGATGCCATTTGGCCAAGGCTCCAAGCACTGTGGAAGTCAGGCCTTGGGCTGGGAGCAGCACACCATCTGCTCAGGCCTGAAAGGCAGGAAATCACTATCACAACTACAATCTAATCCTGATCCCTTGGCTGGCAGCTGACAACACAGCCTGTCTGTGCAGAGCAAAAATGCCAATCAGCTGAGCCTGCAAGAGAGAAATGGAGTGTGTGATGGATGAGGGAGAAGTACAAGAGTGGGTGCTAAAGCAAGGCCAAGGAGAGGAGAGGGATGTGGTCCAGTGGCAGCCAGGAGCATCTGCACAAAGTTCCTCCACTGGCACTTTGCACCTCCAAGCTGAGCCTGTTTTGCCTTGAAGAGTTTTCTCGTGGTCCCCATCTCAACTCATGAACCCTTCATTAATTTTTCTCTCTGTAGCCCAGCTGTAGCAGGGGAGGGTGAGTGGGTGTCTGGAACTTGGCCAGTGTCCAACCATGACAACCCCTCTGCTTGAATTCACATCCTCCATGAAACAGTGGCCAGGAAATAGTCAAATGTGTCTGCAGGAACAAAAGCAAAGCCTACAGCAGAGATGGGAACCAAGCACATGTGAACCCTGGAGCACAGGAACTAAAACATGCATGGGAAAGGGCAGCACCTCCCCGGAAAACAGAGGGGCCTTCCTCAAGAGCTGTGGCTCTAAAATCATTTCTGTGTGGCTGAAGAGATCCAGGAGATGCATCTCCATGCAGGAGCAGCCAAAGCCCTGACCCAGAGGAGGCTCCTCAGGCACGATGCTCCCAGGGTCTGGGGAACACTGCATCCCCTCTGGGAGACCCTCCCCAGGGCAGAGAACCTCTTCACCAAAGAAACTGAACTGGAACTTTTCAGGCTGCTGATAAATCCAATTTTGCTTTTTAACAGCTGCTTTTCTTTTTCTCCTGTATTTGGTCTTTCATTTCTTTCTGGAGCAATAACAATAGCAGATAGGCATTCCTTAATCTGCTCCCAGGGAAAGGTGGAATGCTGATTGCTTGCTCTGCCTCTTTTGGTCAAGCATTTTTATTCTGAATTGCTATGGGGAAAGGTCTTGGCTCTTCAGGCACCAGCTTTTGTCTTTTTGTGAGCTGAAGGGTTTTTCCCAAAGTGAGTACTGAAATGCTTCAATGATCTTTAAAAAAATGTTGTGCAGATTTTGTGAGATTTCAGGCTGCAGTAAAAGCGAAATTTAACATGCTGGATGTCATTTTTTTTAAGAGTTAAGCAAAAGGCTACTAGAGCTGTCAGAGTTTAAGCTTCAACCTTTGTGTTTACAAAGCAAAAAGGGCAATTAGATGTGAAAAAAAAAAAATTTCTAGGACTCTGTCAGCAGCTGTGGTTTGTACTCAGGCTGCTGAATGACAGGCTGGTTTAGTGCTGCAGGCAGAGAGTCACTGTGGAGCAGCCCTGACATTTCTTTGATGCTAAGCAGGGTACCCTAATAAAGACATTCTTTGAAGTGACTCCCTCCTGCCTGGCATGCAGGCATTGCAGAGCATTCCCAGGGCAGCAGGTATCACACAGCATTCCCAGGGCATTCAGGTGTCACAGGGCATTCCCAGGGCAGCAGGTGTCACAGGGCATTCCCAGGGCAGCAGGTATCACACAGCATTCCCAGGGCAGCAGGTGTCACAGAGCATTCCCAGGGCATTCAGGTGTCCCAGGGCATTCCCAGGGCAGCAAGTGTCACCCTGGACTGGGGTGTCCCAGGGACAGGGACACAGGGACTGAGGGACAGAGGGACACAGGGACACAGGGACAGGGACACAGGGACACAGGGACACAGGGACGCAGGGACACAGGGACACAGGGACAGGGACACAGGGACACTGGGACACAGGGACACAGGGACAGGGACACAGGGACACGACACAGGGACACAGGGACACAGGGACACAGGGACACAGGGACACAGCCATTGCTGAGTGCAGACACAGGCACTGCACAGCTGCTCAGGAAGGACTCAGTGTGAGCAGTGCAGGCTCACAGTGCCCTGCAGCACAAACCTGCTCATTGCTGCCAGCTGTGAAACTCAGCAGTCCCTGTGCCATTTCCCAGCCAGAGCACCAGAGGCTCATGCCCAGCATGGCTTTGGGCACAGCCCCTGCACAAGGGCCAGGGGGAGCAGAGCCAGAGCACAGCAGCACACAGCTGCAGGGCAGAGAGCATGGTCCTGCCTCAGAACCGGGGCAGGGCATCCCAGAGAAAACTTCACCAATTATAACACTGAGCACTGCTGTGATGCCTTTACATTTACCAAGTACTGGGTAAACATTAATTAATTAATCCACTGTACTCAGCAATTATATAGTTCTTTCTATTTCCCAGGTCTTGTGCAAACATTAGCTAATAAATCTACTTAATTATTTCCGTGTTTTATATTCCAGAGCACTGCACACTGGCAGCACAAGGAGGAGGCCTTAGCAGGGATAGCAGCAAGCACACTCAGCTTTTGGGTGCCTGACACATTTTGGGAAGATGTCTTGAAAAGGTGCCAGCAGGAGTGAGGGTCTCCTGCAAGCACTGACTGCAGCCTGGGCACAGATCTGAGCCTGCTGTGCCAGGGACAGGCATGGGCACATTCCAGGCAGGGCAGCCCAGCCCCTCTCTATGCTGCCCTTAGCCTGAAGGGACCAGGCACCAGAACACTTATAAATCCTGGCAAGTCCCCTCAGATGCAGGTGAAATGCTGCCACGTCCATAGCATGAGCTGCATGTCCAGCACAGTGTCTGCCTTACCAGTGAAGCTCTCATGGGCCAAAGAAGGAAATCCTCTCTTGTCAGAGTTGCTTTTTTTAATATACCCTTCTGTTCAGTCTTGATTAGTTCAGCTTCATGTCTATGTGTCTTGCAAATTAATTGGCAGAAAAACAGAAACCATTAAAAACATTAATTTCTTCCATGTTCCCCTGAAGCAAAACCCTGCACTGCTCCCCAGGCCTGCTGTGCTCCTGCTGAGCAGGACTTGCCAGCCTTGGGATGAACTCCTGGGTGGAGGCTGCTGTGGCAAACCTATCCCTGACCTGCCAGGGACCACTGGAGAAGCTACAGCAGCAGAGTTGCAATTTAAGTTGGTTTCATTCCCGTGGATCTCCTGGGGCTGCACTTCCTTTGCCTACTTTGTACTTGACAGAGAAGCTTGTGCCTGTGAAAGGCAAGTACCTCGCCCATAGTTCTGGCAATTATTTAGAGTTATATTAACAAACAGATCAAGCAGACTGCTTAATAGACACATATTTCATTTTTTATTATAACCTATTAAAAATGGATTCTCTCAAGTTGCTGTAATAGAAGAAAGCTTTTTGAAAAGCTGATTTAAATACAGCTACTCACAGATACAAACATCCAGCATTAAGCTATTTCTATGTACTTGAAAAGATTTTTCTTCTGACTGATACAGTGAGCACTGCCTATGGTCACTGGTAATTGGAGTTCTGATAGAGTTGGCATTGGCATTATAACACTAATTAGTAACTAGTTTTTAAATTTGAATTAATTAGAAGAATATGCATCTGGGATTAAACAAAACAAAACAAAGCCCTGAAATGTTCATGAAACATTTACCCATGCTTGAACTTGCACACCCCAGGCTGATTGTGAAGAACAGCAAAGTGTTCTCTCACATCCCAGCTCTTCCCCAGAGCAGCACTGCCCCAGGCAGATGGGCACCCAGAAATCCAGCTGCTCCAGCAGCTGCATCCCCATCCATGCCTGGGAAGCTGGGGTGGGAACACTGCAGCAGGGGTGAGGGGCAGCTGGGCCAGGGCAGCAGCAGCAGGGCACAGAGCATCTCACACCATCCACCCCTTGGGGAGGCCAAACCACACAGGGGCAAGCAAGGGGCGCAGGCACGCTCCTTCCCAAAGCCTCCTGTCTTCAGTGGCAGCCAGGCACATCAGCTTGAGAGCTGAAGGGTTCCACAAGCCTCTGCAATAACCAGCAGCAGCTGTGGCAGGTTTCTGCCCAGCAGGAAACAGCTGCATGGAGCGGGACAAGGGCAGAGGCTGGGATGCAGCACTGCCAGGGACCAAGGCTGGCAGCAGCCCGATCTCAGCACCACCCCTCAGCTGAATCAGCCACAGCATCCCCGTGCTTGGGGCAGCACCCACAGCCCCGGGCAGCCCTGCAGCGAGCCCAGGGGCAGAGCCAGCTCAGCAGTCCTGGGACACCCCTCCTCACAGGCCTGTGCCGAGGAAAGCCAGTCTGAGCACCTGCATGAGGGACAGGCAAGCCATGGTGCTGTGCCTGCTGCTCCTGGGGGAGGAAGGGGTGAATCATAACTTCATCAACCTACAAGGAAAAGAACCAATTATCTGGCAATTGTATGCAGTCCATTTCAGTGAGAGGCTCATAACCTAACCAGCCCTCGTAGTCAGGGGGAATAAAATATATGCTGACATCAGTATACAGAGGTTCCCATTGGAAGGCTCTTTCACTGCAGTGTCGTGAATCTTTTCAGAAGCAGCTTGAAAAGATTCACTCAGTGTATCAATCTTCCTCGGGAGCAGAGCTGACGATGGCTGTACATAATAATGCTTCAGCCCATTCACATGCACTGCTAGTGGCTGTCTACAAGTCCTGGCCCTAATCAGTGCATTAAATACAAACATATAACTAATAACTAATAAATCCTCTCCAGGGGCAGTGAAATCCTCTGCCTTCGCCACTGTCAGCTCCTCAGGCTTCTTCCAATCTCCCCTTGACTCCAAGAGGGAGAATGGAAAACCATAACTCTTCTCTTTGTTCAGGTGACACATTTTTTATGATCCAAATTCTTTCCTTTAGGTTTTGATGGTGATTCTGTGACTATGTTTGTGCTGTAATCACAGCCCTCCTCTGAAGCAGGAGCAGAACCCATAACTACTGCTGCCCCAGTGCAGCCCCCCAAACAGCCCTGGCTGCCCACTGCTGGGTGTGGGTGCCCAGCTCTCCCCCTGGACAGCCCAGACAGGCAGATTTGCCCTCTCCCACTCAGAGCCAGGAGCTGTAAACCCAGCTGCAGCTGAGGGAGCAGGTGGCTGCATCAGGCCCGTGCAGTTGGGATTTCCTGAGCGCTATTTCTATTGCCATACCCGTTATCACACACCCCCTGGGGGTGGCACATTGGCAAGGCTGGAATAACCCTAAAGCATCTTACAGAGCAGGTTTCAGCTGCCTTCACCTTCCTAGCTCTGGGTGGCTGAGGGGCAGCTCCTGGGACCTGACTGTGTCCTGGCTGTGTCCAGTCTGTCCTGGCTCTGTCCTGGCTCTGTCCTGGCTGTGTCCTGGCTGTGTCCAGTCTGTCCTGGCTCTGTCCTGGCTCTGTCCTGGCTCTGTCCTGGCTGTGTGGCAGCAGCTCTCGGAGCCTCTGTGCCATTCTCCCTGACAGCCCACCAAGGGTGAGAGCCCAGGAGGGGTATCCAGGGCAGACTAAGCCCAAATCCACTGTTAAGAGCCCTCCTATTTCTACAGCAGCTGAATCACAGACACTACATTAAGCCTGATATTTGTCAGCCATTGTTAGTGTTTCACACAGTAACAAAATAACATTTTAAAGAAAATAGGCATCAGAGGGAAGCAAGTCCAGTGGCTGCTGGGGCTCCATCCCCCACTGAAGCCCGGCAGCCTGCCTGCTGCCAGGCCTGACAGGCAGGCAGAGATGGGAAAACCCTCATGGCTCTTTTTATTGTGATAGCCCTATATGAAGCTGCAAACAGATCTGTCACCTTCCAGCACATTGTTTACCAGTTCTCCTCAACATTCCCCAAACAATATTTTCTAGAGACTGTAATTCAATACCTCACACCCCAGAGCTGTAGCATCAGCCCAGAGAGCAGCATGATGAATGGATTGTGTTCCTCCAGGGCTCGGGCTTGGGAACTGGTTTGTGCTGTTCCAACTGTTAATTATCCCTCTGCTTTTTGCTATTCTCATCCCACCTGTGCATCTGTATTTATCATATAGGTGTACGTGCACTAAAAACATCCTTACTCTTTAAAGTGTAAGGAGTAATTTATCCCTTTAGTGCAACACAGGGCAGCTCAGGGGACTGAATGGCAAGACTTGATCAATAAGGCACTCACAGATGAGAGGCACGGGGCTCAGACCTCAAAGTGCTTGTTTAGAAGAAATGCAAGAGAGTGAACTAAGAATGTTAAGCACAGGCACAAATACTATTTCCAGCAGTCTCCCCTCCCCACCCCTTCCCCAGAGACGTCCTGGCTCTGGTCAGTGCTGAGGACAGTGTCCAGAGCCAGGCCAGGCTGGGAGAGCTGCTCCTGCCCCCAGGCACTGCAGGGCTGTGTCTGCAGGCACCAGGGCACAGACAGACCCCACTCTGATCCACAGCAGCCCCGAGCACACAGCACTGCTCTGGGGTTGTTCTGTACCCTGGGCTCGCCCAGGCAGCTGCAGCTGCTCCCACAGCTCCTCACTCAGCCCCACCAGGGCTCACCCCTTCAGTGAGGGCAGTGTGAGTGCTGAAGGCTGCACACACTGTCACAGCACATAGCCCAGAGACCAGCCAGTGACACTGGCAGGTGACTTACAGCTGCCAACAGCCATCCCTCCAGTGGTTCTGGTGCGTGTTTCTATCTTTGCCCACACTGCGCTGCCCCCTTCCCTTCTCTCAGCCCAGTGCTGCTGCTGGCCTCTCTCACCTGTGCTCCAGCCTTGCTCCCTGCTCACAGCAGCCTGGGTTTCTCAGGAGCTGCAGCCTGGGGACCCAGCCGTGATGCACCACTCTGGATCCCTGGCAGGATTGCTCTCCTGCTTTCCACCCTGCCCAAGGGCTTCCTCACACTGAGGCACCACTCATCTCACTCCTTACACAAGTTAGGGGTAGTTACTGACCACAAGGACATTTTGGTTCTAAGGACTTCATGCAGGTAATTAAGACATGTAATTTAGACCCATGCTACCACTTCTTGCACTGGGAATTGCTGATATTTAATGACATTTCTCAAATATTTTTAATAGAAATTTCAGGTCTTGTTTCTAATATGACATTTATCTTCTATTAGCACGAAAACAAATAGAAAAGCCTGAAAATCATTGCCTATATTATAAATTACTTTATTGTTGGTTTTATTACCTTCTCCATTAAGCTGTCACAATCTGTGCCTCTTCCCATTTTTGTGATGGGCAGCCACTGAAATCCATCATGTTTTCCATGTGATTTATACAGGACCCTAGTGATAACTTTATTCACCAGGAGGATAATTATCAGCTATATTATTAAGGCTGCTCAGTTGCCCTGGGGATAATGTGTCAGAAAGGTTAAAATATTGACAAGCAATAAAGTATGTATTCTAATTACACGGATGCCAGGACAGATAACTGGCTGTGAGCTGCATTTTGCATTTGCCCAGCAAAGACAGCAGTGCTGTGGCCACAGTGCAAACACCCCTGCAGGACTGCAGCTGTCTAGGCCCATCACCTGGAGGGACCCCAGCAAGGCTGTGCCCCAACCCATCCACAGGGACCCCCACAAAGGGCAAGCCCCTTCTCATTCACATATATGGACCATTTAAGCCCTGACAGCTGTGCCCTCAGTGAGCTTCTTTATAATAATTGAACAGGATGCAGAGCTGAAGTACAGGAGGTTTTTCCACAATCCTTCTGTATTTCTTTTCATGTCCCCTAAAAAAGCTTTACTTCATAAGAATGGCAGAAGGAGTGAGAGGAAAGAACTGGCATCTTTGAAATGAAACATTGATTTCTTCTGGGACTGGAGCAGCTAGGTGCATGCCTTATTGGTATCATGGTATATAGGTATAATCTGAAGGATGTTGCTGAGATAAATTGCTTTTTGGTTCAGGCACTAACAAAACGAAGCACTGAATAACTTGGCACTACATCTGAAGTGAGACCATAAAACTAACCTTGGTCATTCCTGCAGATCTACTATTGTTACATCAAGAAGACTAGACCAGGGATGGAGGAGCTCATAAATAATTTCTCATGGAAAGCACGTACACCAAGCAGACAAAATCTCTCTGAGAAAATGTGGGAAAGTAGTAGACTTAACCTACTTCAAAATGTCATTTTTTGAAGAAAGAAAAAGCCAATCCACATCTCTTTCTTGATGCTTAAAGGATGTGTCTGTACCACAACAGCATGTTAAGCACCAAGCCCTAGACCTGGCTTTGAGCAGCTGAAAGAACCTGCTGCATCATCTCTGCCATTCCCTCCAGTATGATCACCTTGGAAATAGATGGTCACCTCTGGATAAACATGACTGAACAAGAACTGCAAGACATTTAACAAACTACGTTGGTTAACTTCCCTCTGCTAAGGAAGTGCCAAGGACTATAGAAACTGTATTTAGCTCAGGTTCATCTGCATCTCACTGGATTTGTCCAGGGGAACATAACCAGTGCAGAGGTCTGTGGTCCTGGAGATGAGGGTCAGAGCTCTAACCCAGCCAGCCTGGGACACCCTGCAGCATTTCTCTGGAACATGAGCTTGTGCTACCCTTTCCCTGGCCCTTTGAACAAGGCAAGGATGCTGGAGAATTAGAGATATTTCAACAAAATATCATTTCTCTGTTCACCCCAAGTACAAATGTGAGAGCCTTTGGCCTTCTTCTCTTATTCAGAACCAAGAAGCCTGGTGCTATAGATGCAGCTTTGTGCCCATGAGCAACAGTCTCAACCCAAGGGCTGCAAGACACCCCTGAGGCAATAAGCAGCCTCGAGAGCCCCACAGGAATTGCAAATCATGCCAAACATTGGCTGCAGCAAGCTCACGAGGCACTCCAGCTCCCTTCTGCAGGCTCCCTCAGAGATGCTTAATGCAGTTCTGGAGGAGAAGCTCTTTGGGTAGTCACAACCACACCTGTGTCCAGCTTAACGCCTACCCTAGAGCTGGACACCTTCTTTCTGAGCCCACTGCTCAGGGCATCCAACGACAGCACCTCTGCAAGGGCACAGGGAGCTGGCTTGCCTTCCTGCCTGCTCCCCAGATGATTCCTCCTCCATCCAAGGAGCTGCTGGCAAAGCCTCAGAGCCCAGCCTGACCTAAGGACCTGCCTGTGTCCCCCCAATGGCAGCTCCAGAACACACCCGGGGACTCAGAGCTCCATCTGCTCCCATGCACGGGGCATTCCCCGGGGAGCATCCCTGCAGGCAGTGCTCCTCTCCCGGGGAGGCTGAACACACAAAGGCTCCTTTGGAAATCTGTCACCTTCCCGATGAGCCCCACACCGTGCGCTGCAGGAGCTGCTGAGGCATGCAAGGATAACCAGGAGTGTGCCCAGATGGCAGCTCTGGGGAATGATCTGGAGTGCCCGGCTCAGCCTGGCCAGGCTGGCGCTGCCCAAAGCCCTGTGGCAGGGCCAGCAAGACACGAGCAGCACGAGGGGCTCGTGTGCTCCACAGGCACCTGGGGAGCTGAACGTGCTTGAGAGTCACATCAGCACAGATGGCACCAACAGAGCTGATTAAACCCAGCTCTGTGAGGGCAGCGCCTGCAGCATCTGCTCGCCCTGCAGCTTCAAAGCAGCAGAAATTTTAAGTGCTACCATTTACAAAAGGTTCATCTCCACCTTTTGTTTGACTGTAAATCTCTGAAGCTCACCTTGTTAAGGAACAGTGTGGAACAGCAGGAGTCCTGTACTCCTGCCACACCTCCCCCAGTGTGTTCCTCTCTGATGCATTACAGACCATGGACAGACACATCTGCATTACAATCCTGAACACTCCCTTGGAGAGCAGACTGTCCAGCACATGCTGACAGCAGGGGACAGAGCACCAATGCAGTCACCTGCTCCCAGCCAGCACAGCCTGCTCAGGGCACACCCCGGGAGGGCTCTCCCAGGTGTGCCACAGCCACCAAGAGCCCCGGGCTGTTTGGAGGGAGCTTTCCTGTGCTTGTCTTTGGTCCATTATTAAAATGTCCAGACAAAGTCACCGACTGAGAGGAGCTGCTATCAGCTTGGGGAAAGCACAGGGAGATGATCATCACATCTTCTCTCCAACCAGAAGCACTGAAGGCTCAACTCCCTCCTCATTTGAAAGAAACACTTAATATTTACTGACAGAGAATTAGACAACACAGACTCTTGGAGGAAAGCATGATTAAATAACACACACTGTGGTACAATGCATATAAATGCCTTTGCTGGCTCTCTCTGTGATGTCATCAAGCACTGTAATACTTTGCAGAGCTCCAGAAGACTGTCTCCACAGGACTATTGCCTCTGACTCCTGATAAAATCTCTCCTGAAGTATTTTCTTCCCATTGTGCCTTGCAGATGTTTCCCTTTTTAATTTGTCAGAGACAAGTAACTGCATCTCTGAAAATAACATTCTTCAATAACAATCTGTTTACTGCCAGATCTCCTTTCTTAGCAAGTACTGGTTATGTTTATCCTTGTTTATCAGATGGCCAAACTGCAGCCCAGGCCTATGGTTTAGGTTCATATAACAAACATGCTTAAATTAAAATCAACTTTATAATATTGAAAGCTCTATAGCTATGAAAAGATGGAAAACACGGAGCCTTCTGACATAATACACAGGTCTCTGGCACTGGGCTACAACAGAAGACTGGAGAGCACTGATGGTCTAAAGCCTGCCCAGCTGATTGCATGCAGGTCACAAACCTCTGCTGTTACTGGGTTACAGCTGCTGGGAACAAACAAATCACTCAGAGCATCTTCAGGGAACCCAGCATCACAGGGGTGGGAAATTCCTCCCACCAGCTGCTGTCCATTTGTGCTATAGTCAGCACAGACCCAGGAATCAATAGAGCTGCTTGTAGGAATTACAAGCATTAAGGATGTTAGATAGAAGGTGAACTTGTCCTTTCCTAGAGCTAAATGTCTCTTTGTGGCACTTGAGCAGCCTGGCAGTGATCTGCCCTTAGTGCATGTACAACCCCAGGGGCTCTGCCAGAACTATGAAAAGCTATGGGGAGCAGAACCAGCCCCTCAGAACACAGCAGCAGAGCAGGTACCAATGGGACCCAAAAAAGGAGCTCCCTCTCCAGGGTGATAGTGCAGAAAGGTGCCAAAATCTCTTCCCTTCCTCATGGGATATCTTTAGACTGAAATAAAAAACAAAGAGAAAAGGTGTCCCATATTGTTAAGGGAGACAGAAATTTAGGATTTGTGTACCATGGAGCCAGAAGCACTGCTGTTGAAATCTCCAGTCTTCACAGCCACAGACCCCCACCTGTACAGAAAGTCCAGTTCCACTAAGATATTTATAATGAGGTGTTTTGTCCTGCCAATCTCACCTGTAAGGATAAACAAAATGACTTGTGCCCATTCCTTCAGCGAGCTGTGAGCACAGTTCTGATCCAGCCCCTGACTGCAGCATCCCTGCTGTGCCTGGCACTGGCAGGTCTGGTGGTGACCCCACACTGTCCCGGGAAAGGGCAGGGCAGCTCCAACCCAGCAGCCTGTTAACCTTGTGTAGGCCAAGCAGAAAGTATAGAGGGATTCTTCTTCCTAAAATTAAATAAACCTTATGTGAAAAATGCCATTTTGAGTGTCTTGAGCTGTCAATTGCAGCAGAAAGTGATATTGATTTCTACAGAAACTTTATTTGAGTAACCTATTAAATGAAACTTATTTGACACCAGATGACTCCTGCAATTTAATTCCCGAGTGAAGTGCTGTCTCCAAGGCTTTGTGATGTTCCTTAACCTGAATGATGAAAGGCACTTTCCTTACAGCCATTTGCTGATGGGTCTCAGGGTCTTTGCAAATAAAGTCCTCCAAAGAATCCAGAACATGCTTTCACTGGCAAGGCACAGCTGATACCCCAGAGCATACCAGGCTTTAGGAGCAAAGCTGAAGGTGCAAAGAGCCTAAGAGCTGCCAGCCTCTGCAGCCTGCAGCTGCACAGAAGTGCTGGGAGAAGCCCCAGGCCAGGAGCTCAGTGCCCACAGAGTCACATCTGCCCCAGGCACACTGCCAGGGCAGCCCGGATCAGGGCTGGGGTATCTCAGACCCCAAAACCTCCCCCCTTCCTCCTGCACATGTCTACCTCCCAGTGCCCCCAGGCAGAGCTGGAGCTGCAGAGGTGTTTGCTTTCCAGAGCAGCCCCTGTGCACTGTGCCCTGGGGACTGTCACTGGCTGTGACCACACAGCTGCAGCCGTGCCTCAGGGCCACCTGCTCCTCTCAAACCTTCCAACAGCCGGTTCCTTTCAAAGAAGCCAACGTGGTTTTTATTTTAGACTTACGAGAAGCAAATAGCAGAAGTGTCAGATGTAATTTCTCTCATCAACATGGCCTAGCCAGGTCTGGAGGGTCAGCACTGCCACCCACCCTCGGGTGCCCCCAGCCCCAAGAGCCCCAGGGCAGCAGGGACAGCCTGGGCTCTGTCACAGCCCCCAGGGCAGGGACACACACCTCCTGCCCACTTTAACCCCTCTGCTCCCACAGAAACAGGAGCTAAGACTGGCTCTAGTTTAGGGAAGACTTTTCCAGCCATGTGCTGCAGGAGAGGGAGAAGAGCACTCTGACCCAGGAGGAGCCTCTCTGGAGCTCTGAACAATGGGCAGGTCAGGCAAAGCCACAGCTTGGCTGCAAATGTGCTCACGGGAGCTCCACAAAGTTCTGGAGTTCAGCAAACACCTCAGGCAGACTAAGGATAACAGCACTGATCACCCTGCCAGGTCAGGGCACAGCTTGCCACTGAAGGCAGTTCTTGCCAAGGTGCTGGGTGCTGCTGGATGCTGCACACTCAGCTGATGGGCTGCATCCTTAAAGACAAGATTCCACCTTTTAGTGTGCTTGTTTTCTCTTCCAGCTGCCTCTCCAGATGCCAGGCCTTCTTTAAAAAGAAAGCACACAAAGCAGCGTTTACTTTATAAAACACTGCTTTCTTTCTGAAATTTCAGCAAAGCTGAAACTTGACTTGAAAATTAACATCAGCTGCATTTACTCTACAATTAATTTGCTTCATCTAAGGGCTACCTTGGGAAAGAGAATAAGTCACAAACATATTTACCTGTCATTAAAAAAAGGCAAGCAAAGTAAATAATTCAAGAGGTTTAAAAATAAATTCACACATTCATAGAAGCAGACATCCAAGTTCTTTTCATCTCCTCTCTGCAGCACCCTGCTGTAAGTAATGGAACAGTGATACACATACAAAGGGAGAGAACACAGAACAAGTCCTGGTCCTGAGTGACTTGGAAACCAAAGGAGCCTGTGCTGTGACAGAGCCCTGTGGAATACACACAAAGGCTCCTGCATGTGCAGCTGGGCCCAAGGGAGCCAGGCCCTTGATATTCTGGGAAAAAATGCATCTTTCAGAGCAGATCAGGCTCTCTTGATGGGATGGGGAGGGAACCTGCAGTGCCTGTCAGAGCTCTGAGAGAGGGGATGTACAGCTGTGCTGTCTGGCAGGAACCACCTCACTTTGCTGCTGCATTTGTGGTACAGCATTCACCCACAGAGATGTTATTACACACTGCCCAAAGATTTCGTGCTGAACCCCCTGGCTGGGCAGCTCTGTGGCAGGATGCTCTCACTCCTCATCAACCACATGAGCATGTGGCTTCCTGAAAAGACTGCATTTTATCTCTCACTACATGAAGAGCTCCTGTTTTCTCTTAGTTCAGTGTACACATATCCATACTGAACAGCACTTTGCTCACATGTTGCCTGCTTTCCCCAAGTCTTTAAAAATGTCCTTCCAGTGTGTGCTGGCCAGAGGGAGGGTCCCAGAAGGCCTGCAGCACCAAACACTCGGACTTGATGGTGCAGGCCAGGTGGAGCAGACAGCCAGCATTCAGACTGACAAAAAAGGGGATTCTGTTAGCATCTCCTGTGGGGACTGCATGGGACCCCAGCACTCTCTGGGGCCATGAAAACTGGCTCACAGCTGCCTGTGACAGAGAGGAAAACTCTCATTCAGTTCCCTGAAAGTGTTCCTCCCTGCAGAAGGGTACAAGCAATGAGGCAGCTGTGGGTGCCCCAGGTGGGTGAGCAGCAGCAGCAGCAGGAGAGCTCAGGGGATGCTGAGCTGTGAGGATGGCTGAGCACTCCCAGGAGCTGGCTGGGCCAGGCTGCAGAGCAGCTGGTAAAGATGTGCTGGGGACCAGGCACAGAGGGGAGGTGGATGTGGGGCTGGGAGCTGGCACAGACCCTGTGCTGATCTGCTGGGGGAGCGAGGAGCAGCCCTGGGCCAGCACAGCCTCTCTCAAACTGCTCCAGCCTGCCTCAGCAGCCACCACTCCTCTGCCTGGGAGGAGGGAGAAGAGCTCCAAAGAGCTCCTCTGACAGAATTTCATTTGTTCTCTTTTGTAATCCCAGCAACAGGGTGGAAGCAGATAATGTGCAATTTGTTTTAATTCAGCTTTATCTTGTCAGTCCTAGCTATAACACTGCAGCAAACATCATTCTGAAGAATAAAGATGTGATGGAGCAGGGTGAGATTCTGCAAACCCTATTGATTACATCACAAGTCATCACTATAAATATTTGAAGGAGAGAAGAACTCTTGATCTAAACATGTTCACGTAACAAAATGTGCAATTGAGAGTGAGTGATAGATGGTTCTAACAGGACAGGGATGCTAGAAAGCAAAGCATTTAAGCTGCTTACCTTTCAACCCAAATAACATCCATTAAATGGAGCATTGTGGAACTCACACTGTGAGAAGAGGAATACAAAAGGCTCAGTGTGCAGGAGCCTCAGAAGCACGAGAATGAAGGATATCATGAAGGAAGCACTGTGTTTCTAATCACTCCAGAGAAACTAAAGCACTTTCTACAGGTCCTTTTGGGGCCAAGAACTGCTGTGAAAATGAGGAAGGCTGGAATTGCTGGGTGGAGAAGGGCACTGAGAGCTGCCAGCCTGTGAGCAGAGATCTGCAGAGCTCAAACAGCAGCGGGGCTGTGGCACAGTGCCCTGGCCCTGCTGAGATCCCCTGCCCTAGGGCACTCCAGTGGCCGTGCCCAGAGCTGTGCCCTGCAGGAGAAGCACGCTGTCCTCACAAGCTGTTTTGCTATCAGCTGCCAGGTGGACTTGGTTATGAAGCAAAGCAACAGGACTTGACTCAAAGGAGCAATTTGAAGGGGTCCCAGTGGTCCTCAAGAGATAAGGACACCATGTATGATCAAGGACAAAAATGAGATCTCTGAGTGTTCTTTGCTCCTCAGGAGCAGCACTTCTACAAAGACAAACCATCACATGGTACTTTACAAGCTTTTCTACAGCTCTTCTCCACAGTCTCTGAAACCTGGAAAGGTAAAGAGGCCCAACAGCTCCAGGGTAGTAAGAGAGGGAGCTCTGAGGCTGCCAAGCACCCTTTCCTCTTTATAAAGACATTTCTGATGCCAAGTGGAGTATTCGGTGGAATTTGGCAACAGGCGAACCAAAACACAGATTCAAGATGAAAAGCAACAAGCAGTAAGAGCAAACAGCTTGTCAGAAAGCAAGTGGCAATCTGCACTCATCCTGCACTGTGCAAGTTCGTCTGCAGCAGGAAGTGCAGGCTGTGCAGGTGCCAGACACGCTCCCCACCCAGCAGGGACACAGCCTGGCCTGGGTCTGCTGCTGTGACACATCTCCACACCCACCCAGGGGCAGCCCAGCAGGGCAACTCCTGTCCTGCCAAACCAGCTAAAGCCTGCTCAGCAGCAGCAGCTGCAGCGTGCAATTAGCCTGTGCTGTCACACTGATAAAAACTCGTACATGCCAGAGTGGTGCAGGTTCAGAGTGTGCAGCAGAGGCCCTCGAATACATAAAAGCAGCAGCAAACAATGAGACAACAGGGACAGGCTGGAATGAGCTTCACAGTCCCTGTCTTTGAGGTAAAACCTGATGCCTTTGTAAGAGAAGCATCTTTTCCTGACAGGCAGCCTAATTCTTGCATGGATTCTCAGCACAACAGCTCCCAGCTTTACTCCTTGTGACTGTAGTGAGTTCTGTTTTACCCTTGAACTCTATGATTTCTCTTGAAACCAATTGTCCTTTCCATAACCATCTTGTGCCTTGGAGCAAGGCTTCTAGCAAAAAAAATGCTTATTATTGAAAACATGGAAGTTCACAAAATTGACTTCAAGCAGCTCAGACAACAAAGGCAGGTGACATATTTGCTGCAAATTCCAAAGAGAGAAAAGTGCTGCTTTTATGGTAACAGGAACACCTGAATGAGCCATTAATAGTTCCTTTAATCATAATTACAGAAGCTGTCCTTCTCTTTTCCTGAAGTGAATGAACACATTGGTAGTTGGCCATCAAACCCTCCCTAGCTAAATTAGAATTGCTCTAGACTGGACTTCAAACCAGGCTGATGAAAGGCTGTGTTTCCTTTTGCTAGTGCTGTAGTAAAAGCATAATGACCAGGGGTGCTCCTCTTGGCACAGGAATTTGTTCTTCATAAAAGGTTATAAACCATCCCAGGTTCAGCTCAGATGGCCCTACCCTGCAACCCTCACCTGGTCCTTAGGGAAATATATGCAGCCTGGGAGGTTTTACTTTGGTGGCTTTGGAAGGGGAGTATTTTTGCCCTGAGTCATGAAGAATCTACTCCTACCTATAATGGCAGAAATGTCTCTGTCCAGCTTGGGGCAGTTTCTGGCATCTTCTCATAGAAGCCAGTCCCTCAGAGTCCCTGTGCTGCCAAAACCTTGCCATGTGAGCCCAGCACAGGACTATGCAGTCTGCTCCACCTCCTCTGCTCCTCCTGGCCCTGCTCCCTCAGCAAGCAGGTCTGGAGAAGAGCCAGGTAAACCAAGGGGCTGAGAGCCCAGACCACGCTGGGTAAGTGCCTTGAACTGATCCCTTTGGCACCAGCTCCCTTGTCATCTAAATCCAGCAGGCATTTATTAATGAAACCTCCTGATTGTTGATTCATTTGATTGCTAAGCTTGTGGAACTCGTGCTGCTATTATTCATTGTTATTAATGTTCACAACTCAGCCTCTCTCTTTCCAATATGCTGCACAGAGGAAATCGAAGGCTGGAGCCATTGTTGCAGGAAATGAGTGATGGAGATGCTGGAGGACAGCACAGAGCCCGTTGCTCTGGGTTCTGAGGCAGCTTCTGGGAGCAGGTTAACCTTCAAGCATGGGGTCTGCACAAGGAGAGGCTGCTTCAGGTGGGGTTCTCTGGTGTGAGCACTGCTTGCCCAGTTAAGTCACCAGGGAACATCACCCTAGCAAAATTCTCTGGGCACAGCACCAGTGTGGTGTGTGACGTGTGTGCAGAGCCAGGTTCAACACGCCCCAGAGGGATGCTGCAGGCACACACACGCACAGAGCCCTGCCCACATGCTGGCAGGCACTGGGGAGAAGCAGAGCTGGGGAAACCTCTGCAAGCTCTCTGCAAAGCAGGGGCAGCACTGGGACACAGCTGGTGGCACCCAACCTGAGGAGAGCAGCACCCAAGTGTGGGTCGGGGGGCAGCAGGCTCCCTCTGCCCCCCTCACCTTCCACAGCCTCCCTGCTGCCCAGTGTTTGCCCATCCACACACCAAACCCCACGGGCCAAGTGCTGCTCCTGCCTGCCTGTGGCTCGGATGCTTCTAAACCTGCAGCAGTTCTCTCAAACCAGCTCCAAGAACGATGTGTTTTGCTCATGTTACATCTTGGAGTCTACAGAGCCATCACATACCATATTCAAACCATTATTCATCTCAAACAGAGAATTCTGCAAAGCAAGAGAAATAAAAGAGAGTTTAATACAGCTTTACTAAAATGGATTTTGCCAAAGACTCACAGAAAATGGATTTAATTAGGGCTGCTAATGGGGAACAGTTTGTTCCTGTGATTTAAAACAGAAGTTAGATAGTGCCTGTAAATTCCAACATTTTTAATTATATATAGGGGGCTATTCCTCATTTCTACCTTAATTACAAAAATCCATCTTTATGAATCACTATTTTAAGGAAATAAAGCAAAGGCAGTAAAAATGATGTTTTAGTTAATAAAACTTTTAAGAACTCCCCAAAGAAGCAAAAGTTTTATCTACTTCAGCTTGGATAAAACAGACTTAACATGGCAAATCATAGTTCCAGGCAGTCCTCTTGATGCTACTTGAGGACAGCATAACAGGGTTAATTTTTTTACTTGGGAATGGGTGTGTAAAGGAAGGTGTGTTCTGTTACAACAAATGAAGCCAGGTGTAGTTTTCAGGGAATAATGGTAATATCCTCCATTTAATTTCAGAGCTAGGTCTGGTCCTAAGTTGCAGGCATTATGCTCCAGCTAATAATCCCAAATTCTAGAATTCTCTGCTACCCATTCTTACACTGACTACTGTAAGATTTTCTGAATTGACTGCAAATAATATTCCAGATTAAAGGAAATAAAATTATACAACTGTGAGCCTCTTCCGCAGCCTTTGGTTTTATCTAAAACTAACAAATGTTAGTTCTGTGAAATTTCTCCTATTAGTTGGCTCTGACCACATTGACCTAAGTAAATGAGTTCAAACACTGTAAAGCACTGAATAATTTAATTACAAATAGCCCAGACAACTGATAAGCAAGCTGGGCCTAGCTGCTGTCACTGCTGCAGATTCTTCACCAACCATACTGCATTCTAATATTATACCTTGGATCAGAGCAGAATCAATGAGTGAAGTTCAAATGTGCACATTTCCTATTTCTCTGACAGCTTATTTCATGGATCACAGGGACCAAAGTACAGCTGCTTATTCAACAGAGGAAAGAATGAATCAATTTTCATTCTTTAACACACTGTGTGACCTATTCTCTTATGCTCTATCCTTTACAATGGCTTCAGTCTCTTCAAGACCTTCAAATTTGTCAGATAGAGAAAATTTAAAATAATGACAAAATGCCCTACCCTAGGTCTGCTTCCAACTGATGGACTGCTCTGCTGGTAATAAGTCCAAATGGAAGCTATTATGTCACTCAGGTTGAATTAAACAGACGAATTATAGTCCTAGATCATTAAAATGAACCATCTTCTGGAAGATTTCTGTGCTTTCACTCCAAGCTCCCCACAAAAGGCACTGGATGCCACAAAGCTTTGGATGGCCACGTGCTCTGGTTTCTCCCCTGCTTCAAAGAGAAGGAGTGACACTGCAGGGCAGCAGCTGCTGAGCTGCACATTGCCCTGGTCACTCTGTCTGTCCAGCACAAGGCACTGAGCCCAGCAGACAGACAGACAGACAGACAGACACAGAGGTGCAGGGCTCCTCCCCAGCCCACCCAGGGTCCCCCAGACCCTGCCACACCGAGGGGATTCCAGAGCTCTGCTGCTCTGCTCACCCTTCCAGACTCCCTGAAGCCAGCAGATAATGTCATAGTTATTTAGGCACTGCCAGTTGGGCAGAACTAACACAATCAAATGCATAATTTTTCAATTTCAGTGTGATTTTTTATTTTTTTAATTTAGAAATGGCCCTAGGTATTATGGTTTTAAATACCCTCTGTGTACCCCATTTGTCTTCTTTACTATTAGCTCAGTTCATGGGTGACACTTGCACAGTTCCTGTCATTGATAACTTGGTATCAGCCTGTGCTTTTACTGCAATCAACACTCTGATAAGGAATCTGTGTTTTGGGAAGGAGAGCCCAGGGGTGAGTGCAGGGTCCCCCTGTCAGCCATGGCAAGCCCAGTCACAGCAGCAGCGCCAGGGCAGGGCAGCAGCCTGGCACCCACACAGGGGCAGCTGAGGGCCAGACAGACCCCTGGCAGCGTGGCCTGCAGCCAAAGCTCTGAGAGTGAAGAACTGAGACACCTCTGCCAGCAAAGAGGCTTTTGGGATCTCCCTTTCCAAACTCCTCTCCTGCCTCCTTCTACTTATGACTGACCCCAGGAGGTTTGCCTGGCCTTAAGACATAAAGGTAATAAATCCAGCCTTACCAGGATATTACCCAGATGAAACACACATATCACAGCCAGCTTTTATTTGCTTCTCTCTCTGCATATCCAGTAGCTCAGGTCTAGGGCTTTCAAAGCAGTGGATTTGACAAATATCAGTACTTAAGGACACGTGGGCAGAAAAATTGCTTTTTCCAGTTCAGAAGATGAATCTGGCACAAGCATGGGTCACTAAATGGTTGGAGCAATGTTCTAGTCCAGACCTATGTTTAAGCAGGCCACGAGATGCAGCAGAGGTTGCTGGTTTGATTGTTTTCCCCTGAGAGACTAATTTTCCTTTTTAATTTTTCTGCCTTTTGTGAAGACCAAGGACCCCTCCCAGCTCAGGATGGGCCAGCAGTGCAGCCATTCCACTTGCTGCTGTAGCCTGGAGGCAAACAGGACTCCAGGCAGCCTGTGAGAGCTGCTGGCTGAACTGTGGACCCTCCAGCATCTGCCTTCTCCTTTCTTACCCAGCCAGGAGTGTACTGCAGCTGAAGAAACACCTGAAGTTCCCACTGGCAGGGTTTTGGCACAGTTCTGGAGGACTGTGGTGTGGAATGGAGGCTGAGCAGGCAGCAGGTGTTAGACAGGTGCTGAACAAGCAGGTTTGGTGATGCTCAGAGCCGTGCTGAGTCCTGACACAGGTCACACCCCACGCTGCCCCCAGCACCCCTTTGTCCCCTGGCTGCAAATGCCACCGCTCTGGTGAATTAATGTTCACAATGGAGCTCTAACATGTGGGTTTTCCCTTCATACAGTGTACAAATTAACAGTCAGCAGCATTTGAAAAATGGCCCTAATCCCTTTCCACATGGGGAGTTTGTTCCCAGTGCAAAGTGCCAGATTATGACAACAATGTGTACTTCAAGTGGGTGAAAAGGAATGGATAACAACACCCTGACAGTGCTGCTATTCCTGAGTGCTTGGGAGCTGGGTAAAACTGACAGTGCAAGATGAACATGGCACTGAGGTGTTACTATGCATGGCTGGCCAGGAGAATCCAGACTTGCCATTATAGATGGGTTAATTCTAAAGGCTGTGTTTGATTCTGAGCCACAATTGCTGTCGGAGGAAACAGGGAAAGCTCAATCCCAGGAAGGACTGAATGCCAGGTGATAGTCCCATTTATGAAGAAAGCATTGGGTGATCCTAGAAACAGAGGATGGAATTTGCCTGTTGCCTCTGTGCCCCTCTGCAGCAGCAGGCAAGGGTCACTCCTGCCCCAAGACTTGACAGCTGCACCTTGTTCCCACTTCAGTTTAAACACAATCAAATGCAAACCAAAGGTTTTTCCTGTCCTCAGAAGATACAGAGCACGTCCCTTCTACCTGTTCCTCTTTCCAGGAGCAGAGATTTCATATGACAATAAGCTTGCAGTACATTATCCTGGTGAAATCATGGCTGCAGTGATGTCAGGATGTTCTCTGAGCCTCTTACCCCAGGCACCCTCCTCTCCAGGAGGAGATGGTTCCTGTAATTACAAAGTGGAGTCATATTAGAGGAAAACTAATCAGCTTGCTGGATGCCAACAAATTAAATATTAATCTAACTATTGTGAACACAAAAATATTCATCTTCAGATATTTTCTGGCACAAGTGTCAAAATCAGAGTGGAACTAAGGCTTTATTCATTTTCCATTATCAACTTAGATAAAAACACTCAGAAAAATGGGCAATGATGTGCAGAAACCACTCAGTACAGATAATTACAGAGTAAGTTTAGGCAGCTAATCACTTCTAGACGATGCTTCAGATCAAGATAACTCTGGCTTGTTTCTTGCCTTGTTAAATCAGGCAGATTCTCAGCTTTGGCTTAATGGGCACAGAGCTCCCAGAGTCAGCATCTTTAACTAACAACAGGGAGGAGGCAGGCATTGCTCCACCAGTCAGCAGGAGCTGGAGATGGTGTCCCTGCCCGAGGAGAGCAGGACACAGCAGAGGCAACAGGGGCAGGGGAGGAAGGCAGGGCAGGGCAGGGCAAGGCAGGGCAGGGCAGGGCAGGGCAGGGCAGGACAGGATAGGGCAGGACAGGACAAGGCAGGGCAGGGCAGGACCGGGCAGGGCAGGACAGGACAGGGCAGGGCAGGGCAGGGCAGGACCGGGCAGGGCAGGGCAGGCAGGGCAGGACAGGACAGGACAGGGCAGGACAGGACAAGGCAGGGCAGGCAGGGCAAGGCAGGGCAGGGCAGGGCAGGGCAGGGCAAGGCAGGACAGGGCAGGACAGGACAGGGCAGGGCAGGGCAGGACAGGACCGGGCAGGGCAGGGCAGGGCAGGGACAGGACAGGACAGTGCAGGACAGTGACAAGGCAGGGCAGTGGCAGGGCAGGAGGGCAGGGCAGGGCAGGGCAGAGGGACAGGGCATGGTCAGGACCGGGCAGGTAGGGCAGGGCAGGGGCAGGGCAGGGCAGGGCAGGACAGGACCGTGCAGGGCAGGGCAGGGCAGTGCAGGGGAGGACAGGGGAAGGGGGGGGAGAGCAGGACAGGACAAGGCAGGGCAGGGCAAGGCAAGGCAGGGCAGGGCAGGGCAGGGGGAGGAAGCTGCTCTTGTACAGCTTCTTAAATTCGAAAGCCTGCCAGAAATTATGTCTGACTTACTAGCTGCGTTATTATATCAATCCTAAAAGATAGGAGTGGAGTGAAATAATTGGAAGTTTAAAGAGCCCACGAGGTCCTTCAGCAAGACACAGTACTTCAGAGATGGCAGCAGCTCTGTTAGTTGACGTGGGTGCTCAGTATAGTGCTGTGAAATGACAGTGTCTCTTCTGGTCCGAGCTGTGCATCCAGCTGAAACCTTCAGGGATGTCACAGAATGCTGCTTGGCAAGCCCTGCTACAGCAGTGCTGGAGCTGCCCTGGGGACAAATGGAATTCCATAGTTACTTCCCATACCACATGCGGTGTCCGTCCTTTCTTTGGTCATAATGATGAAGCCTGTATAATAATATATATATAATAGCTGTGCTATTTCTCATCCTTGAGATCCCATCAGGTAGAATGCTATGGAAGTGCCAGCCATGGATTTTCAGAGTGGTCCCAAGACTTGCATCACCCACTGAAAATGCATCTCTGTAGAGATACACACACTAAAGCAGTAGCTGTTCCTGGGGATCACACATCTCCCAGCTATTTATCAATTACATTGCTAAACAGGGATGGCCAGAGTTTCTTCTTCCACCAGTGTTTTTCGTTCTGATCCAGTCCTGACCCTGACAAACAGTAGCTTCCCTGGAAAAGGCATCATCTCTTCTGTTTTCTAAATAATCAGCAATTCTTCATCCATCTCAATTTAAGAAAACCATGATCTTTGGTGTAATCCTGATTCAGATCCCAAGGGTTTGGCACAAGATACTGAGAGAAGCCAGTGAATTATTCCATCTGAGCCGAGAAAACCTCGAGCTTTTTCAATATAAACCAAAAATGACCAGGCTCTCATTCTGGGAGAAACTGTGATATTAGAAAGCATAGGTTGTGACAAGACAAGCTAAAACCTACCCTCTTCAATTCAGTAGTCTATATGCCATATAATATTTATCAACATGTTTTCTTGAAAAGTAGTGTCTTTGTGCCTTTAATTTTCAATTCCCTTCATGCTAGGAGGATCTCTGCTGGCAACACATACATTATTAACAGAGTTAAAACAATATTTGTTTTCCCCCAAATACATTTTTGAATGCTGTCCTCCTACCAGTTAGTTTTTCTGAAACTTTAATGAAGGTCTCTAATTTCCTGCAGCCCTCGTGGCTGAGGCACAGGCTTGGCTGGGCCTATTGATTTGGCAGTGGGAGCACAAGTGGCACCACATCCTCACCCTGTTCCTCCCCCTGGGGCTGGGGACTGATCAAGCAAAACAGCTCTGATGAGGCAGGAGAAACAGCAGCACGTCTGTAATTGGGAAATTCAGTTGCTGAGTTCAGAGGTTCTGTTCTTCTAGTGACTGTTGTGCATTTTTTTATTTCAGCAGCTGTCCCTAGGCTCAGCAGAGAGAGCCCGTGCTTCACTCTGCTTGGAATACTTGTCTCCTAACAAAGAAAATACAGTGCAGTTCCTTTAATCTACCAGAGAGCCATTTCAATTCAGCAAAAGGATACTTGAAACATCATGGGTTTAAGAATTTATGCAATACAGCCACTTCTCTCTCTGCCAGAGAGCATATAAAAAATTAAAACCCCAAATATTGCTTCTTGCTCTTCTAGGCCCTAATTACAAATACATATTCAAAAGGAGGAGTCAACTTAAGCCTAATATTGTGCAAAATCTCATGCTTTCAATACAGTCTTCACTTGATATGGATTGGTAATTGGAGCTGTGGAATCAAGTTTTTTCCACACCGGAAACACGCAAATGAGTATGAAAATGTGTTTGCATTTGTTCCATGCAACGTTTACAGTTCTGCACTTTGCTTGGAGTGGAATGATCATTCTGATGTATTTTTTATACAGACCAACATTTCTCAGACTTTGATGTTTCATGTACAGAGCTATTATAACCATTTGCCATTAGGGTGCATGATCCATGGCTAATCTCCAAAGCTTTGATGCATGCAATAATTATTACTATTGAAGTCATTGCACCATATTTAAAATATGAACATCTCATTGTAAAGCTACAGTTAACAGAAAAAGAAAGGCAAACCAGCCCACATCAAAGACTGGAAATTCCCTGTTGGAAAACACCTGCAGGGTGTCAGACGACATCACAGGCTCCAGCAGGCACTGGCTGGGAGAGCAGGGGCTCTGAGAGCAGGAGGGTGATGCCATGCATGTGCTGGCCTCTGCACTGAGGGCAGCTCTGCCAGAACTGAGAACTCTCCACATCACACATTTATCTGTGCCCTGTGGCACTGGCATTCTGGAGACCAATATTCATTCAAACCATGGTTTCCAGACCTGCCTAACCTGAACACCTGGAAGTGCCTCAGAGCTCTCTCCTCCCCTTTATGAAATCTGGGTCTGAATAGATTGTTAATTGGACATTGTCATTAATGTTTTCGATGAGAGCTGAAATGTGTGTGTCTGTATTAACACTTTCAACTTGCTAAAATGTACCTTACAGGTCTCTAATGACACCCAAACAAACTGCATTAATGTATTTAGTTAATGGTGCATTTATGCTATTGGGAACTGTTCTGGAAAGTCAAATTAACAACTCTAAACATCTGACTAATAGGAAAAACATTATGTTTTGATTGTACATGAATGTTAATGGTTAATACATTTTCAAAGCTTCTGTATCAGAATGAAATCAATATTTCCTTTCATCACCTTAGCATAATGCTGTAACTGTGGAAAACTTACTAGAAAAATAATGACAGAAAGTAGACCAATGTTTCAGCCTAAGAAGTCACATGGGTCTGAAGCACTGGAAATAGGTCTGCCTGGAGCATATAGGACCAGATTATTTGGTTCTGGAAGCTGGAAGGCTGAGCTGCTAACCTGCTGTCCCTGTGCCCAGGGATGCCTGGGTCATCCTGCAGCACAGTCTGTCCTACACAGCTGGCACCAAGCTGATGCTGCTGCCCTGCCAGTCCCTACAGAACAAGTGTGCTGCCAGCAAATTCTGCAGCTCCCTGCCAGCCAAGCCCAGCACAGGGAGCAGCATGGCCACCAGGGTCTGCCTGGTGCTGCTGGGCAGTGAGACCACCCTCCCACCCTTCCACAAGAGGGGCTAATTACAGCTTGCCTCTGCCCTGCCCAGGCTCCACTGCTTGGTCTGACATGCTACATCTGAGTAGAAATTCTGACTTTCTTACCTACAGACAGTGCTCTACATGGCAAGATCAAGAGACAACACAGAGAGGGATGAGCTGAAAATGAGAACAAGAACAGAAGGCCAGCAAGGGCAGATGGCAGCACTGGGGGCTGAGGTGGAAGCACCAGCAGTCAGGGAGGAGAAGAAGTGCTCTGGAGGACAAGGCAATTGCACACAGACACTCACGGGGTGCCTGATGTCTCATGGTGCCCCCAGCCTTGCTCTACCATCATGACAGAGCCGTGGTTTTGCTGCCTCTGTCCTCCTCAGAACTGCGTGTGGCTGCCCTTCTCCCAGGTCCTGACCCGCTCTGGTGCTGCAGAACCCCTTCTCCCTGGCTCCTGACCCGCTCTGGTGCTGCAGAACCCCTTCTCCCAGGTCCTGACCCGCTCTGGTGCTGCAGAACCCCTTCTTCCTGGCTCCTGACCCGCTCTGGTGCTGCAGAACTCCTTCTCCCTGGCTCCTGACCCGCTCTGGTGCTGCAGACTCCTTCTCCTGGCTCCTGACCTGCTCTGGTGCTGCAGAACTCCTTCTCCACTGGCTCCTGACCCGCTCTGGTGCTGCAGAACTCCTTCTCCCTGGCTCCTGACCTGCTCTGGTGCTGCAGAACCCCTTCTCCCAGGTCCTGACCCCTCTGGTCCTGCAGAACCCCTTCTCCCTGATCCCCAGGCACCTGGACCCCCTCCCTGGCAATCAGGAACTGAGCCAGGCTGTGCAAACAGGCTGCCCAAATTCTTCCCAAAGACCTTGGATGCAGTTGACCCTCTGGAAGAAAATATGAATCCATGCAGAGAAGTGAAACCAGAACTCTGTCCAGGTCCTGACCGGGGAAAACCTGGCAGGCAGAAATTCCTTTGTTTTCCTCCAAAGGCAGAGCTCTGCACGGTCCTGCAGACCTGACTGGGCACCCCAGTCCTCCCAGTATCCATCATCCCCCTCCTCAACTGCTTTTGAGATGATCACTTTACATGCCCTTCCTTTTCTTTTCAGCAATCTAACGAACTAGAAAGATTGTCATTGTCACAGCAGGTCCAGCTGTGCCATAGTCAATCTCATACTGGGGCACAAACCAGGGAGATACAAATGGAATTTATTCCTGGATGAACATTGTCTAATGTCCATGCCTGACAAACTCACAGCAGAGAAGACAGACATGACAAAAAGCTTGCTTACAGATCACAGCATCACCTTTCCAGTTAATAGGGTTCTGAGGGCAAAATTATTGAACTTTCCAGTTCCATCTTGTAGGTAGTATGACTGCTTCCTTCATCTAACTTGAGAAAAAATAGCAATTTTGACTTACACCCCAACTAAAGCTCAAATTGCTCCTCTTACCAGCGTGCAGAGCACAAAAAAAAAATTGAGTGCAGGGAACTAGATTCACAGCTGGTGTAAAACCATACTAGCCCCACTCTTTGTGGGGTGGCTCGCTGTGGAGCTATCCTGGAGCCACAAAAGGCCCTGGCAGAGCTCAGGGATTTCTATTTCACTTCTGAAACAAAATGAGCTGAATGCAGCATCTTGAACTTTAGCTGGTGACAAGACACCTAACTGTTTCAGCAAGATGACACAGAGCTCCCAGATGTCATTATCAGCCGTCAGGGTGCTTCATTTTATTTCTTCAACAGAGATCCTTTGTGAAGCTGCACTGAGAAGGAGAGACCAGGTTAATCTAGAACTGAATCAGGCATTTAATTCTGCAGTGCAGAGCAAAAAGCACTAGGAAGGAGATTAAGCAAATGCAGGATCTCTGTGTAAGGGCAATATCAAGCACCTGTCAGGCCCAAGTGCCTCTCCAGAACACCCCGAGGTCACAGCCCTGATGGAACAGCCCCCTCACAGAAGCTCTCCTTGGCGGACAGGCCACCTCCCAGACTGACATTTGCCTAGTGGTGAGACAGCTGCAAAGTCTAAGCACGGTTTTAAAATTACAGGACTTCAGCATTATATACAGCAAGTGCAGAATGCAGGGAGATCAGTAAGCAAGCCTGGCCTGCACTCTCCTTGCTCTGGACCTGGCCAAGAGACCCCCAGAGCTGTATGTAAGGATGACACATTCACCTGAGCAAATCTGCAAAAGAACCTCTGAGATATTTAATAATTCAGGTGACGATACGCACAGAACAGTCTTACTTTAATGTAGATTACCAGCTAACCTTCATGATCCATGCTTAAAATAAAAACAGAAGCACCAATGGGGTGTATTTTTCCATAAAATATGTTCAGGTATCTAAATTTGGTTGCAGTGGTTTCACCCCGGCTGGGGGACCAGGTGCCCACCAAAGCTGCTTGATCACAAGTTGGGGAGAGAAATTAAAAATGGGGACAGAAATTAAAACAAAAGGCTCATGAATTTATATGTGGGCAAGGAGAGGTCACTCACCCATTAATGTCACAGGCAAAAAGACTCAGCTTGAAGAAATTAACTGAATTTAGTACCAATCAAAATCAGACCAGAATAATGGGAAGCAAAAAAATCCTAAAAATACCTTCGCTTCACCATTCCCTCCTTCATGAGCTTAACTTTATTCCCAATTCTCCACCTGCTCCCCTCAGCAGTGCAGGGGATATGGACAATGGGGGCTACAATTAGTTCATCCCACATGATTTCTGCCACTGCTTCCTTCCTCTATTTAGAAAAGTGGACAACTTCAGCAATAAGAAGCAGTCTCAATTCTTGCACTGCAAAGTGCCAGAGCTGCTTATCATCTGGATATCAAGAAATACCTGTACGGAGTATAAATCACCTGGCCTTCATCCTCTCTGGAAAACTCATTATTATAATAGTCTAATCATTGTGATATCCAGTAGCGTTATTCCTGATAGCATTAATTCTTATTAGTTTATCCAGTAGTAATGTGCATGTCCAAGTATTTCCACATGATTTTCCAGGCTTGTATGCTTAAGACCATCCTGGTTTCTGTTTCATGGAAAAAGATGTTCATTCATCACCTGTAAGAAAGGCACCAAAGTGCCCAGATTTGAACCTAAGGAACCCCTTCCTTAGGTGTCCCATGAGTAAATTTATTAGTCATAGTGTCTTTCTCTCAGTGAAAAACACACATCATACCCCACCACTGTGCAAGTTCCCTGGAACAGGGATCTGTGTTTTCATGTCGTTGTTTTGCACACAGAGCCGAGGCTGAGTTCAGCATCAGTATTGAACAGGTAACAACCTGTCACAGCGCTGATCCATCGGAGATCAGGGTCAGTTTTTCAAGGGAGGGTTCCTGCTCCTGCAGTTCTGTGTCTGTGTCTCTCTGGGCAGTGCTGTGGGACCTGCCTGCCGGTCACGGTGTCCGGTTGCACCACCACCAAGAGAAATTCTCCTGTAAGAGCAGGAGCGGGGATCACTCTGCCCAGCCCGGCATCTCACCACAGAGCCAAGGGTTTTATCGCAATTCCTTCAGCGCTGTTCTACGTTTCACTGGCTCTGCCTTAAACATGTCTGGAATGTAAGCAGAGCTGCGGGAGCATCAGCTAAGCCATGCTGCCCTCCTCAGGAGCCGAGCTCAGGCTGCACAGGGAACAACGGGCTGCTTTACATCAACGGCACAACAACTATTTCATTTTAGCAAAGCTAAAGAGCTTCTCAAAAAGAAGGGCCTTTCCTACAGCTCTGAACATGCTCGTCTTCAGCGAAGCTCAGGACCTGAGCCTTTCCTCGGGGACAAACACGCCCTGGGGAAATGCAAAGGGAGACAAAGAGCAGGTGCTGCATTAGAGGAGCAGCAACAGCCCCTGCATACCCCTGGTGAAGCAGACAGCCGAAGGTTTGAAGGCACAAAACCCACACTCTCTTTTCCCACAGCACACAAGGAACCCTCCCTAGCACACGGCATCACACCACAGCCAGCTCCACTGCTCCACCTGTGACAGATCCTAAACACTGGCACTGTCCTACTGTACGCTCAGAAAGAAAAAACTTCCAGAGACAAGCAACTGGTCCCACTGACGGGAAATGTTTCCCAGAACCAAAAGGGGCTTGTCTGGTCATAAACTCCTAAGGGGAAAAGAGGCAAGTAGCAAACAACAGGGAGATAGCAATCAAAATACAAACATCAATGCATCACCCAAAGTCAGAACAAGAAGGATTTTAGCATTACATCAGTATGGGGGAAAACATAAGTCATTGAGAGAATTCCAGCTACTTATGTTTCATTGAAGAGCTAGAATTCAGCACAGGGCTGAGTTTGGAAGATGCAACTCCATCTGGGAAGGTCATAGTCTGGCATGTGCCACAAAGGGCTGCCAGGAATGGGTCACAGTTCAGGGCCTTCAGCTTCTTCCCATGGCACAAAGAGGAAAAAGCTACAGCAATTCTATCCAAGCAGCTATCTGGAGGCAATCTGTGGCACATGTCAGAGATTGTGTTTATAGTCCAATGATGTTTAATTCTTTTGCTCTCATCTACTACCCTGGGACATCTTTGCATTCTTCTTTTATCACCAAAGTCTATTCTCATTCCAGCCCACAGAGGCTGATGAACAATGTTTCTTTATTTTTCATTTCAGAGGATTATTGCTTATGTTGAAGCCATTTGTCCCTAACAGAGATGTAAGATACAGTTCCCTAGGATTTCAGAGGTTATTTGAAGTTCTTTTCCAATATCCAATTTCCCTGTTATTTATTTAGGGAGTTTTTTCTGCAGGAACCTTGCAGCTGAGAGGAGCCTTGGTTTGTTACCAGCACTGGCCCTAAAGGAGGTCAGAGGTTGGGGTGGGTGGGCAGGCGACAACATTATAGATTGAACTAGTAATTACAATAGAGAATCCAACGTTAAAGAAGGCCAAAAGTAGCAAAGTCAAGGGAGGAAAAGGAACATAAACCAGGAAAGATACAGTGGTGCTTAGGATAACCAGAGTGCAGGAACTGGAGCAAGCAGTTCCCAGCAGACACCGCTCCCTTCAGAGGGGAACTCTCCTTCTGCACGCTGTGATCACTCTCTGGCTGCCGTCAAGCTGGCACTCACCTCTCCAGAGGCACCAGCAGCTCCTGTGCTGGCAGGATGGCTCCTGCACACCCCGTTGATGCTCCTGCTCAGAGAAGGGGCTGCTCCCACACGGGAGCTCACCTGCAGCCCCGACTGCACTGCTGCACACACACCCTGCAGCCTGGCAAGCCTCTCCACCTTCCTCTGACAAAAATACTGGTGGCAATGACACTACTCACACTATCACAAGGAAATGAGGCATTTGTGACTGCCCAGACCTGCACTGAGCCTGCCTGACAGGAGGAAGACCAAAGTCTTGTGACCCAGCATGGCCAGGCACCCTCCCATGCAGGGGAGGGACTCAGGCAGGTACCAGGGGCTGAGCAGCCTTGTTGGCACAGAACTTCTCTGCAATAAAGATCCTTGTGTGTAAGACCTATCCCAGCACCTCTGCACAGCACCAAGGTGCTAACCAAAAATTCTGTGACGCTTGCTTGGCAGCACCAAGAAAATCTGCATTCCCCTTAACCATACAGGCAGCTGAAGGAGCATTAAGGAGACAAGCCCGTGCCCCAAACACAAGGAAGCTGCTATTATTCCCACTAGTGTTAGTTTCCTCTGGTCTCACTCTGATCATTAATGGGAAGAAGATTATGTAATAATCAAATGTTGAAACCCCCACTCCAGCAGGGGACACACATTATTTACCCATAAAAAAGGGTTATTAACATGTAAACTGTGATTAATTAAATCCACAGGAGTTATTTCTGTGGCATGTAAATGGAAAGCTTCCTGCAGAGGAAAAGCTGGGGGAGCTGGCTCCATCCTGACAGTAACACAGTCGTGCAGTGAGGCAGCCCTGAACTCTCCCTCAGGACTTTTGTGCTGCACAGTGAACAACCAAGTGTGCAAAGTGGAGACTGGAGTGAGTGTCTGCTTAACCCAGTACAAATTCCCATCTACCCACAGCCCCCTGAGCACCTGGGTTTCTCCACGCTAGCAGGCTGCCAGCCCCTTCCGCAGGTATTGAATGCATGGTCTTCAATCACCATCCATGCACAGCAGTCTCATAAACACTCCCAGGGCCTCAAGGGACCATCCACAGAGAGCTCTGAAGGGATCCTAGGTGCTGGCTCAACCTCTTCTTCCCCTTTCTTCCTTTACCCCAGCCAATCAATGACCTAAACACCACTGGATCAGGGCTTTGCCTGCCTGTCTGTGACATCCATGCAACACAGCACTTCTCTCCCAAATTTAGACCTGACTGCCACTGCTGGCAGTACAACTTTCACTGCAAGAATTAAACACATCACAACCCAGGGCTGCAGTTACCCCTGATGAGCCAGAGGAAAATTTTGGAGGTAAATAAAGCAACAGTAAAAAATACCGGCCCTAAGTGTGAATCTGCATCATACATTGCTTCTTCCCTGGAATGCTTCAAGTTGAGGATAACACAGACGTGTAAGCGTAGCCTCACGGCTTTAAATCGAATGTCTGCTCAGCTCAATATCCTGCTTCTGGAGGACAAAAGAAGATGTCTAGCAAAAAGGTAAGAAATAGAAAAGCATATAGCAGCATGTTCCCAATCTCCAGTGATGCACACATAGTTGAAAACTTCCTAAGACAGAATATGGTGGTGTTTGGTGTTTAATATTTACAGATGGATTTCAATTCCATATTTTTTGCTTTAATTTTTTAAAACTTTTAACACCTACAACATCCTGACACGAGTTCCACAGTTTCAGTATGCAAAGTGTGAAAAAGCACCTCCCTTTTGATTTTTTCTTTGAGTTTGACTCATGTATTTTCATGTTCTTCCCTCCACCTCCAGGCCCTTCATCAGCAGAGACAGTGAACAATCATTTCTTCCTCATCCTTCCCATTCCACATGATTTTATACACATATATTCCATTTAATTGTCTCTTATCTGAGGCAAATCTCTCCTCATAAAGAAGCCATTCTAGATCTTTTATTATTATTGTCTGTCTTGGCTAACATTTTCTAGTTCAATTCTTTGCTTTCTGAAATGGGGGAACAGCACTGCACAGATATTCAAGGTGCACAACACTGGGAATTTAGGTAAGAACATAATCCTGTTACGTGTTTTGTTGCTTCTCTAAGAGCTCCTAACATGTTATTTACCCTTATGACTCAGTGCTATGCCAGCTTTTCCATGTACTTATTACTATGCCAGGTCTCATTCATTACTTAGCAATCACCTCTGCACTTCTGATTGTCTACACGAAATTAGAATTATTCTTCCTTCTGATCATCACTTCCTAGTTGTCCACACTGGATTATGTCAGGTCAGTCACTCCTGGCACAGGACAGCTGGGAGAGGTGCCCCACTGCTCTGTGGACACAGCAGGACAATCAGAGGTGGTGGGGAAAGGTGAGCCCTCCCATCCCACTGGCATTATGATATTGTTCTTCTGAGGGCACAGGAAAGCTCCTTGGTTCCAGGGTGCCAGCCTAAAGCTCTTCACACGTGTCCCCTTGTGCCTCCTGACATCCCTACCACAGGGACTCCTAAAACCAGCTCCAGGGCCAGGGGTTCACTCCACAATGAGGACAGCACACAGGTGCAGCAGACAGGAGAGAAACAGCACATGGGACTTGGGAGCCTTTTGTCACAGAGTTTGTTTAGCTTCTCGTAGTGAAGAAAACAGCAGAATATAGGATTCATAATTTTAAATCCTATATAGTGACAAACTAGCAAGTGCATTTAACAACCAAAATACATTTCACAGCCAGTAATGGATACTGTAAAGTGTAAGCTGGTACTTGGATTATCAGAGTCTATCAATTTTGGTTTTGTATTAAATTTGCTTTTTCCATCTGTTGAAAATGGCTTTTTATGATTTCACAGGGCATTACACTTTATGTGTCTCATTTGCTGCACCCAAAGGAATTTCATTCTGCTACATTAAGAAACACCTTGGTACGCTGGCTAAGCTTTTAACTTTCCAGAACACGCTGTTCCATGTCTGTCTCCGTCCCAGAAGTCACTTCCTTGAAGTGTCTAATTTATACACACGTACACATACAAGATACAGTGTAATTCTCATATTGGCTTGTCAGAGTGAGGATCCATCTCTGTCCCTTTGTGACCCCTGTGATCACCAGCCCAGCTTCTGCCACGTGTCCAGAAGGAACGTGTTGGTCTCTGAAGTCACTTGGATCTGCAGCTTTTCTTTGCTCTGCACTACACACAGATGGAGAAATGGGAAACTACACTGAAACTCCTTTTGCTGGGGATGTCCCACAAATGCACACTGCACACACAGACAGTTGTGCCTTCGTTCTTTTGAGAACCTCATTTTTTTATTTTCCAGCAACACACGTTGCAGCTGGGTGTTGCCATGCCAAGGCATGGGTACCTGTTAGCAGAGGATCCCCAGCTGCATCACCACACACACCATCTACTACAAGTGCTGTCACAAAACCCACTTCCAGATGCATATTCTATTCTTTCTTAAAAGCCATGGCAGCCAAACACCTGTGGTTGTGGCTCAGTAGTAAGCCTGGTCTCCCATTCATCCCAAGCTCACGATGCCCCTTCTCCCTGCACACTTGCCCCTCCTGTTATTGTCACTGTACTGCATGGCTCAGATCCTGCTGCCATCAGATACATATTCTGAAGGATGGTGCTACAAATTAAATTTAGGGAAAGTTTAGTATATTGCTGAATCAAACCCAAAATTCCACACAGTGTCTTGGAAGACGTCAGGAGGAGGCAGCAGAGCAGCATATCCACCATGGGAAAAAGCAAAGCCAGCTCCAGTCCAAGGAGGGCACAGCCAATGCCCCTGATTCCTGCTGGGCAAACACCGAGCCACAGCAGAGTTCTGCTTTTCTGACAATTCAGGCAGGGACACAGAACAGAGAGATGCTGGGCATTGCAGACAAAACTGAGACATGTGAACCTGATGGGTTTCTTTCCTGCATTTTCTTACAGCCTCCAATATTGCTATAGTGACGCACAACACCAGAGAATATAATTGCTGTAGTGATTACTTACAGCCATTACATTAAGCTTTAAAATGCTCCTTTCAAATTGAACAATGTTTTTTCAAAGTCAACAGCTGGTTCACAGCTTGAAAGCAACAGTTAAGATAAATTAAATAAAAAGGGTAATAAAATCACAGACTAAATTTAATTTTTGAAGCACATGCAAACTCCAACAAAGACTTTAAAATATCTTTCAAAAACATCCACAGAAACAAAAGACAATGCAACCAACAATTGTGGTGTGCTCATTGATAAGGATGTAATGCAGGAACTTAGATAAATGTGTATACTTAGAGCAAAAAACAAATTCATGCAGAATTTATAGCTCTAGTCCATGGAATGAATCAAACACAAGTTTCAAATGAGATTTTTAAATCTTGAGAGGAAGGCAAATGCATTTATATGTATGTATATATATATTCTTCCTCTTAGGTACATAAATGTATATGAAGTGTGGCTAATGCCAATGACATGTGCCAGCCCTGAGCATAGAAAGGGAATCTCGTGTGTGCTCACGATCAGTACAACGCCAGGAGCCTGCATTAGCTCTTGAAATGAATGCACTACTGGAATGATGGCAAGCCTTACATTTCCAGTGTCCCACACCAGTTGAATGCCCAGAGACTTTGGCCTGGCCCTCTGTCTGCTGTTGGGAGAGCACTGTTCACAATTCCAGGGGTCTCTGCCTCACTAGCAATGAAGTGCCAAAGCTACACATCCGTTTGGATGGCACAGGAGAACACCAAGGAGCCAAGCCATCCCTTCCATCCACAGTCCTGTCAGGAAGGCTTCTACCTGCAGCAGTGCTCCAAGCAGGCTGACTACCAGCCAGCTGTCCCTGTGCCTCAGACCTGCAGGCTGCCAGTCAGCTGCTCAGCACTTATATCCCACTGCACTTGAACAAGGAAAACGACAGAAGAACCAGGAATTCATATTCTGCCTTCTTCACCGCAATGGAGTTTTCCACCTTTTGAGAAAGGCTGTTTCTCATTAATGCTCATTAGCAAGAAGAAGTATCCCAATTGCAGTTTTCTTTGCACCTGCAGCAATAAAGATTGTTTTAAAGGTTTTTATCTTGTGGTAGTGCATCTGCTCCATTCCTTCGTGGGCCACACTGTGATCCAAGGAACACTGGCTAGGCTTTGGCCTTGACAAACAGCACCTGTGCCAAGCTTCTCTTGAGCTTACCAGGAAACAGTGTCTGTCTGTTCCCAGGAAGTGGTGCTGCTAATGAGCTCCTGCTTTTAACAAACAGCCTTGGAAACTTATTTTTCTTGCCTGAATAACAACTCGAGTGGAACAACATTTTTGTTGTTCAAAATTTCAAAGGGAGTCACCGACAACGAATTGCAGCCAGGATGAGCACTCAGTGTGACTTAAGCCCACCCTGCTGTGACCCTACAAACAGGGTCCTAAGCGAGACCCTTGCACCCTCCCGGCCGCAGCAGCTGCCACCAGGGACCCTGTGAGCGGGGCTGGGAATTCTGCCCCGCTGCACCCAGACAAGCCCTGCTGAGGGACGGGGGATCCCGGGCTGATGCCCCACGCCTTGGGCTCAGCCCTTTGCCTGCTGAGAAGATGCAAGGGCATCCCTTGTGAATCCTGCACTGACTTGGGGCAATTGTTCACTATTCCACGTACACAGTGTTGAGGTCTCTGTGTGTGCAAATGTGAATGTGCTATATGAAATGTACTATAAATGTTGCTCTCTTAAATTCTTAAGAAGTTTAGATTTGTAAGTAAATTAAGCCTGGTAGTTACTGTTGTGCTATAGTAATTCCATATGAATCTTTGCTAAAATGTTTAACTTGAGCTATCAATTAAGTATTGTTAAATTTAAGACTGTTAAGGCTTTGGGCCATAAGTGCTGGTCAAGCCCCAGCTCAGTTTAGCAGAGAGGTCCATTCTGAACCTTGTGACTCAGCAGGACAGTCTTCCTATTCCTTTTCATCCTTATCATTTTCTACCCCTACCCTTTCTCCCCTCCAACCCCCAGCCTTCACACAGATAATTTTGGAGTTGATTCTGGTTTTAGATTGATTGATTTTAGAGTTTTATTTGCTTTTTCTAGTTCTTAAATCAAGTAATAGCATAACTTTCCCAACAAACTTTTTCACGCTTCCACTTTTATACTAAACATGCTTTTGCTGGTGATTCTTTAAACACCCTTAAAACACTCATTCATGAGAGTTGTAAAGATTTTGTATTTTCTTTAATGTTGAAGGAGCTGTCTGAATATATATGCAAATATGAAGAGGATTCAGGTCGATATAAGGAAAAATATTTTTAAAATAGTCTAACTAACATAATTTCCATTCAGCAAAGGTTACTAAGGCTACACGTGTAAGCAATACTGGACTGTCTCAGTTGCATCTCAGCACTGACACACATATCACAGATGAATGTTAAATGATGTTTTTGTAAAGTAGGGATTTTCCAGTGATTTCTGAAAGTAGAATGAGTGTGCTGTTACAGCTTGCTCCAGAAAGAACACTGTGTGTCCTATACCCAAAGCAATGAGAGGCATTCCAAAGTGCCATGGAAATGTCACCTTATCTCACTTAAAGTTATTTCATCTAGTAATATCAGGGAAATTACAACAATATGTTGTTCTACATGAAAGTACATGACAGCACTATTTGTGAGACCTGGCAGCTGCCACTCTGGGCTGAGCAGATGGCAGTGATAAAAACACAGTTCAGGGAACAGGTTGATAGAGATATATCCATCATTACCCTGTCGCTGCACAATTACACTCAACTCTGAGATACCATCAAAGTACATGGCTGTGTTACTCTCAGTCAGGAAGACCTTGCTCAGCTGAGGAAAATTATGTTTAATAATTAACTCTGTACATATTTTAATCAGAATAATTCATCTCCAGTTCAGAGGAAGGGAAAAAGCAACCTAGAAAGGCATCCAAAATCTTTAAAATCTTATGTGTTCACACTTTTGTTCTTGCAGAAGCGACAATAATTTCCTGTAAAGGAAAATAAGAACCGGCTATGGCTTTCATGGCAGTCATCAATTTATATTCCCATTCAAGCTCCAGAGGGCATCTTAGGTTCAATTTTCATTTATTTTTACCTTTATTTTTGCATGGGTGGGGAGGCACAGGGGCAATGTTAAGTGAGTATATTGGATACATTGCTCCTGGAAGGTACCAGTCCAGCAGCCCTGGAAGCAAAAGCAGCCTGAGCACTGGTGCCATCCCATCCCTGCCCCTGGCACTGACGGGCACTGAGCTGCTGCCGTGGCCGGGAGGGCTCCTGCCAGGCCCTGCAAACCAGGGAACAGGTCACCTGCCCCGGCACAGAATTCCAGAAAGGTCCCGGCTGGAGGGGGCACCGGCGGGTCATGGGCTCCAACCTCCTGCTCAAGCAGCATCACCCCGAGCACGCGGAACACGATCATGTCCAGATCCCTCTGGCGGATCTCCACACTCTGCAGGCAATCTGTTCACTGCATCTCACCCACTCGTGAATCAGTTCTTCCTCATGCTCAGGTGAAACTTCTAATGCATGAGTTTCTGCCTGCTGCCTCTCTTCCTATTGCTGGGCAACACCAAGAGGAGCCTGGCTCCATCTCCTTGCCAACCTCCCCTAAAGGAGGGTGTAAATTCCAGGCTGCGCCTCAGCCCGGCCCCGATCCCGGTCCCGGTCCCGACCCCAGCCCCGGCCCCGCCTCCTCCCGGCCCCGCCTCCTCCCGGCCCCGCCTCCTCCCGGCCCCGCCTCCTCCCGGCCCCGCCTCCTCCCGGCCCCGGCCCCGCCTCCTCCCGGCGCTGCTTCCCGCGCCCGGCCCGTGCCGACAGCGCCGCCTGGCGGAGCGCGGCTCAGGGGGGTCATGGCGGCGCTCGGCGGCGCGGAGGGAAGTATCGATGGCCCCGCGCTGTGGGCCGAGGTGCGGGCGCTGCTGCCCCGCTCCGAGGACGGGCTGACCTTAGCGCTGAGCGGCGAGGTGGAGGAGTGCGTGCTGCCGCTGCTGCGGCGGGCCCGCGCGCTGCTCTACGGCGCGGCGGGCCGGCCCGGGGCGGCGGCGGCGGCGGCGCTGGAGCGCCTCAGCGACATCCTGCGCGACTACTCGTGGGAGAAGCTGAACGCGGGGCCGTGGAGGGAGATCGGCAAGGGCTGGCGGCAGGTGTACGCCTACGGCTGCCTGTTCGGGGCGCTGGCCGAGGTGGCCGCGGGCCGCCCGCTCTCGCGGGCCGTGCGCCTCTGCGACCTGGGGCTGCTGATGGGCGCGGCCGTGCAGGACAACGCGCTGGCGCGGCTGGTGCGGGCCCTGCGGCCGCACCTGCCCCCGCACCGGCCCCCGCAGCGCCCCGGGCCCCCCGCGGGCCCTGCCGGCTCCCAGCGGCAGCCCCCATCGCGCAGGGTCCGCCCGGAGCCGCCGCTCCCCGCCGTGCCGCCGGAGCAGGCGGTTCCGCGCCTTCGCTGCCCTTCGCTGCAGCACTTCAGAGACAACTACCTCATTCCCCAGCGGCCCGTGATCCTGGAGGGCGTCATGGACCACTGGCCGTGTATGAAGAAGTGGAGGTGAGAAGTCGGTTCTTTCCTGTTCAGGTAAAGGTAGCAGCAGAGACCTTTACAGAGGATGGAGGCCGTGGGCAGTGCATTTTGCTAGCACCGTCCTGCTGCTCTGTGGAAGTTGCTTCCTAGATGAGGGGAGCTCTTTCGCGTTCAGGGCATCGCACGGCAGGTGCTGGACTGTCTCGGAGCAGAGGTGGCCCTTTGAGCGGCCTCTGGCTGTTCGCGGGCTGGGCTCTCCCCTGCCAGCCCCTGCACGGAGGGCTGCACGCTGCAGCGCCGCTGGGCTGCTCGCTCCCGTGGGTCCGTGTCACGCGTGTCAGCGGCGTTTACCCCTGGAGCTTGCGACAATTAGTGCAGCGGTAGGTGAATTTCAGAGCAGTGAATAGGCGGGGTTGACTGTTTCATACATAAGTCCAGGCACTGATGTTTGTTCAGTGTTGTGTTTGAGTGTTGAGTTTCAGACACCGTTGTGCAGGGGTAAGTAACAGCATTGTGCTGCCTGGTTAATCCACACAATGGTTCCCACATTTCTGAGCAATCTGAGCAATACTGAGCATCAGGTATTTGTAAGGTGAAAGTCGTGATTCCCTAGAAAAGGGGGTAAAACACTGATGCTTTGTTTGAGTAATTGCTTTAGTTCAACAACTAAAGGTAAATTAAATGGACACACTTGTGAAGTTTTTGACGGAAGGTACTGCACCTGTTAACTTTAGACACTTAAAAAGATCAAATTCTCTTAATTAATTAGTTTAATTAATACAATTGTCCATGAAGAGGTGTATTTCACCCATCAAACTAATCCCTCTGGTTATAATTGGAATGGGTATTATTGGCATTGTCTGTATAGATCGACTGATAGGTTATCTATACTGATAATACCATTATTGGTATTTTCTGTATAGATCGACTCTGGCAGAGAGTTGATCTAGTATTACTGAGTAAAAAATACAACATTTTATCAAATGTGGCAGCGGGCAGCAAAAAGATTGGCCATGCCTTGCCAGGAGACAGTAACAGTTTAAGTCTTAGTTTGGAAGGAAACAACTGAGGCAAACAGGCTTCTAAACCAAAACAAAATGGACAGTTGTGGGGTTAGGTACACACAAACCTGCTTGCAGATTTCCTTGTTGTTTGCATTCTTCTGCCTTTTTCTTCCGGTTGGTTGGGTTTAGACAGTAGAAACTCGGGGTAATACAATTTTATTACCCAACAAGAGTGGTTTGTATTGATTGCCTTCCATTCCAGATTAGTAAGAGCAGTGCAGAAGGTGATGGAGCTGTCTTTGTTTCAGTGTGGACTATTTCTGTCAAGTGGCAGGGTGCCGCACAGTCCCTGTGGAGCTGGGAGCTCGCTACACAGACGAGGAATGGTCTCAGCAGCTCATGACTGTCAGTGACTTCATCAGCCAGTACATCATGGCCGAGGTCTGTTGCACTCCTTTGCTCCATCCCCAAACAGCAGCGTGGGACTGCTGCAGACAGCAGTTCTGCTTGCAACACACCTACTCGGGGTGGGATCAAGGGAGGGGGTGTGCTGTAAGCACAGCTCTGAATTAAAAGGTCTGACTTATTTTCAAGACCTGAAGCTAAGAATAATTATTGCAATAATAGGTTTTACCTATATTCAAATGTACAGTAGCTGCAATCTGATTAATACATACACACATACATACACACCAAAAACCTGACTGGTGGAATCTAAGAGTAAAGGATCCTCAGCCAGCAGTGTTGTTCCTCTTACTCATTAAACTGCTTAGTGAGATTTAGGATCAGATTCAAATTTACATGCCGTGCAGGAAAATGCAGATTTGATTAGCATCTGGAGTGTCCTTTTGCTTTCCCAGAGGAGGATCCCAAGCCCTCATTTCCGTCTCCTGGCCTTGTGGTGGGAAGAACCGTGTGCCATAGCAAACTGATCTGTGGTGCACCCTCAAATAGAGTATGGAAGTAGTTTCAGGGCATGAAGGAGAGCTGGTCTGTGTGCCAGCAGGGTCTGGCTAGACAGGTGCAGTTGTCAGCTGTCAGGACTCAGTAGGGAGTCCAGCTTCCTTCAGTAACTCAAACTGGATGATTTGTTGATTGTGGAGACACACCTACACTCTCACAATTTCAATGGAGCTGTAAGTTGCTATTTCTGAAGACCCCTTATACTGTTGAAATACAGTACTCTGAATAGGATGTTGGAAATGCATGTTACTCTAAGTAAATTATATTCACCTGTAAGTAAATTAACTCACTGTCTTACCTGTATGTTACTGTGGTTTTTTCCTTCTCTGCTGTCATTTCAGAACAATGTAGGATACCTTGCCCAGCACCAGCTTTTTGATCAGGTAAAACTGAGTGAATGTTTTTATTTTCCTACAGTCATGTGTTCCTTTTGTAGCCTGAGTTGTCTCTGAGGATGTTAACTGTACTAGACCAATGAACATATGGAGAATTCACAGTAATTCTTAAGTTTCTGTTTGCATGATTTGAGGGAACAGAGGGAGAGGCTTATTCCATTTGGCTGCAAGACATAGAAACAAAACCTTTTTGGGATGAAGACATTCAATCCTAGTGCTGTTTCAGTACAATGTAGCACCTGGACAGCCCATTTTGTAAGTCAGGGGAAGATTTGGACAGGAAAGTCTTCAACATTTATATGTTTAGCATGATCTGAAATGTCATTCCAGTTTAGCAGAGCTTAGGTTGGTGGGAGACATAGAAAGTCACAGAGAAGAAATCATAGTATAGAAGAGACCAGCTGCTCCTTTTCCATGAAAAGAGCAAACATACTTATTCTTGTGGGTGTCTCTGGTTTCTGCAAAAGCAAAGGGTCTCTGAAGAATGAGGAAGCCCCTTTTTGTCCCCACTTCTCCTTCCAACAGAGTCTTCTCATTAGAACAGAAAGTTTGAGAAAATTTCCTGCAGATACTTAACAGGTCAGCTACTTTTCTCCTACCCTTGCTGGATCAGCCAGTCATTTTTCTTTGCGTCCAACCTTGCTCATCTGTTCTCTGATTTATGTATTTTGGCAAGTCAGCACATACCCTTTTTAATGATTCTTTATGGAAATAGATCCCAGAACTGAAAGAAGACATCAGTATCCCTGACTACTGCTGCTTGGGGGAAGGGGAAGAAGATGACATCACCATTAATGCTTGGTTTGGTCCAGGAGGAACAATCTCACCTCTTCATCAGGATCCCCAGCAAAATTTTTTAGCCCAGGTGTGTACTCTATGCAATACTTAGAGAAAATGTTTATGGTATGTATTAGAGACAAGGGGAGCAGACAACTTGAGGAACAACCAGAGGACAGAGAACATGCAGATACTGTTTTGCTCTTCTGTTGCATTTAAGCTGCACTACTGCACCTTAATACTGAATGTAATCTTGTAGACTACAAGTGTTGCCCATTGAGAAAAACCATCACTTACCCTTGTTTCACAGATGATAGAAATCAAGAACTAGATTTTTCAAGGTCACATGGAATTGTTAACAGAGTTGGGAAGAATCTAGATCCTGTCATGTTGTGCTAAGGAGTTTCATTTTCTGGTGTGTGGTTTGAGTCCAGCCAATGTCATATAGTCTGGAATATCCTTTGGTCAGTCAGTTTGGGTCACCTGTCCTGGTTGTGTATCCTCCCAGTCTCACAGGCACCCCCTAATTCCTTGCCAACATGGCAGTATGATGAGCAGAAAAGGCATCAGATCTGTGTGAACTGTGCTCAGCAATAACAAAAACATCTCTACATTATCAACCCTGTCTTCAGTACAAATCCACAACATAGTCCTATACCAGCCACTGGGAAAAAATTAATTCTACCCCAGCCAAAGCCTGGAAAACAAGGTTTTGAGGTGGACCTAGGTGCATACTTTAGTCCATTTCAGGTTACCCAGTAAAATATTCATGTATGCAGTGAGATAGGAATTTAACTTGTACTATGACATCACTTCTGCCAACTTGCTTTGGGTAGGCTTTTTGATGATGACTTTTAGTGCAGAATAACTCAAAAAATATTGGGGCCTTTTGTGGTATGCACTGAACAGGTCCAGGGGTGTCTTCTGGATCCAAGCAGTTGACTGCTGTGAATCTTTGAACACTGAGAGGTGTTTTGTTTACTGAAGGAGATTGCTGTCCCATCAGACTATTAAAAAAAAAACAGACTTACACTTTCACACTTCTCCAGCAGGATTGTGACCTTGTTTTCTACTGATGGTTATTAAGCAATTGAAACTTAGTTTCTCTGTCCCGATTGCATCTTGCTAACCCGTGTTTTCACTTGAAACTGAAGCTTAACTCAGGCCTTCCTAGAATGGCTTTTTAAAACTGCTGTGCAACTCTGCATGGATTGTATTTCTCTTGTGTGCTGCCTGCTCAGCACACACATACAGCTGCATTCTCAAAGTGAAGTACTGTCCTGTTCATGCTATGTAAAGCTTGAGGGGAATTTTTCTTGGTGGAAGAAAAATTTCTAGGAGTTGTTGGACTGGGAAAATACACTTCCTTTACAAACTCACAACTTGTTTTCTTCTGGCTGAAAAATGGGAGATTATCTGCCAGTGCTGTGAGAGTCTTTGTAATTTGAACAGCTGGTGGTCTGACAGCTTTCAATTCAAATTGCCCTACTTTGTGATGCCATTTAAACTGTGGCTGTGGAGTACAGGAAGGCACAAGTAACAAAGGGAAATTATCCAGGCTGGTGGCTGATGCTGAGATCATAGTTTTTCCATTAATGAGAAAAGCAGTCTCTGGAGATGCAGGCTGTTGCCCATGAACTGGTGCCCACAGTCTTATAATATACAAGGTCTTAATCCAGTGAGGCAAGTGAAGGAAGGAGCTGTTAACAGCTGATGTCAATCCCAAAAAAAATTCAAGCATTCAGAGAACATGCTGTTGAACCAATAACCAACATTTTTGTTACTTCCATACATTACCAAAAATACCATGTAATACTCGGTTCTTTTGTGAGCTAATTAATATTTTTAATCTCTTTGGGGTATGGAAGGCATCCTAAAAACACATGGACAGCCAGAGTTATATAGATCAGTGCTCTAGCAGTTTAATCAGTGATAGAGAAGAGTAGGACAGGGCAGGAGTACTTGGTACTTGTCCACTCTGTAGAATACATTTACATGCTGTCCTTGAAGCAACAAACTCTAAGTAGCCAGTATGACAGCTTTGGTGTTGTTAAGATTCCAGGAAATGCTGTTCTGTTATAATCCTGTTCTCTCTGAAGGAGTGTTAAGATAGAGGAAAAGCAGATTGGTTAGGAGTGGATGGGTGCTGGGATTAGTCAGAGTACCCATAACAGGACAGTTCCCAGCAGGTACAGTCATACCTAGCACTCACAGTGGTCTGGAATGCTGGCACAAGCAGCATGAATCTTCATCCTAAACCTTCTGGTCCACTGATGTCAGGGAGGAGTGAGCTTTGGCTTGTTCATGCTGCCACATCTTGGCACCAAAAACTTGGAGTTCATGCAGCATTCAGGGAATCCAGCCACTCACCTTACAAATTCTCATTTCAGCACTCCAGGAAAGAAATGGTTTAATGATGACACAGAAATAAGAGTTTGAGGGCTATATGGAAGCTTAGCACTCACTGTGCAAATACCTGTGCCTGTTGATGTGAATTGTAATGAAGCTTCAGCCTCCTTATTCTCAGTTCTTATTTGCAGCTAAGTAGAGCCCAAATAGTGATGTATAAATCGGTGCCTTCAACTTTGAATTGAAAGCAATCTGGTTAAAGGTATTTTCTCCCCAAAGGTATTTCAAATTCTTACCTGCTCCAAGGGAATAGGTACTTGAATTCCAATAGCTTGATTTAACTTTTCATTATAGCAGTGTCTATTACTAACAAAGATAATTATGTTCCTTGTAATCAGGTGTATTTTACTGTAAAATGCCAGCTATGGCCCACAGCTTCCAGTAATGTGCCAGTTAATACTGGAAACCAATTAACCAATGGAAAACATTTCTTTTATTATATACAGGTATTTGGAAGAAAGTATATCCGTCTCTATTCACCACAAGATTCAGAAAACCTGTACCCCTATGAAAGCCAAATTCTTCACAACACTAGTCAGGTAAATAGTTGCCTGAAATTTTAATATCAGTCATGTTATGTTATCAAATAATATTTGAGTAAAGACATTCTTCTGATGATTTTTTTGGTTTTTAGGTTGATGTGGAAGATCCAGACTTGGTCAAGTTTCCAAATTTCACAAAGGCTGCATTTCAGTCCTGCATTCTGTTGCCTGGACAGATTCTGTTTATTCCAGTTAAATACTGGCACTACGTGCGATCACTTGAGCTCAGCTTCTCTGTTAGTTTCTGGTGGTCATAGCTCTGAAATGTAGTCAGCAGCACTGAAATTAAATTAAAAATCAGGGAAGTAGCATCTCTCAGGAGAGGTTAGAGGAGCAAAACCAAACTTTTGCTAAAGCGTGGAGAAGTAGTCACAATGGGTAAGCAGAAAGATGATGCTGTAGCCACTTCATTTTTGTGAATGTTTCTAATAACTCCTAAAGAGCCCAGTCTGTGACACAGTTATTGTCCTGTGCGTGCATCCCTCAGGAACAGCCTATTTATGGGCACTGCCAGGGCTCTGCCTGAAAAACCAGCTCAGTGTTATTTTCTACTTGAATTTAGTAACACTAAGCCCTGGAGTTAGCTAGAGAGATGATTAAACGTTCAATCCATTAAAAAATGAAGCTAACACCAAGCAAGGCACTAGTCTCCTGCATGGAAGAAGTTCTTCATGTGCTGGTTCTGGCCAGGATAGGGTTAACTTAGCCAGGAGGAGCATGGCCCAGACCCAGAGGTTATTCTGTACCAGCTCAGCCTACCCCTGATGGGGATGGAAGTGGGGGCAGGATAAGATATGGTAATTTCTTCAGCACTTTGCAGACACAAGCTAACACTGCCCTAAGTCCAGTCCTACTGCTTCTCAATCCTTCTGTGGCAATACTGAAGGATTACACAGCACAACTGCTCGTGACATGGCCTTACATCAAGACAAATTCTTCTGCATCTAAAGAAGTGTGTTCCAACTCCAGCCATAGGTCACAGACTCAGCCAGCTGTCTTGCACATACTGCACTGATTTTTCCCCTGCTTGATGTGCTACAGCAGCTGTCATTTCCATTGTGCATCTGAATTTGTACTGTCCCTGTACAAACTGGAAGCACTTGCTGAGAAAGGCTTCTTTCAAGAGTTCAGCTGCATATATCAGTTTGCAGGACCAACTAAAACATTTGCATCTTTCATCCCCAAACATGCACTGAGAGTCCCAACCCAAGAATGTGGAGAATTACAAGCACAAAACAGCCTCCAAGAAAGCTGGGCCGGTATTACTGGGAACAGGAACAGAAATGTTACTTTTATTGTAAGATTCTTAGAACTTTACAAAATGAGTGCACTGAGCACTGTTACAATAATACAATAATGAATACAATGCAGTCTGGCTGTTCTGCCAGAGTGGGGGCAAACATGTCACTGACAAGTTTTACTGGCATCATCTAGGGCCAAGAGTGGAGCTCTGTGCTGAGCCTGGGAGCCCATCCGACTGACACCTGTAAAGAAAACTAAAGGAAGGTTAATGGACAACACACAAAAAAATGATAATATTGTATCACCTCCTTTTCTAAAATGCTTTGTATATTCCTCTGTTGCTGTTCACAATGTTCAATTTTCCTGGACAAATGGAGGAATTCCAGAGAGATTCTTAGAAGCTTGGTATTTCCAGAAGTTTTAGTGTCAGGGGTTGTGTGTGTCTCTATTCCTTCCCCCTTCTGCCCCACCTTCTAAAGATAATTATAAAAAATATGCACATGGTTGGCTATGCCCCTGTGGCACTGTTTGGGTGCTGTGGGGGCTCAATGCCTGTGTGTGGTTTAGTGTCTGAAACACACTAAAGTAAGTCAGAAATAGCTGATGTTCACAGTTATAAATAATACAGACAATGCCACTGAATATCACAGCCCATTTCCTAGTATTATTACATTCAACTTTTTTTAAAAAATACATTGCTTGGTACCTGGGGTGTCACAAGACCAGAATTCATTACACTTGGGACAGCGGGGTTCAGTCTGGCCTCTGAAGTACTTTCTGACACAAGGTAAATGCATTACAATTCCACAGGATTCACATACTTGGCTCTGAAATCAAGGAATGTTGATTCATAAAGTCTTTCTGAACTGTCCTTCAATTTAAGAGAAAGTTGTTACAAAGAGCAGCAGATATGCAACACTTTGTTCCAAAGAATGGTTCCCACAATAAGTGTGATTGACTAAACAGTCAAACCTGGTAAATGATAAAAGGAGGTATTTTTCTGTAAATTAGGAAATACTATTTCCCTATACGGACAAAATTTAGCTTGAAAAACAGTAATTTTAGTGCAATAAAGGAGACTAATTGGGATGGAAAAAGTAACACGGAAGCATGTTAGTTGGGCAGATCAGAAGATGCAGGCTCACAGAACAAGAAAATTTAGCAGTTTTGGAATAGGAATCCAGGCTGTAACTGCTTAAGCAAGATGGAAGGGGTAAGGTCCCAGCTATCAAACATGTGCTTCAGCATTCTCTACAAAGCATGTTCCTTCTGAGGGCCAAACACAAGCAATTCCTGAATCCAAGTCCCAGGACCAAGAATGAATGTGTCACACAATGACATCCACCAGCCAGGCCCAACGAGGACACTGCTAAACCTCTCCCAGCATCAGGAGTTATCTCTGACATGCTGCTTTGGAAAGCCAGACAGGAGTGCACTTTTCCAATTTTACACTTGGAGATACTGCTCCAACACAATTTTATTTCTAAGACAGAAGATAAAACACCTAAAATTACAAAACCAAAAAGGAGTTCTTTTTACAAAATGCATGATAACCAGATTACAAGACCAAGATTATACCCAAGGGAAAGCATCACAAACCTCAGCTGTGACCATGCAAGTCCATCAGCTGAGGTGATAAAACATGTTACCTGGATGGCCAGGCTGTGACAGATGAAACACTTCCTTGCCACATCCTGGTAGTTGCTGAGAATGTACTGTTCCATCTCAATGATGCAACGGGTATGCAGAGTATATTCTCCATTTTTCTAAGAAAACAAGTGTTGAGATGAGGAATTTCTTTTAATTTCTTTTATCTTTTTTGACTTTGCCAACCACCTGTTGACAAGCCAGTTTTTTCTACAGTCATGAAACCAACATGTGGTACAATGCAATGCCAGAACACTTTTGAAATAGCAGAACTCCTTTGTTTAGAGGAGCAGAATAAAAACCCCACAACACCTTCAACAGAGATCTTGTCCTTGGAAATCATAGATGAGCAAGCATGCACTCCTTTACAAAGGCATGCTGTTTTGGGATCCTCCATTGGTATGTAAGAGGAAATTCTCCCAGCTTTCAACACAATCTAGGCATTTCCTGCTTGATCAATCTTTGGAAATATTTGCAAAATCAACTTAAGATGTAAGTAACTGTGTGGCAGCAGGTTGGAGATCTGTGATGCAATGACTCCAGCAGAAAAGGGATTAAGGTCTCACCTGGCAAGCAACTGCAGTGTCCACATGATCAGTGCACCATGGTCCACATGGTGAGCTCATCTCCACTGCTCCCTCACAAAATAAAACAAGTGTAACCATGTGCCCAATGGCCCACATATTTCTGGTACAGGAGTTTTCAACATATCTTGCTCCTTTTCAGGAAATTCTAAATGCAGCAAACAGCACTGATGACTCTGAAGAGCTTTCCCCAGCCCTTGTTCCAGGCTGAAGGATGCTGTGCTTTTGTGTAAAAAGGGTGTCTGTGTGCCACTGGCCAAGACTGGACACACAAACTCACCTGGCTCGGTACAAGAAGCTGAGACCACATGGTCCTGTACAGACCTACCCAAGGACTTTTTCCTTTTCTGCAAAAATCACTGGAGCAGCAAGAAGCACAGGCCCCATAAGACCTTTTTGCCATCATTCATGCAAGCAGAGCTCCAGTCTCAGCTACCACTTCTGCAAAAGGTGGTAGCTGGACCCACTGAACTACAAACACTTGAATGCCATTACCTCAGAGAGCCACTTATCCTCCAAAAAAACTTTCAGCACTTGTTCTGCTTCCTTTTTCTTCATTTTCTTTGTCTTAAGTTGGTCAACCAAATTTAAAATATCTGTAGATAAGGCAAAGCCATTTTCTGATAGAATTATTAGGTCCATCTACAGGAAGAAACATTACCAAGTATGAGAAACACTGCAATTAGCAAACACACCTCACAGTAATGTGCTAATGCAAATTTTTATTTTAGCATCCATGTGTGCGAGCCATGTATATGGCTTGAACCAGAACTGTAAAACAAAGGCCAAAAGCTGAAACAATCATTGTCCCCTTCACAGTTTGGGTCTTTGCCAAGAAAATAGAAGTATATGTGCTGCCTAAATGAACCCCTAAATGAAGGGGTTCAGGAACCCCTGGACACACTCAGTGGTGACAGACCCATTTCTTTTTATCTGCTCTTTGTCAAAGATCTTTTGAGGAAAAACCTCAATAACCACAGATGAATGTTTAGATGCAAAGCAACAATTTCATTTTGTATGTTACTAAAAACTGTATATTACAAAACTACTGAAGCCAGTGAAAAACTCAGCAATCATGACTGAAAACCCTGAAGAAAGTTGTTTGTGTAACTAAAAGTAGGCGTGTTGAGTCCCTCACCCCTGGGAGCCCTGCCCACCCTCCCCATTTGATCTCAGATAAACTTGGGTAAAATGGCAACTACTTCCTCAACCATATCTCCATTTTCATTCATTTTAAGATGATAACTTCACAAATTATGATTTATTAAGTGATAACTGACATACTTACTATTTTTCTGAACAATTCTAATTCAAGTTCTGTATAGTCAGATGCCATTTTAGTTACTGCAGTTTCCACCAAATTCACCTACAAAAAAACCAAACTGATATAAAGTGCTGATGTAATTTCATACCAGAAACTGTAAAAATTCCCCTGAGGTTAAGAATACTCATCTTACAATTAACAGACATATTAGTTCTTTGAGGGGCACTTGATCTATTCAAGTTCTTTCTTTACAACCCCTCATCTTCCAGCCACGAATTCTCCACAGCTGCCTCTGCCCAGACAAAGCCATGGCACAACCCAAGCTCCCAGAACTGAGACAGAATGCTGCAGCAGAGCTGACACATCACAGGTGCTCCACAGGTCTGGTGCTGGACAGCAGCAGGAACTATGTTCTCAGTCACCTTTTTTTCACTGCCAAAACCAGCTGCCCATGTTTTCTACTCTTACTGCACATGCTACTACTTACAATAATTAGCTCAACTTAGCTGGCAAAAGGAAAGGCTAAAAGCAGCAGCTAATGTTAGAATACCTCCTGTATGGTCTTCTGAAATATTCACCTTCTCTGACATGCACATTGCAGATCATCTGGAGAAACAACTTACAGGCCACTCCTCAGTAACCCTTTTGTGCTTGGCTGATTTTTGAGTGGGAGAAAAAGAAAACTGATGCTGGACACTTCTCTCTGTTTCCTAGTTAAAAAATCTGTCTCAGGAAGGAAAGTCTCCTGTGGCAAAGGAATCTCACTTCAGCAGTTAAGCAATGTCTATGCCAAGTAACTCCAACACTGCTGTCATCCTTGCTGCCATGTCCTATTGCCACACCTGGGCTGTGACAGCTCATCCTCCTGCAGCCACTGACTGCCAGCCCCACACAAACACAGCACAGCAGGTGCCTACCACAGCATAATGAACTCTGCCACTGTCCTCCGAGATTCCCTTCCGGATCTGCATGAACATAGGCTGCAGGTGGCTGTTAATGGTGCTGATGAAATCGTCCAGTTTGTCGTGTGCGTAGTAAACTGAAAAGGAATGAGAAAAAACACAAACAGCTACTCATCAGGCAGATCTTTTTATGTGAAACATTATTTCCCAAGAAGAAGTGCTAAAACTGTAAGGCAGAATTCAGACATGAATTCAAACCGTTCTATTCAGCAGACATATAATTTCTTTGTTCTGCTGTCTTGTGGCCTTCAGAGATGCTCAGCTCCTTTAAAATCAGCTGACAGACTCCAGACATTCTGCCTTGTGGCAGGGAACCCATGGTACTAATCCAGTAATTACAGTGACTTGAACTAAGCTGAATTGAAAATAAAACATGGCTGGGAAAAATATTATGCACAACAGAAAAATACACTGACTTGAATTCCTTTATACACAAGGGATTTCTTGTTCCTGTAGGCTCCGTTTCACAAATTAATGGTATATAAGAAAATGGTATATATAAGAAAACCTATAATTCTAGTGTTGTAGAAATCAAGCAAATACTAGCAGCAGTTTTATCATAGACATAATTAAGATGGATTTTGCAGTCATTCTGTGGAAGAGCATACAATGGTTGTCACGTGTACAGCACCAGCACAACTCTCACATCCATTCAAAACAAGATTTTGTCAGTGGCAGTGCATCTGTTGCCATCATCAGGCTGTGGTTTAAGAACCAGAGCTATGTACCAGCTCATAATTTTAGATAAATTATTCATGTCTCAAAAATGCAACCAGTTATCAGGAGATGACTCCTGTTGTCACTCACAGGAGTCCCTCGCTCGTGTAACTGCGCTGGGCCAAGGTCCTGCTCACAAACCCCAGGGCACTGTCCAGCACAGTGCCAAACTGCACTCAGAGGATGCTCCTGCCTGGAGTCCTGATTCTGATATACAAGATTCCTTCAGTGAACAAAGCCAACAAACTGCAGAGTACGTACAATATTTAACTATCATTTTGCCACCTGCTTGGCCCCTGTCAGCAGGAAACACTGCACACAGTAGTCAAGGAGTTTTAGTGACAGAGGCAATAAAAGATTAAAGATAACAGGATACATTTTTGTACAACAGCTATAACATTTTAATGAGATAAGTGGCTGTTCTAGTAGACCTTATGTGGGCAAAAAAAGGGATAAAAATTCTCCATAAAAAATGAACGGGCTGGAGAAGACCAAAAGTTGCGCTTCACAATTTTCACATCTAAGAAGTAGGCCAGGTTACAGTTCCTGACTCGAAAGACATGTAAAAAAACCCACTTCATTCTGACCTTACATCTATGCATAGGTAGGTACAAATTCACAGAAAACCAGAAGAGTCCCTGCAGAAAGAGTAGCGTGGCGGCATGGCACAGGGACACTCCTAAGCCTGGCAGGAGCAATGAACAATACAGGGCAGGTGAGGTGAGAAGAAAGCACACCAATTAGCCAGGAAACCACATCTCATCCTCACCAAAATGTTTTTGCAGCAGTCACTTCTCCCACAGCACCTGGGAGAAATAACTGAAGTGCATTTACTTAAAAGCATTCGCTATAGTGAAGTACTTCCAGTGTCAAAAAATACTTTTAAAAAATCATTTATATGTATAATCTATAAATAACAACCCTGATAAAATAAAAAGTATTATATACAAATCTGGCCTGATTAGAAGTTAGTTTACTCATTGCTGTATTATTTTATGTTTCAGGAAAGAGAGAGAACATTCATATCTTTACAGTCTTTTAACTTTTTTAGCTGGTGCATGCCCTCCAGAAATCAAATTATTTGTAAGCTGCACCCAGAAAAACACCTAGTTCTTTCATCACCAAGACAGACACACCTTTATCAACTTCACAGCAGTGCTGATGTAATTTCCTGGCCTCCGATCCTTCTGTTATCCCATTAGACATCAGAATCTGCAGGAACCGTCGATGAGATTCGGTCATCCGAGCTGCCATCACAGTGTTTCACCAGGCTTCAAGTGCTGCACGAGGTTTAAGCTGGAAATAATGCATATGTTCATGAAAATTAAGAATACAACAGTCCAAATGTACACAAGATTTCTATTAAAGTCTATTACACTGAACGAGGGCAAAAAAAGCAGATCTCAAGGTAGCCCTCAGAATGCAGGAGTGACCAGCTCTGAGGTTCTGGAAGGGTGCAAGAGGTAAAGTTCAACTAGTTTTAGCTACAGAAAAGAACAATGTAGGCATTGTGCTGTTGTCACCCAAAATCGAGACTAAAACTGCTTCTTGACACCAATAAAAGCAATACTTTACTGCAGCACTGGACACACAGGGAATGCCTCTGGCGCAGGGGACGCTCACAGCAGCGCTGCATGTGCGCCCAGTGCGGACGGGGCTCCCGGGGGTCTTCAGGCATTCCTGCTGGTCACTGCGCCCCTAAACTGCGACACTGACCTTCCCTGGCCGGGGTGGCTTTCTCAGAGCTGCACCGAGTGCTGCTGAGCAAACCGGCCCGGTTCCACGGGGAACGAGCGGGATCTCGGAGCGCCCAACGTCCCCCAACCGCTACCAAAACTTCACTAACCGCACCCGCGGAACCTGCGACACCGCCGGGCCCGGACCCGAAAACAGCAGCTGGGTGACAAACGCATCCTGTGACGTGCAGCTGCTGCTCCCTGCCCTGAGCAGGGCCAGTCACAGTGGGTGACCGGACAGAAAACAATCCTCTACGGCTGGAGCGCCCGAAGCGATTAAAAGAGCTCAGGAAACTCCCGAGCACTGCACCGACCGACCGACCGAGCGACCGACCGCGCGCTTCCGGCCGCGCCGCCCGCGCCTGCCCAGGCCACGCGCAGCCCGCGGAGGCGATGGCCCGCGAGCCCTCGGCCCTTCCGGGGCTCACCGCGGCTCCCAGCACGGCACCACTCCCACGGCCACGGCTGCGCGCGCTCGCCCGCCACGGATGGCCCCGCGCTGCCCCGCCCCGCGCTGCCCCGCCCGGTTCCGCCCCGGCCCCGCTCCTCGCTGCCCCGCCCCGCCCGGTTCCGGCCCCGCCCCGCCCGGTTCCGCCCCGGACGGGCGCTGTGCGCTGTGCGGGGGCGGTGTCGGTGTCGGTGGTCTCGGTGTCGGTGTCGGGCGGGTCGGGAGCGCCCGGTCCGGAGCCCCGCGCGGCGCCGGTAGAGACCAGGTACGTCCGGCGGTCCTGTCCCGGCTCCTTCTCGCCGCTTGCGCCGGGCGCGCCGTTTGTGCGCTTTGTTCTCCGTGCCGGTTCCGGGAAGGACGGAAGGTCCGGAGCCTGGCCCGGCGGAGATCCCGGGGCCCGAACCGTGCGGCGGGAGCCCGCGGGCGGAATCGCTTCTCTTTCCTCGCGGCTGTTCAGCCCGAGCTCTCCTTTTGCGGTATTTTAGACGAAAGCAGTGTAATTGTCCGAGGAGCCGCTGCCGCCGTGCCCGGCCCGGGGCCCGCGGAGCCCGGAAAGGGGCGGTTCTCGTCGGGAGGCATCGCGCTCTGCTCGCCTTTTCTTTGCAGGGTTTTACACGGAATCTGTTGGTGAACCTTTTGCTTTGCCATGTACCGCTTATCTCATTTTATTCAGCGTTTATAACCGGCGCTTTAAACTAGAGAGTAAGGCAAGTTTTAAAAAGAGGCAGTTTTAAAGAAGGAATTTGTTTTAGAAACTTCATTCTGGATTAGATTCTTAAGGAATTAATGTAAATTGTTTCAGTTGTACAATTGCAGCAATGGTTCATTAAGCAGTCTTGTTTAATATCTGACCTCTGGGTTTGGGCAGGAATTACTCTTCGCACATTACTGTTTTGCGGATTGTACCTGTTAATGAAATGTGACCCTATGTTCCTTAGAGGACCAGACCAAAAGTTAGTACTGTTTTTCGTGATAGTAAATGAAATAATTTTAATCACTTTTTTTTTTTTTCATAAAAGAGAAAGGTTAAGTGATCAAAGCATGTGTCTTGTGCCAGTAATCGTGTAGATCAGCTTCTAACCCCGCAGAGATTTCTTTCCTAGTTGTGGGGAAGTGACTTATGTGTTTACAATTTGCTTTCCTCAAATATATCAGTTACTAGGTTTGCTGCAATTGTAGCATTGTCTATATGTGTTACATACTTCTTAAAGATTGGTATTTCATCGTCTGGTATGATGAAAATCTTAGGAGGAAACAGGCAGAAGACCTGTGGATGTTTTAGAATTTTTTCCTTTTGCAGTTTCATTAAGGCTCTGGCTTAACTCCGTTTTCACGCACATGTGCAGATGGTTTTGGTCTGGCATCTGCTTATTTGGCCATGCTTACGTGGTTCAGGATTCTCTGCCAGAGTTCTAAGAGCTCTGGGAGTTGCTTGGAACTCCAGTCATGTGGCAGTATTACCTAACAGTGGAAAGCAAATACTTCCTTTCTTGGGAATTCCAGGAAAAAGGGAAATGAAGGAATTTTTATGCCAGAGTATTTGGCTCTTTTTTCCTGAGCAGCAGCAAAGGTGCTTGTGTTCTTTGAAAAAAAGTATCAGTGTGCTTAGTCACATTTCATCTCTTCTCAGAATATGAAAAAACTCAGCTCTCAAGCTCTTATGAGAAATTGGTCTTTCATGTTTGTCCTTTGTTACTAGGTGAGCAGTAACTGGCCCAGAGGAGGTCACAGCAGAGTCTCCAGTCTGATACTCTGTTCTCACTAACAATGTCCTTATCCCTGAACTTCTGAGATGGATATTTTCAGTCAGACAGATAGACAGACTCGCTTCAGTCAGACACATGAAATGTGGTTCTGCTGCATGGTTGGCTTGGGAAGAGAGCATTGAACTGCCATCCACAAATTCCTTTTGGTAGAATTTTCTACTTCAGAATCTGACCAAGCTTCTGCAGGACACCCAACACCATTCACCTGCTGAAGGAGATTTCTCTCTTCTCTTCTCTCTGAGAGAATTGTGAGGCTTTGAAATAAAAGCAGGTGTACTACCTGGGAGCCCTACAGGTATAAACAGAACAGCTGAAACTTGCAAGCAGTCCAGACATGAAAGTTAGAAAATTCCAAAAGCATGAAAGGAAGGGACCAAAGGGTTGTGTCTCAGCAATGTGCTGCTGAACAAATATTATCCCTTTTTATACTGAAAGCAAAGCCAAAAGCATAGTAGTTAGCATGACTTCGCTTACAAATTTACCAGAATTTTCAATGTAGTGATATTAAAGCTTGTAGCCTTATCTTAGGTATTAAGCAGCTACATCAGTAAAACCTTAGGGACAGTTGCTATTTTTAAGTCTGAAAAGAATTATTTCCTCTGTTTTCAATTTATCTAGACAGTTTTGCTATTCTTGAGGATATAAAAGATGAATTATTTTCCTTCTCCAAAGTTGTTCTGGTTGTATCATGATTAGGTATGTGTTCTAAAACTTCTAATTATTTAATGTTTTAATGAATCTGCATTCTTTTGGAGCAATGCTCAGAGTTCTTTGCTAAATTTTTTTAAGAGGATGATATTCAGATTATCAAAGTACTGATGATGCAGCTTGGGGAAAACATTTTAGTTGATAGATTGGACACTTCAGTCTTAAATTCTTTTGCTTATCTGAGTGGGATCGTAGGGCTTTGCTGACGGTGTCACTGATTTTGGTCTAGTACTTGCCCTTTTTTACCTTTTACATGCTAGCAACTTTTCTAGTAGCTAAAGAGAGTAGGTCTACTGCCAATGTCAGTCCCATATCCTCTGTAATTAAAATTTTTCAGAAAAATCTTCTAGCTCTTTTTTATTCCCTTTATTCTACATGTCTCTTCCATGAGATAATTTTGGGTGCTAGAGGTGGGAAGCAGGTACAGCAGGAGGTCTGAATTCTAACATGTAGCAGAGTGGTAGGAAAAACAACACCTTTATCTTAACCAAGACAGGAATGTAAGCTCATCATGTTTTCTGTTGACAGAACTGCAGCACGGTTTTTCCTGCTGAACCTGACCATTGTCAGTAATGGCAAGACTCCCAAGAGCTGCACCATATACCCTGTGGATCCTTTTTTTTTCATATTCAGCAAATGAAGGTACGTTCATCGATACTTTAAATTATTATACTGAAGTTTTTCTTGACAGCATTTTTCCACGACCACTAGGTAACGCTGTTACCACTAATTAACTGTTACAAAATTGTTGACTTCAAATGTCAGAAATATCTCTGTACTAAGAAAAAAAAAAATTGTGGAGTTTTGTTTGTTTGTTTGTTTGTTTTGTTTCGTTTGTTTTGTTTTGTTTTTCTATTGACCTTTTCTGTGGGCAAGAAAAACTAGAAATTTGCAGAAAGAGAAACAGGTTTGGAAAGCCATGTCCTCCTTCCCCAGTACCTGATATGCCCTGGGTAGTCTCTGTGAGCCAGGTCTCTGTGAGGGAAGATAAAATGAAGTTAGGTACTTTCAGCAAAAAAACTTGGGAGGAATAATCTGAAATTTAGGTACCCGTTGGAAGGAATAAGCCTGTGCAGCAGGAGTGGCTGAAGGGCAATGACCTTGCAGGATGTGAATAGTTGCCAACTGAGTCTTGAATTTGCAATGTAAATGACCACCATGGAGAGTTGGTAATGTACTGGGCCATGTACCCAAAATTTGGTCTCTAGAAGAAAACCTTCTAGCAGAATCCCATTGGAAATTCTCAGCAAATCCTAATTAATAGGATTCAAAAAACCAATCAAAGTTATTTTTAATTTTTACAGGAGATTGACTTGTAAAGAAGAAAAGGATTTACATTTGTACAGCTTCTGCAAGCAAAGGGAGATACTGTTATATTTACTTATTACTTTATTTACTTACTACTTTTTATTTACTTATTTGCTGTATTTATTTATTATTTACCTGTGAAAGAGAAGTTAAACATCAGAAAAGCCAAATAAATGTCTTGGATGATAAAAGTATTAGCTATTTCTGGCTATTTTCTAGTGATCACATTCCAGGGTCCAGTTGCAGGGTTGGCACACTGTTAGTCCAAATAACAGCATGACCTGACTGTCACCCAGCTTCTCCTCTGCTTTTCTGTGCATCACTCCTGTGGAGCACGTTGAAATAAAGGACAGTGAGGCTGGAAGGGACACTGAGGTGGTGGATTCTATTTCCAGTTCTTACAAAGATGTTTTGAGCAGTATATTCTATTTTTTTGCTTAGATACTGCCAGTGAAAATAGTCACAACCTGGAGCAGTGGGTGCAGGGGCTCTGGGCTCTCCTCAGTGCCCAGCTCTGCCTGACTCAGTCTCTCCTGTCGTGAGCTGTGGCAAGGAGGAGACACAGCAGGAAGCTGAGTGGAGTCAAGGGAAGGCGTGTGCTGGAAGAAAGCCTGTGGCAGGAAATCTGGCACTGGGCAGTTGCCCTGGGGAGGGCAGGGTGTGTGTTTGGGGAGCTTAGAACCACTGCAGGTAGAGCACGGGCTCATGGCTGTGAGCAGGGATCCTGGTCTGACTCTGGTAATTGTCTGCATTTTGGCTTTTGAACTTCTTGTGTTTAATAGGTGGGATGATGCTGTTAGGTAATTTAATGTTGATGTGTTTTAAATAGAGCTGTTGCAATCAGGTTTTCTGTTCTTGGAAGTCTCTGTTGGCTGAGATTTGCCTTTCTATCTCAATATTACACTACAGACTCTTCTCCTAATACCATAGACATTGTCTCCAGAAGGGTGGAGACAGTGAGTGTCCCTCTTTCCATTCATCCAGACACAAAAAATAACTGTTTTCACTTAATTTATAGGGGTGTGGCAGCTCTGTTTAGATGGAAAAGTTAGTATTTTGGCTTAGTCCAACACAGTCTTTTGATTCTCTTGCTTCTCATTGTATGCTGCTTTCCCCTGGTTATGACTGCAGGACACGTACAAGAATTTGCATGTTTCACTGACTTTGACAAAGAGCTGGTTTGTCACTGGAAGGTGCCTGCACAAACCAATTGCTCCAAAGAATTCCTGCTCTACTACAGCAAGGAAACTTCTTCTGTATTGTAAGTATTTAGTAAGATGTTACCCTGCCATTGTTAGAGCTTCATGTATCCTACTGCCACTATTGGCTTCATACTGTGGGTGTCCAGGACCAAATGCACTTCAGATTATTCCTCTAAAAGTAAAATGGGTTATTTCCTTTGAAGTAAAATGGGTTTCAGCATTTAACAGCACACTTTGTTCAGTGGTCTGCTTTTCTGTAGCTTTCTGCTCTCTTAGTAAAGAGGAGGAATCAAGTGCTACTGGTAGGAGTGGTAGGGCTCTTAGAAGTTTACAAAACCTTAACTTCATGCAGAATTTTACCTTCTTCATGAGAAATCTTATTTGATTCACTGGCCTTAGCCTGTGTGAAAAATAGTTTCAGCTGGAGCCCAGGTGATTGTCTGCATGTCTCCATGTTGAGGCAGACTTGGCCCTGTTCTGAGCAGGGCCAGTCATCATGTCTTACAAAAGAATTTGGGTTCTCCTGTTCTCACTGCATGATTTCCCTGCACTAGCATTCAAATAACTTTGCTCATACACTGCAATAAACCCATTCCTCTACCTGTCCCTTTAGAGGCTGAAGAGTGACAAACGATGGTATTTGGGATCAATCCTTAGGCTTTGTCAAGTTTTTAATTTGTGCAATACAGATATCCAGGGCGTGGCTAGGGAGGGTGGGTTGTTTGGGGATCTCAGTTTTGTTTTGGAAACATTTCTGAGCACTGACTTGTCTCAGTTTTGATTAGTTATATGTTGGGAAACTTGATTTCATCTTTTCAAGGATATAGTGTGTCACATTCTCTTAAACATCGCATAATTTTGTACCTGTTTTTCAGAAACATATGTGTTCCTGAGAATGAAAAAGACAGTTTAAGGTGCACTTGTACAATATATCCAGATTATTTTGTATCAGGCCTCACATATATTCTAGCCCTACAATTCAATGGCACTGATATGTGGAATTTCAATGTTACACCAGCCCTTGTTGGTAAGAATTTGTTTACTTTGTCACTGGTACATTTGCAATCCTAGCTAACTTCTCATTCCTGTCACCAGAACAATTTTTGCTTATCAGAGGTGCAAAGTGTTGTGGTAGTTTAAATGCAAAATGCATTTGTTTTAGAAACTTGCTTCTGGATTAAATCCTTAAGGAATTAATGTAAGTAGGTTATCTTTTGTACATTTTACTTGTGGCTTACAGGATGAAGAGGAATCATGCTACTTTCAGTTTCTAGAGAGAAACTTGGTTATTCTTGCTGAAATTCCTCCCATTCCTGTCTCTGTCCTACTCTGATCTTTCATGCCAGTTGAATCATGCTACATGACAGAGGATTTCTTACAGTAATTGCTGTTGGATTTTAACAGCCAGTGCTGAAAAGTTGAAGAGACTGCTCCTAAACAGGACAGAGTGCAGAGACAGTTCATGTTTCTGCCTGGGCCCCCAGTTTGGTCAGAACAGTGTGCTTGTTGGTAACACCTGTCACCTTAAACACTCAGAAAAACCTTTTTCATACCTTAGGCAGGCTGAAGAGCTGGTTCTTTTCAGAATAGTTGACTGATGCTGCTGCTTATCTGCCAAATAAGCAGAAGTCCCCATCAATTTCCAAGAGACAGGGAGCCAGGACAGCTTGGCTATGGCAATGGAGCTCTGTGCCCACCCAGCCTCACAGCTGCTGCTGTCAGGTCACAGGTTGTTCCCTTTTCTCCAGGCTCAAAGCTGCATCCAGTGCACCCAAAGGCCATGCAGTTCAGCCAGCTTGAGGCATCAGTGCTTGTTAATGAATACCCTGAAGCTGCTCAGATTTGGCCTCTCTATTCTTGTGCTACAGCATATGAAAAGTGCATTGCCTGATGATAATCTGGTCTTTGGCAAATGCTTCTCTCTCTGCTTCTCTCTATCAGTGCTCTCCCATCACCCTGTCATGTATTTTTTAACATACAGTTAAGCCGAGGGCCCCAAAAAATCTTGCCATTGAGAAAGCTGAAAATGGTAACTTCAATCTGAGTTGGGAGGAGAGCCACTCTCATTCATCCTTGCTCTCTGGACAGCCAGTCATTTACGAAGTGAAGTACTGGAGGAAGCAGCACCCGACAGAGGTAAGACACACCCTGTCTCTTCCTTTTCTGTCTCCAGACCTTTAAGGTTTAAAAAGTCTTCTAGAAAATTACTTCAGGAACAATAGTGTAAGGGCCAGCAAGAGCAAGTCCCTCAGTGTTCCTGATTACACACTTGGCACAGTTCACTTTGCCCCCAGGATGGTTCAGCTGGAGGTCAGAGGACTGAAACTTCTGCCTGCTGCCCCAAAATGGTCTGCTGCTTGCAGTAGGCAGGGCAGAGATTGAAAATGCAATGCTTTTGTTCCCCAAACTTCATTTGCTCCTTAGACATCAGGAAGCTGGAGGTTGGTGGCTCTGTACTAATAATCCAGCATTTGTGGGCTGGGCTGCTCCTGTAGCAGAACGTGTGTGGTGGGGGTGACAAGTGCCACCTGCTGATGGCATGAACTGCAGATCACACACAATCATTTGGTTGTTCATCTGGGAAGGGTTACTGGGACACACAACACTGCTGGCATTTAGCTGCTGTCACTAACCCCTCATCCTACAAAGAAATCAGAGTGAATTTCCTCACTTTCTTTTCAGGTTTCTGTTAAAGCAATTAACTACCAGGCAAAAAGCTTTGAGATTACTGCCAACTCCTTGAAGAGAGGCTACGATTATGTTGCAAGTCTCAGGTGTAACTACATGGACTTCCCAGCCTACTGGAGTGAATGGAGTGAAGAAGTTGAATTTCACTATGGTAACAGTGTCAGAAATAGCAGCTTGGTAATAGGATGGTATATGGCCTTACATACTCTGCTGCTCTCTTGGAGGAGAGTTATGGACCCATGATCTTCATCATTTTGAATGTAATGTGAATGCACCTGTAAAGGCTTCCAAAAACTCTAAACATAGAAAGGCAGCTCCTTGGGAAACTAAGGAAGAGAAGACCAAGGGAGGTTGGGTTGCTTAGCCTTGTGGAAAAAAGGCTGAAAGGAATGTGTTTATTCTTTATAAATATTTCATGAGTAGACAACAAGGAAGCAGAAGAGATATTTGAACTAAACAGCAACACTGATGTGAGAGCAAGTGGGTATAAATGAACAAGATATATCTATACATAAATAGATATATATAGCTGTATATATATGTGGGCTGCAAGTCAAGCAGTATTTTAATAGAGGTATGAGAGTTTATGAAAATCCCTGAAGAGCAGCAGAGAGAACAAGAAACATAGCTGCACTACAGGGGCAATGATAATGCCATTTTAGCACTGTGTGACAAGCCTTGTCCCCGAGGGGCAGCAGTGGCCTTGCAGCACCTGGGGGCTCTCCCATCTCTGCCCCAGAGGCTCTGACACACCACCCACCATGCTGCAGGCAGCTCTGGGGCTCTGCTGCTTGTGTGCTGGGTGCTTTAGTTTACATCCTTTAAAAGATTTTTTTTTAAGTTGCAGAAGAGCAGCAAATGATTTGGCTGTGCCAGTGCTTGCATTTAGATGCATATTCACATGTAAATATTGGCTTGTTTTACAGATTACCAGGTGAAGGCTGAAGACATTCTGCAGATGGCTGTGCCCACATCCTGCATACTCATCATGGCAGGATCTGTAATTTGTTACTTCTGTTTCAGCAAGTAGGTATCCTGCTTGTTGCAGAGTTTATAGAGTAATGGTTTAAACAGATATCAGTGTAGCTATCGATTAGCTGAATGTCTGCTAGCACAGAAATCTCATGCTTTGGGTTTTCTCAGTGCTTTTATCTAGCTGTCTGTGAGCAGAAATTTTATAAACACAAGTCAGTTGCACTGTGTCATTTTCTGAATAATCTTTATTAATCTTACTGGAAAAGGCCTATTATAGAAGGGAGTTGTCAGTTTTGGACCCTAATCTTTGCTGGAGTTCAAGTAATGATGGCTAAATACCTTTATTTCTTTTAAAATTTTTGAATGTTAATGTGAAAGTGAGGTCCTGTCTATTTCCCATATGATTTTAAACATGATTAGAAGAAGAGGTGACTGTAATTGTGCAAAGCAGTGACATACCAAACATACAAACATCTTTCCACTGTTTTAATGAAAAGCAGGAGATGCCCAAAACAAACACTTTCTGTTGCTGCAATGCAGATGCCTAAAAGGGAAAGGAGAACAGAAGAGAGAAGTGTACACTGATTAAGCTCAAGCGCAGTCAAAACAAGTAATTTTCATTCTTCCCTTGCAGGGTGAAGAAAGAATGGTGGGATCAAATCCCAAATCCAGCAAAGAGTCATTTGGTTGCAAAAAATGTCAAGGTAATTTAAAAGCTTTGCAAAAAATACCTTTTCCTTATCAGAAGTAGAATATGTAATAATTTCTATTGTCTGTCTAGTGTAAAGGATACCCTAATCTCATTTGTATCTATTAGTTTTCAGTTTCGTGCCACTTTGATGAAATTAAGTTCCCGTTCCATGACTTAAAGCAGAGTCACATGGAACAACAAATGTAAGTAAGACTAAAAAAAATCCCTCTACAGCATAAAATTGTTTCCTGTATCATAAACATTAACTGTCCTTTCCTTTTGACTTCCAAAAACAGAAGTTGCAAGAACTGTCTGGCTCAAAGTTTGTCAAGCCAAAACTTCAAGGGAAAAGATAACATCAGAAATGTTGAGAAATCTTGCAGCTGCCACAGCAAGTCTGGAGAGTGGTTGCCAAAAGGCAGCAGTGCAGTTTTAACCCCTGATACAATACCAGTCGAAGAGTGTGTGGAAATCTGTGTGTGTTTAACAGACAGTGAAAGTGAGAGCCAAGAAGAAACTGGCAACCAGGTCACTGTGTTGGAGCCCTGTGAAGGCAGCATTGGTGCTTTCAGAGAGCACAATGAGTTACTGGCTAACATGTTTGATGCACTCCTGGCAGATGAAAATAACATGCAAGACAATAACAGCCCAAACATCCCCACAGCTGAGCAGAAAACCTTAAAGAACATTGGGTCAGCAAATCCATCACAGCAAAATCCAAAAGCAAGTGCAGCCCAGAGTCTGCAACCATGTGATATTTCTCATACAGCTCCCCTTTTCACCAGAGCCTCTAAAGATGACTACAATTGTAGTACAGCCAGCAAAGAGTCAGAACTATCAGAAGAATCCTTTGAATCTGGCTATCAGAGCTCCAGTATAAATTCTGCTTCTCTGGATGCAAGAGATCTTCAACAAATGGTTCATCCAAGCCTTTTTCTGTGTGGTTCTGAAAGTGAGCTTGACTCTTGTGTCCTGATCCAGGAGTCTACAGATAAATCCTTGTCCAGAACCAATACAGACAGAATGAACAGCCCTGCAGACAAGAGTTTTGACAGCTTTGTGTCTGCGTCCATGGGCTTGTGTGGTTCTGGCTACAAGAGCTGTGGCACCCTTTTGCCTCCGTCCGCAGAGCCCTGTGGCTCTGCCTACAGGAGCTTTAGCGTGCTGGTGTGTGCAGGCAGGGAGCCCAGCAGCTCTGCCTACAGGAGCTTCAGCGCCCTGGTGTCCCAGCCCGCGGCTGGCGGGGGCCCGGCGCTGGCCCGGCCAGGTGAGCCCCCCGCCCTGCCAGGTGCCCCCCAGTGTAGCTGCAGAGCTCCAGCTGCTCAGCCCGACAGCCCCCCGTGTCCCGGCGCCCGGCTTGGTGTTACAAACACATCTGCAGAACATTCTGACCTTCTGTCTTTCTCCACACCTGCAAATGAAGGTGCTTCAGCTTTTCTTTCAGAGGAAGAAACACACAAGCGAGTAATGTATCAAAATGCTCAAAGGAAAGCAAATACAGTTTCTTGCCCCATTGCACCTCAGCCCTCTGGTTATCAGCCTTTTGGCAGTCCAGCTAAACGGAACAGTCTGTGCTGGGATGGTGACAATGAGGGAACTTGGAGATGCAGGGGGAAGTGAAGAGGTGCTGAAGCATGCAGGTGGGGCTGGAGGCTGTGGCTCAGCAGCCAGCTCACCACCATGGCTGGGCAGTACTTGGCTAAACTTAGAAAAACCGCAGAGCCCCTGGAGATCCATGGCTCAGACAAAGTGTTACCTTGTCATCTTGTAACTCCTCTCCTGACTCTCACACCATTCACAGTGTGTGGGGACCCCAGACTGGCACTTGCAGTTAAAAAAAAAAGACCAGTAGAACTGCTAATGGAAAACAGCAGGAAGAATGAGAAAAAAATGAAACTTGTGCAAACCCTTGCCCGAGAGGATAACTGCTCTATGGAGGTAGCCTAGCCACATAGTTCAGCCACTAGACTGAACCAGTCTTTGGAAATAAACTGTATGGCAAGTTGAATTGTTGCTTGTGTTTTCAGCCACGACTGAAGTGAGGGCTGCTGCAGGTCAGCCATGGCTCCTTGGGCTGTAGCACTCCTGCCTGGGACTGGCAGCTGGGGCAGGATGCAGAGCCCTGGGACAGCTGGGGTTAGCAGCCAGCAGTGGCAGCCACAGCTCTGCAGGGCCAGGGCCAGAGCTGGTGTCTCCACCTGTGAACAGTCTCTAAAGGGAGCTGCAGCTGCAGGAAGCAGGAGTTCCTAGTACAGCTTCTGTGGTTATTGTCCTGGCTGTGTGTTGCTTGGGAAGCACACAAAGGTGATGTGGAACGTGCTGACACACCTGAAACTGGGATATAGGTCTGGGTCCAAAGGGAAGGTGATTTGATTTATCACACAGCTTCCATAACTTACTTATTTTGGGTTCCATAAATTATTTAAGGCCTGTGTGTTTAGTCCTGGCATGGGGTGTATGTTTCTGTATCTACTCAATTAAATAAAGATTTTTCTATACCTGCTCGACCAAATAAAGGAAATAAAGATTACTATCATTTGCACTTAGACAGTGCTATAATTGATGATTAGTTTCTTATCTCGTAGAAACAAGCAGTTACTTCAGCACCTGTAAAAGGAATTGGGGATTTCTAAGCAGTGTTCCTTCCCAGAAAGATTATCCAGGGTGTGGTCCAACAGCATACCTTCATGGAATTTTTTTTCTTGTCCAGTCAGAATGGGACTTACCCTGCACATTTAAGGCAGTATGTACTTCTTGTTGGATAATTATTCAAGAAGTTCTGCTGACAGCTTATCTACAGCATAATTATATATTTCAGTATGGTAAATTCCACCCTAGTATGTTGGCAGCAGCATAAAACAGTTAAGACCCATTAAGTAGTGAGGTTATTCTATTGAGATATATACATTCATTCTCATTTAGAAAACTATTTGTATTGATCTCCGTAAGGAGGGAAACCATAATGCTAAGCACAGCAACTGGTGCTGCAAATCTCTCTTCCAAGTTAGTAAAGTAGTAGAGGCATCTATGTAGGGACACCAGTGATCCTTTCTTTCCATTGTACTCCTGTTGCCTCTCTTGTATTCTTTGTGAAATCCTCCATGAAGCTTGTGCTTGGCTGGAGGGGTCTGCCAGCTTTGCTGCAGCACGTGCTTCCCTGCTGAGCCCCAGCTCCATTCTGCCTTTCCCTGGCTTTTCCCTTCACACAGCCTCGCCCCCCTGGCTGCACATTTCTGTACCGTGGCTTTTCTGTGCAGGGTTACTCTTCCCTTTCCCTCCCTTCTGTTTCTCTGGGGAAGTGGAACCTCACTCCCAGAGCAGGGGTATCCTGTCGTGTGTGTTTGTGTAAGGCAGGGCTGAGGGGCACGTGGGGCTCACCCTCCCCTGTGCCAGCTCCAGAGCCAGCTGAGTCCCATCCTGCAGCCCTGACACTTGGGCCATCTGTAGCCATTGCCAGGCTGTGAAACCCTGGTGGGTTCCAGGGACAGATTTCTAGCTGGGGCTGGTGATCTGCCCCTTGGCTGGTGAGTGGGAGTTGAGAGTTTGAGCTGGCACTGAGGGGTCTGCACGGAGGTCACCACCCTGGGACCAGCCTGCTTATACAGAGAGGGCATCTTGCCCTCCCAGGAGAGGAGCTTTGGTAGCCTCCAGGCATGTCCTTTTTGCTACTGCAGGGCTCCTGCCAGGACAAAATTACTGATCCTGGTATATTCAGTGGTGTTCAGTTTGTTTTGAAAGACTGTCGTGCAAGTGAAAGCTTGTGCCAAGTTTTAGCCTAGTTATAATGCCATTTATTACTTGCTCACAATCACTCCACCTCCATATCTTTCTCACTTGAATGTCTACCAAATACTAGCAATCTGACTCACCATGAATGAAGTAGTTTCCTGAGAAAAAAAAGCTTGTGCATTCACAGTTCAGGAGAAGCTAGTTCATATTCACTCTTTTTCCATTGCAGAGGTGCCACAGGTGTGGCTTATTTTCATTTCTCTTCTGAACAGAGTTGTCTCCTTGGAAATACATACCTGTAAGGATCAGCTGGTGGCAAATTCCCACCAATCATGAGGTTTATCACTGCTCATAGAAAACTAACAATTGCCACAGGACAAGGGTGATATGATACTAGTATAGAGCAGAACATTGAGGATGTGGAGTCTGGTTCTTGGGAGTAGGGACAAGTTAATTCAGGGTGAAGAAGGGGTCAGTTTTTAAATAGCTTGCCTCTGCATCTTGCTTTGTGACCCTACACTGTGCAGGCAGGGTGCAAGGATGTTCAAGTGTTGACCCACCACAAGCTACAAACTCGGTATAAGAAAACCAGTTCTTTTATGTGTTGCAATGATAGGGCCAAAGGAGCAAAGGGCTGGAGAACTAAATGAGAGGATAGTAACTCCCAAAACCCTGCTCCCTAAGGTTTACCTCTGACCATGGAATTATGTGGCAAAACTCCTTAATGAAGAGAGGCTGAGAAAACAGTTTGTTTTCTCCTAACCATGTCTTTTCTGTAGAAGCCTCTTAGGAAGCATGACTCATGCAGTTTGTGTTCTAGCCCTGACACAAGTGCTTCCAAAGTGTGTTATTTTGTATGCAGTTGTTTTTACAAAAATTAGGTGATTTTTATTAGTTGCTGGGAGGACTAAACCTGGGCAAAGCCCAGGCGTGTGTGTTCATGCATGCACAGAAACACACAGACATTTCTCACCTCTGCAGATTGCTGAATACAAGATCTGCTCCAGGCTCCCACGTGATGTAGCTTGATCTGACATTACCCGGAATTTTTGCATTTCTCACCACGCTCCTGTGACTGAGACCTTGCAGTCATGGCCACAGCCCTCAAGGCCTCTCCTGCTGCACCCAAGTCACAAGGTTGGAAGCCAAGCAGCAGCTCAGCAGGAGCTTTCTGGTAAAAAAAGCAGGGAGACCAGAGAGCTGGTTTGGTTTTCAACTGCAGGACTTGTGTTTCGAAGAAGATTGCCCCAAAGCAGAGAAAAACACCATCTAGTGAGGAAGAGGGCAATTTCCAGATACCTCACTAACACAACAAAAATTAAAGCTTAGTGAATTGCCATACCTTGGCCTGTTTTTGCAGGTGCCTCATAGTAGCTATCAGCAGCACTGACTGCTGGATTGCTAAATCCTGACTCTTTTCATTCCTTGTGACAAGCTTATCGAGAGGAACTTTACATCTCTGCTGAACTCTGGCTAAAGGTACTTTGCTCTGTTTTCCCTTTTGCTGTCCTGCTTCTAATCTGCCTCTCCTCTGGCTTTCTGTAACATTGGAATATCCATACTGTCCCTTCAGGAAGAGTGCAAGATGAAAGAAAAACTGGCAGCAGCCCTAGTTGAACAGAATGTGGAACTGGCTGCTGTGGCACATTTAGCGGCAAGAGGGGAGGAGCAGCTGTTTTGTTCTTCTTTTGCTCTTAGCCAGAATGCTCTCTATAAAACTGACCATCTGTGCTTGAGACCTAAGATTCTATATTCTGAATGCAGGGAGGCAATTGTCATAGCACAAGTTGTGACAGTACAGTGAGCCACAGTCTGTCTTTGGTAGGGGGATGTCTGTGCCAGCCCTGCCCCAGCCCATGGTGTGTGGCAGGCGTCCTGAGGAGCCCCTGTCCCAGCGAGAGACCCTTTAGTGATGGGTCACCCATTTCCTTTATCCTGTCCCTGCCCAATTTTAAAGAGCAGGGCATTTATAATAGAGTGGTGTTTGTCCTCTACAAGGCTACCAAGTTGGTGACTAATACATAGCACTGGGATTTTCCTACATGGTGCTGTTTCCCCAGCTCTTAGAAATGGGGAAATTTGCTATAAGCTGAAGCCTTTGAGGTTACTGCTTCTCCCCAGCTCAGCTACTGCTGGTTTCACTTGCAATGAGACACCCACACAGCAAGAAGAATGAAAATGAGATGAGAAAGCACTGGACTGCCTTCTGGGGGTAGAATTTCCATGCCTGGGTCAGCCTTATAAGCAGTCCCCAGTTCTTATTTTGGTGCCCTGGAGAGTTTCTGTGAGAGCCAGGTGTGCACTGGCCGTGGCTAGCCCTGGGGTCAGCCAGTGCCTGTGGTAGGCAGCCAGCTGTGGTCTGGAGGGGCTGGCTTGTACTGTGCTGCAAGTGCACATCTGGCAGGCTCTGGGCTTGAGGGCTGTGCAGCGCAGTTCACTGCTGGGTCATCTTCCCCCTGCACTGCGTGGCTGAGATGCTTCAGAAACACAGAGCATGGCCCTCCATAGCATGAGGGGGGCCATGAAGCCATGAAATGCCTTGTTTCCTCCACTGCAGCCGGCGTTAGGATACCCAGTTTGCTGGGTGCTGACTATTTCATGGCCTCATTCTGAGCTGTGCTGGACCCCTGCAACAGATACTCTTAATCAGAAGCATTAGGAATTCTTCCCACCTCTGGTGGGAAGCTGCCTTTGCTGCTCCTAAATCTTAAAAACCTATATTAGGTTTGTGTAGCAAGATTTTATAGTGGAGGGGGGCTACACGGGTGGCTTTTCTGAGAAGCCACTCTCTTCCTGCCTTTTCTCCTAAAGACACAGTATCTTGCTGTCAGTGACATGAGAAGTCACTAAATGTGTTGGAACTACATGTTCTGTGGTTTGCAGATGCAGCTGGCTGTCCCTGCTGTGTGAGCCCTTTGCTTTGCTCTGCACATGCTGCCACAGCCAGGGCCTGAAGAGAGCTGGGGTGTTTTTCACCCTGTGCCAGGTGCCTGGAGCTGCCTGGGGCTGCTGCATTGCTGCACCAGCCTCCAGTGTGAAAGAGGGCAGCCAGGCAGCACAGGTGGGACATGCTGGCTGACAGCTATGATAAATCAGAGCTCCATGAGATGGAGGTGAGGATCTTGCCATAAACAGCTGTGTGCCAGCAGCCGAGTTCTGCTCTTGGTGCATCCCCACTTGCAGAGATCTGGGACAAGCTGATAGGTGTTACCTCTAAGGGGGTGAGTTTCTGCCATGAAAGGAGCAGGGAGTTCTGCCAGCACTGCCAACTCAGATGAGCCTGTGGGAATGCATGAGAGTCTTGCTGACCTGGTGCAGAGATCTCTGGGCACACTTTGCACGGCGCAGCTGCGGAGCAGAGCTCTAGGTTTCTGTTCCAGATGGTCAGGGTGAGTTCACAAGCACAGTCATTCCTGCTTCTCTTTACCAGCATATGTCTGGTGGTTTCCTAAGAGAAGACACAAGCCTCAGTGCAGTCTCCTCCATGTGAGCAGGACGCACACAGCCACAGCTCTGTCAAGGTAAGCCCTTTTCCTCTGGCTAGAGCCAAAGCCATGTCCTCTTACTGCAGCCTTCGTGCAGTATGGGGTCAGACTTGATGGATCCTGGCGAAAACAAGAGGCTGACCCCAGTGCTGATGGCAAAAATACCTGGCAAGGGCAGAAGGGAGGCAGGAGGGCAGGATGCTGGGGTCTCTGCAGGTGACATTCAGTATTCCCCAGACTGAAAGCAGTCCTCTCCCCTGCAGCATCCTGTGTCAGCCACAGCCACCACCTGTGCAGCTTCGGTGTTTTTCAACCTGCTGCTTTGCTGACTAACACCTCTGCTTTCTCCCTAGCTCATTCATCTTTTAGACTGTTTCCTGAGCTTTGAGGTGGTGTCTTCTATTGCTTTCCTTTCCAGCAGGACACTGTTACTCATGTCTCAGCTGTTCTCCTGCCATTTTTTACTTTTCGTCATGTGTGATTATCTTCCTCCTAAATGTCACAAGCCAGTAATGGTGCCTTTGACCCTAAAGTTATGCCAGGTCTGTATCTTTGACACTGCTGGGCATATTGGTTTAATTCTTTATGACAGGAAGAAAGTACAGAGTACTTTTTCTCTAGAGTTTTTTCTCCTTTTCTTCAAATCATGGATATGATTACTCCAAGTGTGACTAGTTTTTTATCCTAGAGAAAGGAATTGTCAACTCTGAATTTTTTTTTGGTTTTTTGGCATGTGTTCTTGCTCCTTAATACATACAGATGTTGCCCCTCTTCCAGCAATGGCAAGATGGTTTTGGGTCATGAATAACAGAATCTACCAAGCCTTCCCTTGTGTGCCCTCCACACTTGCTTCTTAGTGAATATTACTGCTGAATATTTCAGGCTGGCCTGAAATTACATTTTTTATGAGTTAAATATGAGGAAAACAGGAAAGCTTTTGGTGCAATATGTTTAAATTTATAAAACCGTTGTTCTTACGGTGCTACCAGTGTTCCTGTTCTTAAAATTAGCTCTGTAATAGCAAATGCATGTTATTGCATGGTTTAATAGTGTCTGTTGTGATGGCCAGACTATCACTCTTTGGACTGATCACACATGCTGCTCTTTTCCTCCCTCCTCTGCACAAATAACAGTATTGGCACACATTGGAGAGTCCTGTGTAATCAGGGGACAAAAGCTACACCACTGTCCTGGTGTGCTTTCCTCACAGCAGAAAGATATTACCAAGAGCCTGGGAAATGCCTGACTTAGTCACTCAGCCTCGTTACCCTTTACTGTCCCACACTGCACCCAGGAGCTGTGACAATCTCCACCACCCACAGGCACCAGCAGCTGAGACAAGTCTTCTCTGGAAGCTTGGGTCTGACATTGTGCCTGTAAGTGGCCCACAAAGCATGCAGAAGGGAGAGCTGGTGTTTCACAGGGGCTGCTCCAAACACCACGAGGAGCAGCTTCTGGTCTAAGTCCTGTGACCTCCTCCATGCATGTTATAACAGTGTACAACCAGCTCAGTGATCAGCAACTGCCTGGCAAGCATGGTCAAGAGCCACCTGCCCCAGCCTGAACATTCCAAAACATCTGTTTTCACGGGGTGAGGCAGAGGCATGGAAGGCTGAACATGGAGCTCCCTCATCCTACACCCTGCTACTTTGTGCCAGCTTCACTGCTGTCTTCTTGGGTTATTTCAGCTCCTTGTTCCTGCTCCTAGCTCCTCCTGCCTTCACACTGTGTGTGCCAAATCCCTCCATAGTGCTGCTCATTCCCCTCTTGTGCAAGTGAGTGTGCACGGGCTCCTTGAAGCCCCTTTAAAGGTATGTCTAGGTGAGTTGATGGAGCCTCCCTCAGTACCAACCTTGCAATCTAGAGACCTGCCCAGACTTGTGTCTGGGCATGAGATATGGCAGGGTGAGCCCCTGCCCTGTATAGGAGCCAGATAACTTCCAGACAACCCAGAAGACCTCCCTGCCTGTGTTCTGAGGATTAGTGCTGTTGCCCTGACCCTGGAACCATCTGAGGAAAGGATGGAAGCTGAGCACAGCAGTGTGCTTGACTGTCTCCAATACGCAGTTTGGCTTGGCCCTTCAATACCTTGACGCTGATGCCTCCTCACTGCACAAGTCTAAGTCCACAAACCCCACTATGACCTTTTAGATACGAGGTTTGTGAGTTTTTATAAACACTCCCACCCTTTTCTCATGTAAGAAAGCACAGCAGTACAGTAATAAATGTTGTGTGGGTGTTTGGACCTGAATTCATCACCTCCTCTCACCACATCCTTCTGTTGGCACAGTAATTCTGATACAGTGGTGACGTCAATCTCCATTTATTGCTGTGTATTCCAACACAGCACAGTCCTTGTAGCCCCAAAGCACAAGCAGGCTTTGCTCTTACTCAGTGCTAAGGAGACCCACCTGCTGCCCAGCTCCACAGGTGGGGTCTGCTCTTAATGATTTAGCAAGGCTGGTCATGGAAGTGTTGGAGGGCTGAAATGCACAGAACAGGGCAGGTAATGTCCATGTTTCCGCCAATTTTTCCTGCTGCCAGTCTGTTCCTGCTTGATATTGCAACTTCACTGCAAATCTTTCTTATGGCTGATGTGGCCCTTGTGCCCTTGTCATTGCTCTCAGCCTCTGGATAGTCAGAGCATCCCTTTGTCCCCCTGTTGCTTCAGCTTGGTGATAAGACCACAGTGTGCATTGATAATTAGTTTCTTTCAAGAAGAAATCTTGTTTGGGCATATAACGGGTAGACTGTGTCTTCCACTCTTTTTTTGCGAGGGTCCAAAAATTCATTTTCTCATCCTTGGAAATACCATCATTTTTTCCCTTTCTTTTTGGGTTTTTTTGTTTGTTTGTTTGTTTGCTTGGCTTTTCGTTGTTTGGGGTTTGTTTGCTTGTTTGTTTGTTTGTTTGTTTTTGTGTTTTGTTGTCATTGTGAGGGTTGCTTTGTTTTTTAAGTACATGCATTTCCTGGAAACACTTCAAACTGTGAGCTTAGACTGCATCTATGTTTGGCAGCTTATAGAATCATATTTCCTGATCCTTAACAAAAATAACCTTCATAAATGTCTGTCTACATTGGCCCCATTTCCTGTTCTCTGGAATATTAAAAATTTGTAGCATCATTTACATGTGTGTATTATGAAGGGGTACTCAGCTTTATTGCTGTAGTCTCATAAGGACACTACAGAGTTTGCAGAAGTGGTTCTTGGCAGCTGTACAATGTCTGGCATTTAATAAGAAGTGTCTGTGTTTCAAGGATGCATGGAGCTGATTCAGAGTCCCCATTTCACACACCAAAAAAATGAAATGAGGCAGTAGAAAGAACATTTCTAATGCCAGACTGAGAATAAGTTCCTGTCTCTGGTCATTCTTTCCTCTAGGTGAACAATCACATACTGACAGATGGAAGCAAATGGGAAGGGTGTAACAAATGGAGGGATGTAGGAAAGGTGTGGGTCCCAACAATAGACTGGGAATGAAGCTTGCAGGGGGCCTGACTGGAGCATGCTCCTGAATTAAGGCTGCTATACATCTCCATTGAAATCATCAAAGACCAAAAGACCCTTTTGCAGAGCAGCAGTTTTCCCAACTCTTCTGCACATGTCTTGTCTGTCCATGTCTTGTCACAACAATCTGGAGCACAGCCAGGAGGTCAGACACTTTCAGCAGTGCTGAAACTGTCTCTGGTGCTCTTAGAGGTCACAGTCCTTTCCTACCACACCACAGCAGGGAAAGAGAAGGAGATAAATGTTGAACTAATCTGTGGGCACTAGCAAGGGCAAGAGATGGGACAATGGCATCCCAACTGAGGAAGTATTGTCTCTCCGTTTCAGATATTTCAGCAGATCCTACTGGATTTCTTATTTTTGCTACTGTGCTCTTCTTCTAGATGACAAGGCTGTAGCTAACCTTTTCCCATCGTGTAATGGCAACTTCTGGTAACTCTGTAAGACATCTGCCCATTGAGCTGCTTGAGCTTCTTGCTTTGACTTTATCCTGTTCAGTCCTGCCTGTCCCTCCAGGTTGATGGTACCATTCTCTGAGCAGAGAAAGGAAAGTAGGGGAGGCCTTTGAAAGAAACCACTGTCTAACAGGAAAAAAAAGCAAAGACTTTCCTTGCACAGCTCTGTTCATTTAGGCAGGAGTGAGCATAAAAGCAGGGAGCTACTGAAATATCATGAATACAAAGCATCAGAGGCCCTGCCAGTTTGATTCTGAAATAAGTGGTGGGTCAGTAGACCTCTCTAAGGGTCCAGCTCCTTCCTTCCTTCCTGACAGCAAGTTGCCTTTCTTTGTTTTTCATGGTGGCCAAGAGTGTGGAGTGGGACAGTCACAATACAAACTGATGCTGAGAAGGGCTCAGGGTGCAGCCAGCCTTACCATGAAGTCAAGGGAGCAGGTTTCACATGGCAGAATAACAGCAAGCCTTCCTCAAAGGAATGAGGATTTGGAGAAGAGCAGTGGAAGAAGGGTGAGATCACAAGGTGGAGTTAGACAGTGGACTGTATCTTGGTGACTAGGAACTGCACCATCAGAAATAGTGGGAATGACAAGAGTTATTAGACAGAGAAAACTTGGAGAGCTTGGACCAGAGGGGTCAAGACGAGGTGTTTACTCAAGGCAGCGTGTGTGCAGAAAGAAGGGCTGGGCTCTGAAGGTAGGGAGTTTGCCCTGGCACTGGCACTGGTGAGGGAGGACAGCAGGGCGCTGGGGCTGCTTGCTGAGCTGCAAGGAGCTCCGTGGGCAGGGTTTGTTTGGCAGGAAAGAAGGGGCATAGCTGCATGATTGCTTCCACAGCAGGGTGTGACACAGTGTCTCTGGCACCTCTGGAGTGAGTCTTGCTGCTCTCACCTGGCACCAACATCCTGAGAGCTGTGAGCTCACATGGGGCTGCAGGGGCTTTCTGGTGGCTGCTAAATTTGTTTTGCTTTCATTATTTGAGTAAACCTGGGAAATTTTTAAACACCACAGATGTTCCCCAAGTCTTAAAGGCTTCATGGGTTTGTCTCTGTTGAGTGATTGCCTGGCTATTTTTTGCTCGTGGTAGAAGCAGCACAGACACCCCAGGACCTGGATACCTGCAACCCCCCATGTGAGCACAGGCTGAGGGACAAACAGATTGAGACTATCTCTGCTGACAAGGACGTGGGGCAGTGGTGGATAACAAGCTGGCCATAAGCAGGGCACATATACGTGGTAGCCCAGAAACCCCTGTGTGCTGGGGTTCTTCCCCAGCAGCGTGGGCAGCTGAGGGGATCCTCCCCCTCTATTCCGCTCTCGTGAGACCCCACCTGGTGTTCTGCCTCCATGTCTGGGACCCCCAATGTGACAAGTGTGGAGCTGCTGTAGTGAGTCCAGAGGAGGCCACAGAGGCTTTGAGGGCTGGAGCACCTCTGCTGTGTATGGCAGGCTGAGAGAATTGGGTTTGTTCAGCCTGGAGAAGAGCAGGCTTCAAGGAGACCTGCTGCAACCTTACTGCATGGCCTTCAGTCCCTTCCTGTTGTCTCTGCATCCTTGCAACTTGCTTTCAATGAAACTAGGTCCCCAAAATAGTACACTTTGTTTCTCCCAAGTTTTGTCCCATTTAAGAATAGCTTAAGAAAATGGTGCTGAAGTCTGTACCAGGTATCAACAGCCAATACTCTGCAGGGAGTACATTTTAAGTCTTTCTGTGCACATCCATGTGTTTCTATAAATGTTTAAATGCTGTGAAAACTCAGCCCTAAATGCATTATATGACTTGAGGGCTTTTTCTTGGAAGAGGGACTCTGGGTTGAACAGTCATTGGTATGTGATGCCATTTCCTCTGTTTTATACATCCTGCTATCATCTTCTCTGAAGACTTTCTTGTATGTTCTTTTCACTAAACCATCAGGACAGCCTCTCCCTGCAGTCAGTACTGTGCATTGCTGTCCTGGATGCTATGAGGGAGGCTGGGTTTTTTCTTTTTTTTTTTTCTCTAGTCTGCATTTCTGGAGTCCCTTAACTAGATATTTCATGCTTATTTAACTATGGGTAGGCCAAATCAATGGGTTCCCACAATTTTTTCTCACACAGACCCACGATGGCATTCAGACTTCATTGGGCTAATTCACTGCATAGCTGTTAAATCTGCAGCAATGTGGCACTTCTAGCTGCAAGATACTAATGGAGAAAAAATAGGTTAACAATTAACCAAAGAGTCTTCCTTGTTGCCTGGATAGCCAAGCTGCAGTCACTTCACTGCTTTCTCTGTGCACATGCCAGCAAGGAGCAAAGATTTCACTGACCTTGCTTACAGCAAGTTGCCAGGCTGTTGGTCATCTCCCCCTTAGCCCATGGAATAGAAACATGCAGGAGAGCTGAAATTAGTCATCTAAATAAAGCACCTTACTTTTGGATGTTTAAAAAAAAACAAGATTAATTCTACCTCCACCTTAATCAAGCGGATGTCTGAGCAGTGTTTTAAATTGGTTGTGGGAGTTGTTTGCGGTAGTTGTTTTGTTTTGTTTTTTTCTTCCCCAGGACATCCAGTGAGAACCACTATGAGGAACAAACGATGGCTCCAGAATATTTTCTTCTGCCTTTTATTCCAGTACAGTAAGTCCTCAGATATTCCTTTCAGGTTGTACACCCACAGGATTTATATTAGTGACCTTGTGTGCGCAGCTCTGCTGAGATGAGCCTGGCAGTGGGGACAGCAAGACAAGGTCCCAGGGAGAGAGCTGCCTGCAGTGCTGTATGGGCACAGGCAGTGGCAGAGCTCAGCCAGGCTGGGCACTGCTCTGGGAGTAGCCCCAGGGACAGCCTGCAGAGGAAGTGCCTGCCTTGCACTGAAATGCCTCCTGGCGACATCAGAGCAGGATTTCCCCCACCAAAAATAGCCTTTGCTACAGGAAAGGTTCCAGTGGTCAAGAGCAGGATATCCCCAGGGCTGCTGCTGGCTGGTCAGCCAGGGGCAGTGGAGTGAACTGCTCCTAGGCTGAGTCCCTCTGCTTAGGACCGGACTGTGCACACAGTCTCCCCTCCTTTTTTGCTGGTTCCTACCCACACTGCAAACTCCAGCTGACTCAGAGCTGACTTTCTAAACAGATCAGCTGGACAGAAAAAGGCAGTGACAAGCATGTCTGTAGGGAACCATGCAAGTTTAGTACCTTACCTGCTGCTTGTAGGCAGAGCACTGGACCTGCCCCAAACCTAAATAAGGAGAAAAGATGCAATCAGAATTATATTTTCCTGTCATAAGAGACCACTGTGATGTCTGGTCTGAATTTTGTGTGATGCAAGTCAGGGAATTACCATGTACTAATTTCATTTTGGATCAGTCTAGATCTTACTGTTAGAAGTATTTGAGTTTTGTTTCTGAAGTTGCCAAGGACAGACATTTCATCCTAGATCTAACTAACTGATTTTAGGACACTTAATTATTTCTTTCCCAGTAAAAAGCTGTCCTCTTAATTTTGTTAATATATTCTTGCCCAAAGATACCCTTGCAACTTACCAGCTACCTAGGAATAGTAGTCTCTTTGACTAATTAACATAGTAGCATGGAAGAAGAGTAATTACTACTGCTTAATAGCCTATTAATACTTGCTGTCCTTTCTAAAGGAATGCAAGAGATTTCTAACCCCATTTTTTTCTAGGAGAATAAAGTTAGGCTAGAAGAGAAAAAAGTATGTTGGTCAGGATTCTGAACTAAACAGTGCTTGGTCCAGGACCCTCAGAAGAGTCTATTGAGGGCTCAAAATAAAATATGAAAACTTAATGAAGATTTTAGGACATAATTTTGAAGTCAGTGTGAAATTAAAAAGTCAAAATAAGGGTTTAAAAAAATCCTATGTACATCCTTGGGACCAGTCTGTCGCATACATCCCCAAATTTCTTCTACCAGTACCTAAATCTTTGGATTAAGGGAGATCTTGTATGCAAATCTGAGTGCTGCCCAGAGCTCATACAGGGAGAGTAGTGTGTGCTCTGATATGTGATGATCAGGAAGTAAATGTGATGGGTAATTCCAACAGGGAAAGGTTAGACTTTGTTTTCCTGGGAGCTCACCCCACCCTAGCAGGAGGCTGCTCCCTGGGCTGGACACACCTGCTGTGCACTCTGGCTGTACCTGCAGACAGCTCCTTTTGTGCGCAGCCATCTGATCTGCAGGGGGGAACAGATGATTCTGCTCCATCATTGCACACACTGTCTGCATTCCACGCTGGTTCTCTGCCTACAGCTTCAGCTCTAGGACTGGGCACTGGGGCTGTTGGGCACATCACCTTAGCAAGCAACACTCTGGACATAAAACATGCTGCAACAGGGAAGGAGGAAGCAGGGAGTGCAGCTTCTGTAACCAAGAAAGCAGCAGAACGACAAAGGGAAGTGAGCTCATAGCATAGTTAGCATCAAAGGGTTTGTTTGCCTGCTGGCTGTGCAATAGTGTGTTACAGGAGGCTGGGGCAGCCTTTATGGCAGGGGAGGGCCCATGCTTGATTTAAGCATGGATGTAACAACCCTGAGTCTTTTCCTACATGATGACAATTTTACTCCCATGGAAAAGGAGTGATACTTTCCAATCAGAAATGAATGGCCACTGCAGCAGGCGTGGCTTGAACCAGCATGGCATGCTGCATCTCCTCCAGGCCTTTCCTCATTCAGCCATTCCCAGGGTGATGGTGGTGGCTCTTGGCAGCCCAGTGACAGACATTTCTCATTGTGCTACTATCTTACCTGCCTTGAAATCCAGGGAGAGAAGTGTGTTATGTACAGGAAAATTGTACTTTTATCGAACATATACTGGATTCTGCTCTGTGAGCAGAGATCCTGCAGAACAAGTACAAGAGTATAAATGCTGTTTTGCCACCACTTTCAAAAAATTACTTGATTTTCCTTATGACCAGTGTAAGTTCTACAATTGCCTCTCAAATCCTCTTGAGAAGTCTGTAATTAATAAATTGTGCTTATCAGAATGTTTTATAGAAATTACAGTAACTACAAACTTGCAATATTTTTTTTCCCAAATTTCATGAAAAACATACTTCAAGGCTCTGGAGCTGGACATAGAAAGAATTGATGCTACAGATACCAGGTTTTAGAACACAGAAAATAGAATGGCAAAGAAAAAATTACTTAAATTCCACTTTAAAAAAATTTATAAAGTGCTATGTAGATGTGCAATGAAAACTAGACTAGCAAAGAACAGTATTCAGTTTAGAAAGTGGTATCATGGAAATGTTTGAATATGCTACTGCTTCTTATTCAGTTTCATGCCTCTTCTATATGCCATGTAATCAAAGACTCTTACAGAAATATGTGACTCTGCTGTAGTGATTGTATAAGAGGGGACAGGGATAAGTCTGAAAATTCAGTCACGATTTGGGCATTTCCTGATTTTGGCTGCCGCAGCATTTTTAATAGATTTTTATTTGACACTTATCTTACTGTCAATGGCTTGTCTCCCTGTAGAGCTGGAACACATTTACCCCCCAAAACTGGGGACTTTCAGCAGGAGGGAGGACAGCTGCCAGACGCTGCTCTGCTCTCTGCAGATCTTGCGGGACCCCTGAGGAGTGCACGTGTTGATACAAAGTTCGTGCTTTATCACAGAAGCTGATGTGATGTTTTCTCTTCCCAAACCTACAGCCATGTGTTGCGAGGGCCTCACCTGTTTCGTGGACTATGTCCAGACCCTGTCGTGTATCCTGCGAGAGGAGCTGGGTGCTGGTTCCTACAGTCTCACTGCGACGTGGTGAGTCCGGTGGGACGAGCAGAGCCCAGCTGGCAGGAGCCTCTGCCGCTCGTGCCTTCCTCACGCAGAAATCCTGCTTTTCTGCCGTGCTGCTGCTTCGCTTTGCACTCCGGTTACAAACTGACTTCCTCCCTAGCAAGAGAGCCCTGTTCCTGTCTCTGCTGACTGTTTCTTGCTGCTGCCTGCTCTGCTGACCCCAGTTTCCTCAGCACTGTCTCTGCTGCCCGGGAGCACCTTGCCTGCTCTGAAAGGCGACCTGGACCTGCCTCGGCAGGGCTCGTGCGCTGTCCACTCTTGGGCTGGGCAGTCCTGAGCAGAACCTTTCCTTTCCAGAAACACTTTCCTGTTTCTCTCAAAGATGCTAAGCTGAGTAAGTAGGAGGGGAAAAAAGAAATCTGTTGAAATGCAAAGATTATTTTTTATTTGAACATGTTGGTTTATTCATTTTCTGTGCCTGGTGGTTTAACGACAAATTAATGCAACTACAGCATGTGACACATGCAGACTTGTTCGTTTTGACATTTTTAGGGCTTCTGAGGAAGATCCAGAAAATATTGTGGCTGCCTGCAGCCTCCTGCAATTGTCAAGGAATACCAGTCACACACAATACACGTGCACTGTGGACATGACTGAATTCCTGGCAGATACCAAAATCCAGGTGGATGTTACAGAGGCTGATAGGCAGCACGTGCTTTCCAAAGACTTCTATTTGATAAAAAACAGTAAGTATAAAAATGGTGAATTTGATAAATACTGTTTGACTTTATGTGCTAGGATAGTCTGGGCAAGCTGTGTGGGGCTATATTTGCTGTACACTCATCTACATAAAGCACTGGGCTCTTATTATTGCTATTATGCTTCAGGCTGAGCCTAGAGCTGGCTTGGTCCATGCTTTTTGTGGGGAAGTTCCTTCTCCTCGTGAAGCAGTAGGTGATAAATATCCAGTTTAGACCAGTCTCATACCTTTTTGGCTGGATTCTAAAGGGAAAAGGGGAACTGCTTTGTCACAAATGTTGCAGACCACAAAATTCTTAAGATGTTTTAGGCTGAAAGGGACCTTAAAGACCATTCAGCTCCAACTCCCTGCCATGGGCAGGGGCACCTTCCACTAGACCGTGCTGCTCCAAGCCCCATCCAACCTGGTCTTGGACACTTCCAGGGATGGGGCCACCACAGTTTCTCTGAGCAGCCTGTGCTGGTTCCTCACCACCCTCACAGACAAGAATTTCTCCCTGATATCCCATCTAACCCTGTCCTCTGCCAATGTGAAGCCATTCCCCCTTGTTCTATCATTGCATGCCTTTGTCAAAACATGACATTATTTTGGGCAGCACAGGGTGTCCCAGATATACTGGCTGTGGCAGTTCCCCTTTCTGGGGCAATTCCTAATCGTTTCTCCTGCATGACACAAGGACTGAATGCAGTTGTGTAGCTGACTTGGTGGAATGTTGGTATGTTCTGGGTTGTGTAGCAAACTGTGAAGAAAAAGAGTGGTTAGCCAGGTGGATGGGAACCACGCAGACATAGGAAAAGGATTTTTCTGTCTGGCTTCTTTTGAAATTAAACTTTACTTGAGAAGTGTCATCTTTCTGACAAATACCTTAACATTTCAGGAAGCCTACTTGCTCCCACTGACAGACTAGAGATTGGGTAGTGGTGCTTTGCACATCTCCTAGAGGTCCTTATCCAAAGGCATCCTAGCTCAGTACAGGCCCTGCAGACTGCTGGAATTTTGCGATACTGCTTTTCAATACATGAACCCTCCCTGCAGGGATACAAAAGCTTGCTTTTTGGGCAGTTGGGACATGGAATTGCAGTGGGTTTATGCAGTGTCCCTAGCCTCAGCTTTTCCTCTTTACTCTGTTATATTTAGGGGGTATTTCTCCAATTTTGTGAGTGATCATGACTACACAGAGTTCTTTCGTGTCATGATAAGAACAAGGTGCTCTACATTTCACATAATCTCCCAGGAGTTTATTAGTCCTGTGTACTGTCTTTCCTCCTCCATAGGCAATGAGGAGGTTCAGACACAAGCAGAAAATATATTTGGAGAAACGTGGTCCTGGCTTTATTATGCCCCTCACATGTGAGGCTCCGTGCATGGCTGAGGGCAGGAATGCTGTGGGTGTTCTCTAGTGTAGAAAGCCCCACCACTTCCAGGGCAGATTTGTTCCCTGCTCACTCTGCATTGTTGATACCATGTTGATACCATCTCTTAAGTGTAGAAATCTTATGAAAGGTAACACCATCCTGTCTTCCAGTAAAACCACAGCCTCCATTCAACCTGACCGCTTTGTTCTCAGAGGGTTACAACATTTCTTGGGAAACCATCTACCAGAACTCTTCCTTCTACTTTTTGAATGAGGAGCTGGAATATCAGCTGCGTTACAAAAGAAGAACTGACACCTGGGAGGTAAGTGAGATGTCAGTTTACCATCAAGTAGGGTGTACCAGAAAAGAGGAGGCCAGCCCAACCAGGACAGTAGCACTGGTGGGAAAGAAGGGTTTTCATGGTTTAGAAAAAATGTCTCTCTGCTTGACTGGACTGAAAATAGGCAAACTCAAAAATTAATTGAGAATCAGAAGCTCTCAAGTGAGCAGTATTAGATCCTGTGAGGAAGGCTGAAAATTCATTTGATTTTCATGCTGTCCTGCCTGGAAGGCTCCCCCAGGATTGCATGCAGCTACTGACCAGTCAGAGCATGGCCTTGCAGAAGCAACATGGAAGCAGAAGGGGTTAATTTGCAGCATCCTCAGTGTGCAGCAGTGTGAGCCAGGTAAGAGCAGCTGCCCTAGTGCTTGGTGTTTAATCGTTCACAGGCTCAGAAGACTAAAGCTGTTCCTGAGGACAAACGGACATTGCTGATCCTGCCCTGGGAGCTCCAAGCAGACACTGAGTACGAGTTCCAAGTGAGAGCCAGGCCCCGGGAGGGCAGTGGCTATGAAGGCTTTTGGAGTGAATGGAGCTCTCCGCTGTCACTGAAAATCAGCCCTGCAGGTACTTGCTGCCAGAGCTCCCTGCCCTTTCAATTAGCTCAGTATTAGAGAATGCTTTCAGAAATGTAATAAAATCTAATTAATTAGAAGAAATCTTAAACAGTCCAGTAAAGACAGGTATGGTTATCTTCCTTACTAGTTATGTGAACCCCAAGCCTGGGCTGTCAGTATTGATGTTTTCACTGTGTGGCTAAAGAAGAGTGTTTGGTGGGGCTGGCTGTACATTTGGACGCCACTTACAAAAGTGCAGCCTCTAGCTTCCTTTCCAGTGTCAAATGTCCAGGGTCCCACTTGCAGCTTTCAGAAATGGGGGAGATGATCTCTGCTGGGTCTTAGTGTAGTCTTCATCTGAGGGGAGCTCTCAAACCTGAGTTCTATGTCTGGAGTCTGATGCTTGGTCATGCTGGGCATGGGTGTTTTGTTTGGTAGCCACCACGCTGCAGGGAGTTCACAGCACTTTATACAGTATACTGATGCTTGTCATGGTGGAACAGAAGCTGTGAAAATAAGGAGCCTTTGCTGCAACAGAGCAAGTGCAAAATGACTGTGGTCAATGGCAGCAGTTGTGCTGAGCTTCCCTGCTCTCACTGATCTGCAGCTCCAGCTGAAAGATTTAAGGCTTTACCTGGTGCAGCGGCAGCAGGGCCAGGCTCCTTTTGCTAAGGGATATCTGAGTTCTGGATCTCTAAGGTGCTCCTTTTCATCACAGGTGGAGAGCAGCCACCTAGCAGTCATCTTCTCAACACCTCTGTCTCTAATCAGCTGCACTCCTTCACTTCACAGATCATCTGTGGAGGTCTTTCTAAACCAGGAGGCAGAAATACCAGTGTTTTTTGTGCCAAGGAGCTGTCCTGCCCTAGCTATGTTGACTCTCTGTCTGTGGTGCAGCCAGGTCATAGGGTAGCTGATGTACTGCTCCTTTCATCTCTGAGTACCCTCAATCAGACCTGCCTGGAGTACTGTACCTGTGTTACAGCCTCAGTATCCCAATGAGGCAATCTGGTATAGAAATAAAGGGTGCCTCATAGAATCATTTAGGTGGAAAAGACCTCCAAGATCATCAGGTCCAACATTTGACCGATGGACACTTTATGAACTAAGTGCTATGTTCAGTCTCTCGAACACCTCCAACGATAGTGACTCCACCACCTCCTTGGGCAGCCCATTCTAATGCTTGGCAACACTTTCCATTCCAAACTCATTTTTGTCCTCACCATCTCCTGTTTATTGGTCTGGGTATAAATGCAAAGTGAGCCTGAATGACCAGGTCTATTTCTCCAGCAGTGACACAGACAGCAGGCATGGAATGGCTGTTACTGTTTGGTATTGTCGTGGCAATTGTGGCCTCAATCACAACATTTCTGGCCAAACAGCAGAGGTAAGAATGCTTCAGGAGGCAGGAGTCAATGCTTTTATTCTATCTGGTTAAAGATGGGGTGTTCACATGCAGCCTTCTTTGAGACTTCTGTGTCTATGAGTGAGCGGCTATGGGCCTGAGGGACAGCCAAGAATGGTCACTGGCTGATGTACTGCCCCAAGTGACCTGCTTTTCTGTGGGACTCTGCTGCCATTCAGCTGGCTGGGACAAGATGGTGGCACATGAAGCAAGGGCCACACAGACTCCTGAGCCATTCTTCTGGTCTTATCTGTGCTCTGCAGTTGCCAGGCAGAGCAGCAGCCAGAGCTAGCTGTCCCTTTCCAAAGCTGACATAGGTCCCTCAATGCTGCTGGAGGCCTCTGTCCTTCTTGGAGGATTCTCATGCCCTTGGAAAGATATGGGCTGTCATGAGGAGGGCTGGGCTGGTGCAGCAATAGGACTGGCATAGCCCAGGTCCACAGCAGAACTGCACAGGGAAGAGTTCTGGCCTGCAGACCACAGACCAGCCCAACGTCAGTGAAAATGCATTTCTAGCACTTGGTGCTTTTCTGGGAAGGAAAAAACTGGAACCTCTTACCTTAGTGTGAATGTGTGTGTGCAAGTGCTGAGCCTCACCTCCAGTGAGGTTCACCAGAAAGGCATTAGATGGCTCTGGCAGCAGAAGACATCCTTGGAACCTCAGCCACTTGCTAACTCAAGGCTGGACAAGTGACTCCAGTTGGTTGAAATGGATGTGGAGGTATCTTGCTTTGCATCTGTAATGTGTGCTTAACCCCAAAGCCTTTCTCTTTTCTTTTCCAGCTTGTGGAAGAAGATGGCTTGCATCCCAGACCCTGCTCCCTTTTTCAAACCTCTTTACATGGGTCATAATGGAGATTTTAAGGTATAAATGGGCTACACAAGTGAGTGGAGCACATGACAGACTAAAAGGCCATCATGCTATCCTGAGCAAAGGATTCTCATTAGGGCAGTAGAAGGGGAAATCTATCTCAAAGGAATGCCAAATGTCTCCAGACATAAGAACCAGAGCTTTCCAGTATCTGTTCAGTGCCATGAAGGCCCTTATGTTGCATCTATACCCCTTATTCTCTGTAAGTGCTGTCTCAATGTGTGAACTGAGTTCATGTGAATTCTGAAGCCTGGGATCCTGACAGGACTGTCGGAGAAAACTGCAAAGCCATGCAAACTTCTCAGAACTAATTATTTTTGATTGCTTCTGTTAGTTTCCCTGCAGTTGCCTGTGTATCATAATAATAGCATCCTCCTGTTATAGTGGAGGAGTCAGTAACTTTAGAGTTTGATTTTTGCCTCTAAAAGTATGAGAAATTTGGTTATTTTTGTGGAACCTCAAACCTTGTGATGCTAACCTGTCTCTCCCTGTGTTTCCTTTTCTGCAGAAGTGGGTTGGTGCATCCCATATGAAAATGACCTTTGATTACTTTGAATGGGGAATAGTCCTTCCAGAAGTCCTAGAAGTTTACACCATGCATCCTTCCAACAGCACCCCACAGGAAGAGCTGCATGAGCTGAGAAAGAATCTTTCTTGCAAGCCCTGTGCCTCTTGCCTGAGTGGGCCAGGTCAGAGCAGCCGGTCCCTGTGGTGTAGTGTGAACAGCAGTGGTGGCACTGAGGACCAGTCCTATGGGCACTTGTCAATTGATACAGTGACTGTGGCTGATGAATTCACATCTTGTAACTGCCAGTGCTGCAGCTGTGCCCATGTGGGCGGGGAACACGAGCACACCAACAAGGAGGGTGGTCGTGCTGGACAACCCACTTACCCCAAGGTTAACATCGATGAGGAAGACAGAAAGATGTGCAGTGACTTGCATTTGGCTGATCTGAGTGCACAGGACAAAATACTTGCTTCAGGTTCTGTGTCCACAGACCTCCTGAGGAGCACAAGTGTCCCAGTCAACCAGCAAGGAGAAAGGAGAGTGGAAGGAGGGGTGGGGAGCATTCTAGAAGCCCTTTGCTTGCAGCCTTATCAGTGGGATTCGGAAAATCCAAGTTCACTACCTTCTCCTGATGGTGAAAGTGTTTCTTACAGTGAAGGCTCCTGTGACTTCTTCTCTCACAATATCAGGCCTGGTGACAGTTGTCCTTTGATATGTGTAGATTTGGACACTATTGACAGTGGCTTTGTGGACTCAGACTGTGGAAGTCCAGTTGACTCTGAATTTGGGCAAAACAGTCAGACCATTTGTGGAAACATCCCTCTTGAGCAGGAGGGGCAAGACTTTCCCCGGAGCTACGTCAAGCAGTGGGTCTCCTGTCGCCCTGAGAGCCCTGTCAGTGGGACACAGACAAACCAAGGACTTTGATGTCGCCTGGATGAGTGTGGGGCGTTTTCAATAGTGTGCCAGGAGCAAAATGTTAGCAAAATTCGGAAGAGAAGCGAAGGTTTTTTTTGTGTGAGCTCTATTGCATAAACTGACACCTGTTAGATCCACAGAAATATGCCTGTTTCTATTCCCACTTATCCTATTAATGTCTCAAATTTGTTGTCATTGATTGTTCCTGAATTTTGTTGGGTTTTGGGGTTTTTTAGAATCATAGATCAACCCTCCCTTGATATCAGAAAAATGTCAGAAAAAACCTGTACCTTGAAAATTATCCTTAGGTTTACATAGATATGCAAAATCTTTTGCAGCAACCTTATAAAGAGTACAGAACTGTAAGTTATTTTCCCTGATATTCTCACATGACTTGGTAGTTTGGCTGTACATAGAACCTTAGAATCATAACCCCTTGGCAAGCATGTTTGCTACATAAAAGTTCCCCTACTCTTTTCAAACAACATGTGATGTTACTTTTCCTTCTACTGGCTTTGGCTCTTTAAACTCAACTGTACTAGTTTGTTAGTTACAGAGGGTTCCAGACCTGTCCATGGGGATCAAAACTAATTCTTATGTAATCATCACAGAAATGTGTGTACAGAGACTAAGCACAACTCAGGTTTCAGAAAGACTTTCCAGGTGGAGTCCGCAAATGAAATGTCTTCAAAATACATTTAATTCTAAACAACCTGTCACTACTGAGCTTTTCTATTGAGTCAGACTCCCTCCCTGCACTTTTCAAGCATATTAATTGAGCAGCTTTTAGAATTTTGCCATAGTTATGAAAAAGTTGTCCTACCTGGATATGCCTGCCACTTCTGCCTTGGACTTGCTCTGCTGCAGTTAACAGGTCAGCAGCACAAATTTTGAGCAATTTCTGCTAGCTAATAAAGCCAAATATGAAACTGCATGGTAATCTTGAATCTGTTTTTCTCTCTGAAATCTCTGTTTCTATGATTTGTTCAGAATAATTGTCTTTAAAAGTCACTGTAATACTGAAATTAAATGTGAAGACCTTTGTCTTACATAGGTATAGTGCTACTAACACATAGGCTGCTTGGCTCCAGAAGGTCATACCTTGAGAGGACCTTTGTGGTAAATGATGCATGTGTCCAGTGTAGAAATAATCTGTTGTTGCTGTGATACCAATAAACTCCCTTCCCTCACCTTCTTTTCTTACCTGAGACTACAGGCAATCCCACAGCTCCCTAAATAGGACAGAGCCCCGTAGTAAAGAGAAGCTGTTTTTTTCATTGGGGCTGTACTGCATTGCATCCACATCCTCCAGTTTGACTGTTCCAATCAGCCCCGTGGTATTTGCTATATTCATTTTGGACTACATGACTTCATTTTGCCCATGTTGTTATTACTGCTCTAAGATACATTGCCTTCTTTGGTTTCTTCCCCCCTCATTTTTCATTTTTCTTGTCATCTGCTGTGGTGAGTCATGGCAGGTGTTGTGTCCATGTGCTGGTGCCTCCTTTCTGCTGCTCCCAGTCCCTGCCATGCCCTCCCAAGGCAGCAGAGCACTGGCCCAGCCTCCCTGCCCCAATGAGCTGCCTGCCCCACGCTGCCCTACGCTGTGATCATGTGGATGCAAATGTGTGCTGGACAGAAGCATTTCTGATGGTCTCAGCACAGTCTTCTTCAGCTTCGTATTGCAGGTCTTTTCACTTTAGAAAACTACATTGCAGTAAATGAGCCTAGGCTGCTTAAGGGAGAAACTTGCTTATTTTTCTGGGGCCCTTTACATCTCAGTTCTGTGCACTCTCTGTTTCTGTTGGTATTGATGGTCCCAGAACTGCTGAAGGAACTGTTTCTATTATTGGAACACTATCTGGCTGTACATCTGATAGAAGGTGATGGTTTGGTGTTGTGTTGGGCTGGAAGTTATCTCTGCTCACCCTAGGAGGCAGACTTCATGAACAAGTGTGTGACAGAAGGGTATTTAAAGAAGTGAAGTTATTCCCTTTGAAGCAAGGTATCACAATTAAGCTTTTGGTCAGTGAGTTGTCACTGTGAATGTGGAGGGGTTTGAGGTGGGGAGTTTTCAGTGCATCCTAGGAGCAAACTGCAAATGTCCCTGATCTAGCAGTTCTAATTTGGAAATTTTCTTTTCCCCAGGAATGATAGGGTCAAAAAGCAGGTACTGGGAGAATCACCACAATCCATTCTGGTATATCAATTTGGAAATGGCCATCTCCATTTCTGAATGGCCCCTGTTTCCCTGTCTCTTGGCCCCAGAAGCTGGTACTGACAGACTTTACTCAGTGTGCTCTTCTCTCTTTCCGTTCTCTGGCACTAGACCCACGTACAGGAGACACTTGATGGGTCCAGGCTGCAGCACTGCCATCGCCCCATCGCTGCTGCCATGGGAAGATCTGCTCCTTATGCACCCTGGGATCAGGACAAGGAAGCACTGAATGCTCTTTTCCTTGGCTTGCAGAGTGTGCTTTGAGCCAATGCAGCAGCAGCTGTGGACAAAGGGCAGCTCAGGGCTCTGCAGGGCTCTCGGCACCACGGGCACAGATCTTGGGTGGGAGCAGTTTAGCCCCACATCCACTCAGGGCTGGGAAATAACTTTAGGTCACATAGAAAGCTCTTCTGTTGACCTACTTATATAAAAGTTGCAAACAGATATTTTCTATTCAGCAAATTACTTGGCCTTTTAAATGTTAACCCTTTAGCAGAAATTCCTGTTTCTCCATGACTAATGAGAAATTACATATATAGCTACTTTAACTCAATCTGATAATCAGAGCAGATTTTCATTGGTTCTTGAGATTATCTTTAGAATCTGCTTTATTATGCCACTGCTGCTACTGCCTGATCATCAAACCACACAGCTTAAACTATCAAGGGACAGAAGCAGTGTGAAAAGTAACATTTCTTTTGAGCTGGTAAGACAGTTTAACATATTTATGTTATATGCATTCCAGTATGTAATGTTAGGGGATATCTATTGAGCTAAAATATTGAAAAATATTTTCTTCATCTAAATGTGGAATTCTATATTTTTTTCTAGAACTAGGAACATGAAGACCCTAAGTGTGTTTGTACTTTTGTTCGGATAGTTTGCTGAACACCACTATTGCATTAATTCTTATGGATTGTGCTTGAAAGAAGGACCGTCTTGAACAAGGTACTTCTCTCTGACTGCAAGAGATGAGTGAAAAGGAATCCAGCCAAAGTAGTCCTCAGTGTTTGGGATTTTGCAGACATAAACATATTTTTTTAATGTATGTGTGTATATGAATATTGCTTTATTGCAGTCATCCTTTGTAGCATCTTTGGTTTTGGGATCTAAGTATATCACATCTGAAAGTATATGGCTGTTTGTAGGCATTAAATTGTTGGGAAAATGGTTCTTCAAAGCTGAAGAGAGGGAAAGGCTGGTTATATGGGGTTCTCTCAGATAATCTATGCAGATAAAGAAATCCAACTACATTTTCCTTATTCCCCAGGATGTGTCTCGTGAGCCTGTTGTGCACATTTGATGTGCTTCTGTCAGACATGTACTTAGAGGCCTAGGTATTCAGAAGGTAGATAAGGCATCACAAAGTTTTCTTAAAGGAGCTACAAAAATCTTTTCTTATAAATGGGGATGATTGTTTACAACGGGTACCCCACCAATTACACATGCCAGCGTAAGTGAATGCTCTGGAGACTCTGCTCTTAGGTAATCTCAGTGGATGAAGGGGTGTGCCTGTTGGTACAGTTGTGCTATTGTCTGTCACTGATTTACTTTGCAGGTGTAGTCAGTCCTAGCTTTCTTTGGTGCCTCTTTGTACCGCCTCTGGAAGAGATGCTAGCAAAGGAAGGGATTATGGCCAAGGGAGAACAGGTCATTTATGACTAGTGGCTAAGATGTGAGGAATGGAAACTGAGCATTCAAGGGTCCAGATCTGCTGAGCCTGCTCCCACTGTGCACACTCTCACCCTGTTTCCATAGCAGATTAACTCCAGTTCTCAGATGGTCTTTGTGGCCTTCTCCAGACTTGCTCTGGCAACTCCAAGTTCTTCATATGTTGAGGACCCCAGAACTGGACACTGTACAGCAAGTGGGGGTCTCACAAGAGCAGAGAGGTAGAATCTCCTCCCTTAACCTGCTGGTCATGCTGCTTTTGATGTAGCCCAGGACACAACAGGCATTGCTAGACCTTGTTGAGTGTCTTGAGAGAATGAGCAAAACACGTTTTGAAAAAGTCCAGAGCCACTGCAAAATCAGAGTCTGAAGCTTCTGGCTTCCTCTAAGATTTAGGTGAGCATGTGAATGAGCTGCAACAAAAAAAATTAAGTTGATTAAGCAACATCAATTTATAAAGAAGTTGATGTCAGAAGTAGAATAAAACCTAGAACACCTGTCTGTCTGCTGTGGGCTGGCATATAATATCATATGTATCAGTGGATATCCAAGCATATTGAAGAATCTTATGCCCATATCTCCATGTGAAACCTTGGTCACGCTCTTATATGAGACTTCATGATTTATCGAGCTTCTGTAAAATTGTTCTTACTTGTAGTCATCCAAAAGTCATAGATGTAAAAATTCTATTTTTTATTCATCGCTTTGAGCCCATCACATTTATCTATACAATTCTTCTATCTCATCTAGCAGCAGCTTCTCATCCCCACTTTTAAAGTCACTAACAGCCTCTTCTTGTCCTCTTGCCATCTCTTGTTTTCACATCTGGAAGTTAGCTCTATGATGTCAGCTTCTACCTCCCACTAGATCATTAAACCTACTTCTCTTAATCATTCTCCATGCTACTGCTACACATTGAAGGTCCTGCTTACAGTTCTCTTGGGCTACCTCAACCTCATTCTTCAAGTCTCCCTGTAAAGCTCTGCTTTACAGAATTTCTAAAACCTAGATGATATCTAGACTACCCACATGCTGAGACTGTTGTCAACTGCTTGTGCTACTTCCTCTCACAGTGGTGTCTATCAAATAATTTATTTTACCTTATGAATTCTTATGAGAAAATGTTATCATCTTTTTATTGTGCGTTCAACTGGACCCCAAATCTGGGGGTGAATCCCAGAATATGAATTTCTGGTGATAGATTAAGCAATAACATCTGTCTTTCTGTTGATAAGCAGTTGAGAGCATTTGGAAAATCTTTGTTATACAAACTCTGGTTACTTGAAATTACTTTTGGGAAGTGGAGGAAGGAACCACAGGAGGGGAGGGGGAAGGCACGGCTGCAAGGCCTCGTTTCCTTGAGCAGATAACAGCCTGAATTCTGCCCTGGAAACACACAGAAAGGATGGAAATACCACTGCAACCAGCCTGAGACCACTTTGGAAATCAAGGTCACTACCACCTCCTGATAGTCCTGACAGACTGCTGGCAGCATAGCTGGTGCATCATTTCAGGGCATCACCTCAGACATTTTGTCTCTCTTTTCCTGCAGAGTGAAGGCAGTTCTCCCTTCTTGATACTAGTTCTCATATGGCTTTTCTACCTTCACCCCCAACTTTGCAGTGCTGCAGAAACTGGACCTTAGAACACAAGAAAGCAGCAAGCAGTCTGCTCCCCAAGACATCCAGCTAAGAAGTTGATTTATCTTCCACTGCTTGCAGCTGCTGCAATTGTACCTGCACTGCTAATACTGGGCTTCCATCTGAGCTAAGAGGAAGAATACAAGTCTTGCATATGTTTAGGCAATAGGTTTCAGCAATAAAGATAGCTCTCATTTATACAAATTCTTCACTTTGTTTCTGTCTAATTGTATCTATCTTCAGTGTCCAACTACTGGACTCTTTCCATCTTTCTCTTGTAGATTTAAAAAAGAAAAGAAAATACTTTTCTCCTACCTGAAATCATCTTCTCATGTAAGATACTTAAGGCTGGTATGAAATGACTACTTAGCCTTTCCTGTGACTAAGTTATTCACTTGGTCTGTAATTGTTGATTTCTGAGTAAAGTTGCCCAGGACTAAATCATTCACATAGCCATTTTCAGAAGTATTTTCATTTTGGCAGCAATTTTTTGTTTAAAGTGTTGATTCCGACAGAAGAAATTAATTAATGATGTTACAAATGCTACATGTAGCTGCAATAATTTTTCCTTTAATTGATATGTATCCACAGTCTGTATGTTAGCTCCTCTAATTGCATCAATGTACTGCAGAATCTCATTCAGCTGGTTATGTGCTGCTTCCTGAAATTATTTTCTGATAAGTCTGTCAGAATTCAGTGTTCCATCACCTACTTATGGCTAACATTTATGGCTTCTAACACAAAAATTTGCATTTAAACATACTGTATTTGTTTCCTGGTGAGCTAGAGAGCCAGAAATGTCTAACACATTTCAACATTGCAGAACTGAACAAAGAAGTCCTTGCATAGGAGTGAAGGGAGTTTATCAAATTAGTAGCAATTACCTGGAAACATTCTGTCCTGGTTTTACTCATCTTGACCTAAGTTTGTTTATTTGTTTGTATGCCTGAACAAGTGCTTGTCAGCAGATGTATAATTCTACTTAATGCAGCTCTCTCTATTTCATATTTAGTCAGTATTACTGTATTTATCTCAGGGACCAAGAGCAAACCTGATTAGAATGATAAGCAGGAGAGACTTCACGCCTCCCAGCCTCCCTCAGCTAAAACCAGCTAATGGTGACGCTTCCTCTCCACAACCCCCACCCTGAAGAAAGTCTGCAGCAAAACAGGATATTTATGAAAAACACATAACTGAAAAGGTGGTGAAATGAAAGCCAGAAATACTCCTTTTCTCTTGATCAGTTTCTGAAACATCGTAATTATTTTACAACTTAATTCAGACAAGGGATACTTTAGGCAGGCATAGTCACATGCAACAAGTTACACATGAATGCTGTTGTCTAGCCTTGTGAAATTCATGACTGGAAGGATATTCTTGGTCATGGATCATATCACTTAATCTCTTCAGTAAAACAATCCTAATGATTACTGTATCACAGTCCTTGCTAAACGTAGGCTTTTTTCTTACTCACTTCTGTTCAAGACTGCTTCAGACCCTTTGTTGGTTAGAAATCATTATCTTTATTCTGTAGTCAGGCTATATACACTTGGATCTGTGCTAATGCTGTACTTATTTTTTTCCCTATCCTGACATTCCTTCCCTTTTCTCCAGCTTCTTCTGAAAGAGAGATCATAATCTCTGAAAAGTTTTGTTTGGTATTTTTTTTCCCTTTTTTTTTTTCCCTTATAATAACTAACCCAAGCTCTTTTGAGATGGAACATTCCACCGTCTTTTTACCCCAGCTGTAAAGCTCAGTTCAGTGTCTATGCTAGTTAAGTAGTACAAACATTGTTCTTTCAATATTTTTTTTATTTTTCAAGAAGCTCTTTTTGTTTATACTGATTAGTGGTCTCTGACTACAAACTCACTCTAAGTTTTCTGCGTTTCAGGTTCTTTGGAGCAGCACTCTCCTTGCAGGGCTGCTGGGCTCATTTGCTCTGTTCAGGTAACAGCAAAAAATGCAGACTGGAAACATGTTTTTAAAACACCACATATTGCTGAATAGATCCTATTCTTCATATTAAATGTTGCCATAAAATAATAAAATCAGAAACTTTTAGTGAAAAAGTATATTTTTAAATTAAAACAGGAGAAAATTCAGAGAACGGAATTTTTGGTTAAAGAGAGCGAGCCCAGTCTAACCTTGTAGAGATGTAGTGTCCTATATCGTGGAAGACACACTTCAAACATCCTTACACTACTCTTCAGTGAATTGTGGTAATGACGAGGCTCTAAGTTTTCTGTATCTCCCAATGTGTGCTTTGAGCAGGATCATACCAGTTATTCTCTGCATCTGTTTTCTGAATATGCAGAAATAATGTTGCTCCAGGAGGCCCCTGAGCTGCAAATGTCTGGAGGCTGAGAATGCTCAGAGATTAACATCTATGCTCTATTGCTACAATTCTCTCTAAGCATGTGGTTTTGACTATAGTCAGAAACAGGATTTGGGGAAACAAGAACGTTGGTTCCAACCCACTGTGGCTCTCTGCTGCTCTTAAATTGTCGTAAACCAGATGATAAAAATGCAGGAAGAAAGAAAGAGCACCCACTTCTTCTCCCACTATTGTTAAAATTGCAGGAACTGTAGATTTCCTTTCAGGCAGCTGGTGCTTTAGCACAGAGTACTGTTTACTGCCATGAGAAGAACAGTTCCTATAGAAGAAATTATATAGCTGAGTTGGTGCCCTCTCTGACGGATTCAGGATCAGCTTTAGTCAGGACAGCAGAAGCGTGCAGCTAAGGCTTCAACCCACTGGTAGAAATAACAACAAAATTGCTCTTAACAATGATTCTGTTCTAGATACTATCTGGAATGGGAGGAGTCGTGTGGCAGCTGGGCCTCCAGCTGTGCATTGCTGCTGCGCTGCTCTTTGGTGGAGGAAGAGGGAGAGGTAAGAGGAGGTTCTGGAACAGAACCACTGTACAAAGACAGGTACATGCCTGTGCTCATTTTTCATTCACAGACCCTTCAGTATGCAGCCCAAGATCCTGTGGCTGCCCTTTCCCAGGCCCCAGGAACCATTACAGCTGCTGACAATGCCAGGCCTAGGGGACTGAGCACGTACTGCACGAGCTGGGCACCAGAAAAGGTGTAGCCACTGCCCAAGATCTCTGCTCTATGATCTTACACCCATCTCACGCAGTGAAGTGTGTCAAAACAGAGTAAGAACATGATGAGGAAGATCAGATGCAGTGTCAGCAATAGAAGTATTAGCAAGTATTGCATTTACTTGATGTATTAAGCAAGGCATCATCCAGTAATGCATGAGTCCAGTTCTGGTCTCCATCCCCTGCAGAGCTCCCTGGCAGCCTGAGATGCCTGAATAACTACATGACTACCGTGAGCTGCACGTGGGTGACAGAGGATCCCGTGGGTGATGGACCTTTCCACCTGCATTTCACCAAGTAAGAGCTGCACACCAAGAGCTGTCTTGGCAGCGCTGGCATGGACAGGACAGGACAGCCCTGAGAGGCAGAGATAAAGCCCAGCTGTGGGCTTTGCTCCCTCAACAGCAGGAGATCTGTGGCACAGCTAGCTCTGCCCCCTCATCACCCCAGACCTCAGAAGCTGCTCTCTATTGTGCTCCCACAGTCCCAGGGTCAGCAGCAAAGGTCAAGTGCACATGGCTGCATGCTCTCCTGCCAGCTGAGGGCTCCCCATGTTCAGTGAACCCTTTGGCAGGCATCTCAGAGTAGAGAACCTTCCCATCCTGGCCTCTGGTCCTCATGACCTGGGAGCTTCCAGAGCCCATCCTACATAAAACTGCTTAATCAGCTTCTAATAATTTCTTTCCTTTTCCCCTAGAAATTGAAAACCTATTGATTTAATGCATATTAGTAAATATAAAAATACAAGTCCAGTTATAAGCTTTAATAAGATGTTTAGAATATTATCTGAATAGTTTTTCCTCTAATAGAAGAAATTGAGTTAATAGTTTGCTAACTGATAGGATAACCTGAGACTAATGTGTTTAGGTTATGTAGAAACATTGTCTTAACCACCATGAACTATTACATGAGGGCAAGCCACTCTGACATTAGATGCCTCATATTCTGCTTAAGTGAAAAATAGCCTAACTCTTATTAATACTGGATTTTAAATCTATGGAGAGATGGGCAAGCTGATAAACTGTGATATCCCAGTTTCCTGTGGGATCACATGCAATGTGAAAAAATTGCTAATAAATGGCTAAACCACAAAAAGACAAACCAGCTTCCAGCACATTTTCCTGTCAGTACTGGCTTGTTTGTAGTGAAAGAGGATTTAATGTACAACTTATTGCTACCTCTGTGCTATGCACTTGTAACCAGCTGTGCATCCACTCCTTCCTCCTACCTGCCTGTTTTCCTGCAGTGACAGAAGCTCTCTCAGAGGGAGCAGGGAGCAGCTACCGGATGCTATGTGCAGCTCCTGTGAGATTTCGTGCTCTCAGCAGTGAGGTTATAAATGTGTCTTCTTCCTCCCCAACCAGCCCTGCCATCCATCTGGCTTTTTGGATTGCTGGTTTGCTTACAGTCTGGACCAAAGAGGTTCATGGTTTTCCAGAGTGTGGTGCTGTGCTAAGGTGCCATAAATTGAAAAGCACTTAATTGTATGACTTAATAGAAACTTTCAGCCTTTTTATTCTTCTAGCCTCTGGTCAAAGGGCCACAATGCCAGCTGCAAACTGACAGCCACAGGGAGCATGCAGAATCAGTACCACTGCACAATCCATTTAGCCAGCCAGATCTTGGAAACAGACGGTTATAGAGTCTCTCTCCAAGGAAACTTTTTTGGACATAGTCACACATACATGGCCTTCCCAGAGTACAGTCCCCGCAAGCACAGTAAGTATGAACCAGCACAACTGTGAGCTGAGGCTCTGCCCAGCAGCCTCAGGACAGGTCTGGTATGCTGCCTAACAAAGGGTGTCTCAGAGGTGGCAAGGGAGAACAATGAGAACAATCAAGACTGCGAATCCCCAGGGAGTGCACTGTGTGAGCTGCACTGGTAAAGAGGCAGTTGCTGAGTCTCTCCATCCTGACTTTTCCTGGACTTCAGAGGGGCAGGCTCTGGAGCACCATCCAACAATACTTCTCATCTGCATCTTGTTTTCTTGTGCTCCGGGTAATTTGTGATGGATTGCTTCATTTATTTGTTTGTTTTGTTGTTCTATTCTTCTTTAAGAAATTATGTAATGAGGAGTCATGGATTTAACTGGAATGTCCCGTGGCCTGGTACTTGATAGAAATGCTCAAAACCTGTCTGTATTAGTGGTATGTTGCAAGGGCAGGATGTGAAATCCAGAGTGGTTCTTTGCTTGCAAGATTAACTTTAGGAGTTATCATTAATTTATGTCAGATCTGTAGCTGTTCTGATGCTGTAAGATAACTTGGTCTACGGCTAGTGTTAGCATCCCTTTTTAGACCCAGCTTTATCTTCCATTATTCGGTCAGCCTAATACCATGCATTTTCTTTTGTGGTGTCCCAATGACTGTGAAAAAAAACCCACCTCCTCTCTTCACAGTAAAACTTGATCCACCTTTGAACATCCAGAGCAATATCACTGCCAGCAAGTGCCAGATATGGTGGAGTGTGGGGAATGTGCCTTGGTACCTCGATGAAATTCTCCAATATGAGTTGCAGTATAAGGAGTACAGCATGTCTTGGGAGGTAACTTGATGAGGCACACAGTGACCCTGCCTTGCTCTTTGGGTACAATGAATGGCCTTGCCACTCAGCTCAGGGCTCTGCACTAGCTGACTTAAGCTGGCCTTTCTGGTTTCCCACATTAAGGCTGAGAGATTTTACATAAAACATCAATACTGAAGTTCAATAACTTTTGTTCTTATGAATGCTGCATCTGTCATCATTCAGGCCCTATTATTGCATCTAAGACAAGAAAATCCATAAAAGAAAAGAGAAGGGAAAAAACAACAAAAAAAGAGAGTATTTAAAAGATCATCCTTTTGCCCAGTCTCACTAACAGCAATGCTTTGTAATACTTTGCAGGTTGCATGGAACAAGACACTATCCAGTTCACTGCCACAGGTAGAAATTGAAGCCACAGAGCTCCACAGTGGCATTGCTTATGCTGCAAGGGTTCGCTGCAAAGTTTCTGAAAATGAGAATTCATACCACAGTCAGTGGAGTGAGTGGAGCCAGACAACAGTGTTTCAAAGAGCAGGTACAAAGAATATTGTTTTCATCTTATTTAATTTCTTTTCATGTCCATGTTTAAAAAAAAAAAAAAAACACCACAGTAAAATTAAGCTTTTCTAATCAGAACTAGGTTTCTTCAAGTATTCATAGGCAAATTACTTTCCTTAAGGCCTTTAGCTGCCTGTTTTATTTGCAATGCTTGGTTATTTGCGGTTCTATCTCGACTTCCAGACTTTTTATTAAATTTTTTTGTGCTGATTCTTTTCCTAGATATCCCAAAAGTCTCTGAAAATATTCTAAACACCAAAACTATGCAATACTTATTCATTCCTCTGAGTTTTGCCACTCTACTCTATTTATTCTGGAACTGCAAGCTTTCCTCAAGGTATGTGATTTTCATTAAGCTCCCCTTGATCTTTATGGCCTGAAAAGGGTAAATCAAGAGTTGTTAAATCCCTTTTCCTTCCTGTTTCTGCTGTACAGATTCAGTCATTTCCAAAATATCTTTTGACAATCTTGGAATGTGACCTGTTCCTCGGCTGATGACAGTTAATGACCCACAATAGAGTCCTTAAGGAGACCAAAGTACCTTTGGATCTCCCAAATTCGGCTAAAGCCCAAGGATTATGGTATCTTGGAGTAAAAGAAATTTAAGCCAATGGAAATATTTAAAGTTTCATGTAGATAAATTAAAAGTGCAAGTACACAGTAACACATAAAGGTGGTTAAACTGATGTCAGTGCTAAGCCATGTGTTATATTCCTGGCAGGAGTCAGTAGGTAAAATACCAATATAGGCAAACTAAACTGACTCATTTGAGATCAAGTTGTACAGAGAAAAAAGTATTTTCAGAACCTTGGTTCAACCATCCTCTGCAATATTTTATGCTGGCAGAGCACATGTAAATCTCCTACCTCTTTCTTTTTTACCTTGACATACATTGCTATGCTCCATATACACATCATTCTTAGAGAAACAGAATACATGATGCCCACACATTAAAATATTTTCATAGGATAGGCTCCAATAAAGTGGCAAGGATATTTGGCAGAATTTTTCTGCTTAAATGTAATGAAACTAGAACTCTTTAACTTTCAGAAGCAGTGGTTTACATCAAGTAAGCTGATAAATAACTTGGTGCATATAATGAGCAATAGACCAGTATATTAAGTTTGTGACATATTCCTAAGAAACTTATGAGACTATGCTTCAGCTTAGAAACATTAAGTGCATGCACAAGTGGCAGAAAAATAATTGCATGAAAAGTCAGAAATTATGATGAGTGGGCTTCTTGTGCAATCTTACTAACATAAATGGGGGGGGGGGGGTTTCACCCAACCAGTATCATGGAGACAGAACACAGAAAAACTCTTCATTTTGATTACATGTTCTTTTCTCCCTTTAGGGCAAAAAACCTCGCCTGCTTTAACATTCCTACACCAGCTGCTTTCTTCCAGCCACTCTATAGTTTGCACAATGGAAATTTTAAGGTAAGAAATAAATTTCATTTCTTTCTTATGACTCTCCATTTGTAACCGGAGGATTTGTTTTTTCTAGGATTAATAATTCTAGCTCCTGAGCAGAGTTACTAATACATGGTTCTGATCTTCCTGAAAATTTGTAGTTTCTCATTTTCTTGCTTCCACACACTAGCTAACCACCAGAGCTTCTGTGCAGCCTCTTGCTTATTAGAAGTGGAATTCCTCCAATGGGTTCCAGACTGAACGCAAAAGGTGCACCTTTTCAAAAGCAATGCAGCTTGTGTTATATTCTGGTGATGTAACCCTGTCAAATTTCTTGTAAGATTTTGTAAAATTAGCTGGTAGGTTTTTTATCCTATTATTCTAACTTTGCCTGTTGGATTTGCACTAAACATCTGGGTTGTTGTGCCAAAGCCATAAAGAAAAAAAAGTTATTTTGGAATAACTATGTAAAATGACTCCAATTTATTAATGCTTTCATTAGGACTGGGTTGGACAGAATGAAGCTTGTAGCCAACTTGAAAGACAAGAGGCCAGCAACTCGAGCAAAGTGAATGCAGATAGAATTTCTGACCTAAACACTCAAGAAATGATTTCCCAAAACTCACTGAAACCTACAGGAAGCACAGATATGGTTACTGCAGAAGAAAACTGTGCATTTACCTCAGGTCCAAGCCAGCAGTATGTCCCCAGCAGGTACATAAGAGCAGAAGTGACAGGGCCGGGACTATTGCTTGCACCGAACCACGCTGGTGATACCATCGGCCTGAAAATCTCTGAAATAATTAAAGACAACCTTGAGAGCCCTAGTGTTGGAAGGAATTATCCCTCTTCCTCACAGCACAGAAAGGGTGACTTTCTTAGGCTTCAAGAATCTTTGGGAATAGCAGATGTGTCCTTCAGCGGTAGTGACTATTGTACTTTGTGTGACAATGATACCACAGGCGGTTTGATTTCTGCTGAACTACTTAAGCTTTCTAATGGCAATACTCATGTTAAACATCAGAAGGATCAGTGACTTTCCCTGAGGAACACTGCCTATAAAGTTGCTTGTGTTCTCCTATCACCTCCCAACACTGTCGTCCCAAGCGATGTAAATGGTGACTGTGCAGACAGTTTCAAACATGTATCATTTTAAAATACATCCTCAACTTCTGTACTTCAGAAGAAGATTGTGACTAAGTCCGCTGTCTAGCAAATGCTGCAGGCTATAGGCATGGCAAACCCTGACCCTGGCAACATCTGCAGTCCCAGAGACACAAGACTATGCCCTTCCCTAAATTAACCTGACTGCAAAATCCAGTAGCCCTCTTGTGTAAGGAGGCAGCAGCAGACTTGCTGCTTTCCTCAGGAAGAACTATCAGAACTCTTGGAAGCAGCATTTGCAATGCGATGAACCATGTTTTAAATTCCATCATTTAACTCCATCATTTTGTAAAAACTATGCATGACTTTTCATAAAATCATGAGAAACTATTTTTGCTTATGAAAGTAATTCTGCTTCTTAACATATTGATGAATTAAAGCAGTTCCTGATTTGATCAGAATTTGTAATTGCTCTGTTTTAAGATAATTAGACAGTAGGCCTTGTTCTTTATTATCTTGAATGGCTGTAGCTTTTTATTTTGCAATAACTAAGCCTCACGTACTGCTTTAACAAAAATTTATTTCAAGGTCAAGTGGCTGGGCTGATTTAATGGAAAAAGGTGTAAAATAAGAACAACACAAATGAGCTTTGCTTAATCACAGAACAGGCCAGGCCCACTGCCTCTCTAGGCCTTCTGTTATCTCTCCACAATTGATGAGTCCTTCGCCTATCTGCACAACTGGTACAGCCTTTCTGAGCTGAATCTCTGGAAGTTTACTTTCTGCCCTAGACACAGAAAATCATGTATGTGATTGATAATCTATCAAGCAGATTTCTGGAGTCTTAGTTGCATCTCTTAGATTTAATGAGCTCAACAGTTTTAGCAAGCATACTGAGACATGTACACCTACATCTGAACTAGCTGACACATCAATATACACAGTCACATACTTTCATTCCCTCCTCTTTGGAGTACTTCCCTCATCTCTCTGGTTACAGCACAGACTAGTTTTAACAAGGCAAAGAAAGATTTCATTTAGAAGAAACAAAGTAGGTCGAGACATCCTTCCCAAAAAGTGTGCTAAGCCAGAGAACGGTTGTGAGCAGTTTTTATCTGTGAGAAAAGCAAGAACAGAAGGAGGAGTTAACATCCGATTTGTGTGACAGCCGCAGGAGGTGATAGCAGTGATTAGTTTTCAGTGTTGTAAGCAAAGAGCTTTTCTGACATGTGAAAAAACGTCCCATTTCTGGTCCTTGGTGCTTTTTAACTTTTATACAAAACTGTATTCAAGGTTGCTGCTATTACTCCACCACAATCTAATGGAAAGACAAGAATGTGATGATGCTGTCATTAGGAGTTGATGTAATTTCCCCGGGATGAGAAAATCAGTAAAACAATGCCACTTACCTGGAGTATTTTGGTGATCCCAAACTTTTAGATCCCATAGTGTATTTCGATGTAGTGTCCCAGATTACAAATCTTCAGAATCTGAGGGATGCTTTCTGAAATTGTCAGATCAATTGTATCTTAAACCCATCCGATCTTAATAGCCCTTTCTTATGAACATGTCTGTACAGAAATGTAACCGTGTCCCCACTCCCCGTGCCCGTGTCCCCGCTCTCAGTTCCCGTGTCCCCGCTCCCCGTGCCCGTGTCCCCGCTCTCAGTTCCCGTGTCCCCGCTCTCAGTTCCCGTGTCCCCGCTCTCAGTGCCCGTGTCCCCGCTCTCAGTGCCCGTGTCCCCGCTCCCCGTGCCCGTGTCCCCGCTCTCAGTGCCCGTGTCCCCGCTCTCAGTGCCCGTGTGCGCGCTCCCCGTGCCCGTGTCCCCGCTCTCAGTGCCCGTGTCCCCGCTCTCAGTTCCCGTGTCCCCGCTCCCCGTGCCCGTGTCCCCGCTCCCCGTGCCCGTGTCCCCGCTCTCAGTGCCCGTGTCCCCGCTCTCAGTTCCCGTGTCCCCGCTCCCCGTGCCCGTGTCCCCGCTCCCCGTGCCCGTGTCCCCGCTCTCAGTTCCCGTGTCCCCGCTCCCCGCTCTCAGTTCCCGTGTCCCCGCTCCCCGTGCCCGTGTCCCCGCTCTCAGTTCCCGTGTCCCCGCTCCCCGTGCCCGTGTCCCCGCTCTCAGTGCCCGTGTCCCCGCTCCCCGTGCCCGTGTCCCCGCTCTCAGTGCCCGTGTCCCCGCTCCCCGTGCCCGTGTCCCCGCTCTCAGTGCCCGTGTCCCCGCTCTCAGTTCCCGTGTCCCCGCTCTCAGTTCCCGTGTCCCCGCTCCCCGTGCCCGTGTCCCCGCTCCCCGTGCCCGTGTCCCCGCTCTCAGTGCCCGTGTCCCCGCTCTCAGTTCCCGTGTCCCCGCTCTCAGTTCCCGTGTCCCCGCTCCCCGTGCCCGTGTCCCCGCTCCCCGTGCCCGTGTCCCCGCTCTCAGTGCCCGTGTGCCCGCTCCCCGTGCCCGTGTCCCCGCTCCCCGTGCCCGTGTCCCCGCTCCCCGTGCCCGTGTCCCCGCTCCCCAGCGCAGCACCCCTCGGCTCGTGGCCGCCCCCTGCTGGCCGATGCCGGACGCCGCGGGCGGTTTCTCCCACGTCCCCCACCACAGGCAGCGTTTACCTCCCCCGAATCTCTCCACCTGCTTCACATCTTCCTGAAGGCATCATGCCTAGGCTTCGATGTATTATTCAACTGCATTCTCATGAAGAATGAAATAAGTACAGCTGCTGTTCTCCAGTTCTCTATGTCATTATCTGCTAAAATAGTATTTATTTGCAGTAACATCTCACTATTGATTCATTATGCAAATATAAAAGCTCCAAGCACATACACGTAAATCCAACTGTTCAAGCAGCTCTGTGGACTATTATCATACTCTCTGGTTAGATTCAAAACTGTAAAGGGGAGAAAAAATTATTTCTAGATCACATGGAATCTACCTTTTTGGCAGGATAATCTCTTTGAAGTGACATATGTGAAAACCATCACAGCGTCATTCATTAGCTACAAAGACAGTTACAGCACTACTGCCCCAAGTTACAGGATACAAAGCGCCCAAAATACGGATACAGTCTTAATAGCGCACAAGGCTTACAACAAAAAACCGCGCACTTGTGTCCACTGACCCATGTATCCCACCTACTGCAAGATTACGATCAATTATCTACTCGTCTGCAGAAGGCTGAGAAAACTAACATACAGGAAAGTTGACTTAGGCTGGCTATTTAAAAGAATCTTTCTGAAATAAGTTGATCAACCCTGGGACACTGTAGTGGCCCTGGCCCTGCACGCCATCCCCATGTGAAGCTAAGTATCTGTATCTTGCAGATTCTGATATTCAGTGAACTAGATGGTCTTTTCCTGCCTCACCCCTTCGAGTAATCCCTCACAATTCTAGGAATTCCTTGACAAACTCAATTTGCTCGCTGCAGTGTCGTGCACCGCTGGCGCGTTCCCCCCGGCGTCTGTGGCGGGCGGGCTCTGACTCGGACTGACAGAACGCCGATAACGGGCACGGCGGGCTCGCACGGCCCGCGGGGAGAACAGCATGGCGGAGCCGCCGGGGCAGCGCTGGAGCCACGCAGACGAGGCGCGCTCTCAGGAGCGAACACCCGCACTACAATCGCATTTGTGACGCACTTGAGCTCCGAGTTGAGCGGAGGACGCGGCACTCCCGCAGTCCCGCCCGCCACGCTGCCGCCGTAGCACGGGCCCGACCGTGAGCGCACGGAGAGACGCTGCCCGGCGGCCCCGCCCTCTTCCGCCCTCACCGCATGCAGCTTCCGGGGGGCGTCATCCCTCAACTGCGCATGCTCTGCTCGGCTTGGGCGCGGAGGCTGACGGGGGCCGCTCTCGCCTGGCCCGAGTGTGAGTAGCAGTTACCGCCACCAATGAGCGAGCGCAGCGCGCGGAAGCCCCACCTCCGACGGGGGGATTGTTGTGGTGACGTCAGGGGCGGGGGACGCGGGCGCATCATTGGCTCAGGCTGGGCCGAGCGCCTGGCGCGGAACGGGTGGGGAGCGGCCCCGGTCCGGGCGGGCCATGGCCAGCACCGGGAGCCCCCTGGTGAGTCCGCGGGGGTGGGGGGAGCCTGCGGGCCTGGCGGGCCGTGACCGGCACCGGCAGCCCCGTGGTGAGTCCGCCCTGGGCCGCGGCCCTCGGGCTGGTGGGGGAATCAGTAGGCCCGGGCGCCAGGGCCGGCCCGTGAGAGGTGGCCGGCCGAGCCCAGCGCTCTGGCGGCGGCGGGGTCGCGGTGGTCGTTCGCGGACGGCCTCGCCTCCTGCGCCCGCTCGAACAGGGCGGGTGAGCGGGCGCTGCCGTCCGTGGGTCTGGTCTAGTCTTGTCTCTGCTGCTCGCGCTCCTTCTTCCGCCCCCCGCTCCTGGGTCGCCGCGGGCCTCGCGGGAGGGCCCCGTTGTCCCCCGAGCGTAGCCCGTTCGCGGGAGGAGCTGAGGCCGATGGTGAAGGAGCCGCACCGCGGCCTCTCGCGGATCTCCGTTTTCGGTTCCGGGTACGGGGCGTTGGCGTGGCTATGCCGGGCTGTCTCCCGCCGGGAGAACAGGCGTTGTTGCTTTGTGGGAGCTACCTGTCACTCTGTAATCGATTTCTTTTGTAGTAGGAACGAACGCGTGAGGAAGATCGTGAGGGTCACAGTAGGACGCCGTTTCAAACGCAGTTGTTTACGTTAGTCTAACAGCGTAAACTCGTTTTGTGTACACTGACGTATCTAGAAGATGGAATTGTAGCTGGTATACAGTCGTGGTAATGGTCAATCTTTTGTGTTGTAAGCTATACAGTTCAGTTAGTGTAGACATTCCCTCATGAAAAGAAAAATAATCACCAGCTTTCACTCATGTTGGCAAAACTACCTCGCAGTGATATGTTTCCTTATCCTCGTGTGCATGCTGCTGTGCTTTGGGTCTTGTGTTCTGTCTGTTTTGAGTTGCCAAACTTCACTCTGCAGCACTTGAAACCTTTTCATCAGTTGGAATTGGCTAAGGAGGATTTTCTGTGGAGAATGGCACAGCCGTGTTGATCCTTGACATGCTGTTTGAGTGTGTTGTCCTCTTTGTGCTGGGTGATTTTTTTTATTAGGATGTTACACAGAATCATATTTATTGACTGAAGATGAGAAATACTGTGTGAATGCTTCTACAGAGCACATAAGATGCTACATTGAGGACTATGAGATAAACCAATTTTTGATTGTTAAAGGAGTTAGTTTTGCTCTCTTGCTAGTTGATACACCTCTATAAAGCTGCTTCTTAGCATCAGAGATGACTTCTGTTTACTTGGACTCTTAAACAGAGAATATGCTCTCCTTTATATTTCTGCTCTTGCTTATTGCCCATCTTTTTTGGGTTTTTCTCTCAGAAATGCTTGCATTTCTGTTCCTTTTCTATATACAATTTAGGTCCTTGTCCATAAGAAAAATGTGCAGAGAGGGGACAAATTAAGAATTCAACTGATGTCCATTTTGGTAAAAGTTAGGATATTTTGTCAAGATAATTCATTTTAATTCCTTCTCTTCCATTCTGTTTAATATGTTCCTGGTCAGGTGAGTATACTGACAGGCAGTACCAGATAAAAGTAGCCCAATTCAACTAACCTTTTTGTAGTTCAAATGATATAAAATATGGGAAATTTTTGAGACCAAAGAAGTTACTGTTCATGTCATGGAGTTAATGACATGAGTTCTGTGATTATTGTATTGTAAATGCATAAAATGGGATTAGGGAGGGGAAGTATGAATAGAACACTGCTTTGAAAGGAAGGTTGTAGCAAAAGAAACGCTCTGCCAAAACAGTTAATTTCTGTATTTTTGTGTGCTGGGACAATTCCTAAAACATTCCATTATTTGCTGGAGACGTGACATAAGGAGAGAGTTGTACTTCTAAGAAGGAAACTATTTTAGTGCAGCTTTAGTTGCACATGCCAGTGTGGTCTTAGTTATTTGCTGTTAATGCTATTATGAGTATATTGGGTCTCCAACCAAGAAGTGCCCTTCTTCTCAAAATTAGAAGTCTGGAAGTATGGTAATTAACGTCTTCATTTGCAGCAAGATCTTTGCTGGAATATTTAGCTGCACTAGCAATTACTAGATTCTGCTGGTGTTTCTGACCTGGTAATGCCTATAGTGGAGGATGGATCTGGCTGAACAAAATTACTAGCTTCTTTTTATTCCCCCAGTGGAACTAATATGAACTACACTTTTCAAAGAACTGAGCTCTCAGTGCTTACATGGAGTAAATTTTTCATCTATGTTAAGAATTAGATTATGCTAAGATTAGATTATTAGATTGAAAAGATTATGTTAAGGGTTCTGTTTGTATTTATTTGTAGGTGTAAAACTTTCAGATACGTATGAAGGGAAAACCCTTCAAGCCTATGTGTTTAATGTTCTCCTTGGTTTTCATCATAAAACCATGACTAGTCTTTATCACTCATAGTTGGCTTTTAATTGAGATAAATTTTCAGTAAATCCCTTACCAAAGCAAGGTGCAGGAATAGAAATTAATAGAAGATGTGGATGTTGAAAAGGTGCTCAAAGATGGAAAATTCAAAAGTTTTTAAGAGGAGCAGTTTTATATGCATTTATATTTCTACCATTAGAAGAACTACTGGAAAGGACATGATCCACAGAATAATCTGAGTATAATAGTGATGTTCTGCTAAACAATGATTCTACTGCGTGGATAGGCTTTTTTTTTAAACAGATTTTTCTTTGAGTTATTGATCTGTTACAGTGCCAGAAGTAAAGTCTGTTTCATTTAGCTCTTGAAACTCTACAAGTAGATTACTGTAGCTGTATGTTGTAAGGTACCCTGCAGGCTCAGGCTCATTGCACTTTCCTAAAGCAGATCAGTTGGAAGGCAGCATTGCTGGAAAAACTTGGAAAGGGATGCTGACCGCTGAAGTACTTGCAGGAATTTTTGTACAGAAGGCATGAAATAAGGGGCACAATCACTTTGTTAGGCTGAAAAATGTAGTAAATTGGCAATGTAATAAAAATAAATTTGGTCTATGAATATGTGAAACATTTTAGTAATACCTCTTTTTTAAAGGTGAACCTGTATTTTTTAATATATATTTGTCTAGAAAAGCTATACGAATTGCTGTAGAAGTAGCATATTTATGGCATTCAAAAAATATGTGAGTGACCTTAATTTGGAATACACTAGGTTTGAAAGATAAAATCCTTTTCCGAGTTCCTCATATTGGAGCTTTCGAAAGACTATGTACGATGCCAAGCAATTATTGTTTCTAGTATTTCAGATGGAAAAAACTTTCTTTGCAAGTTGCCAAGTTAGATTATGTATATATAATAAAGAAGGAAAGAAGGGGAGAAGCAGATTTTCCTCCCTTCCTACTTCCCTTTCTGACATCTTATTTGCAGGTAAGCTTGTGGAAACTTACTGCAGTCTAAAGTGTCTGAAAGGACTGAAACAAAATGCACAAAACTAGCTATTTGATGTAGAACCTTATTTTTCACACCATATGAATTCTATTCAAAATTGCTGTAGGAAATAAGTGGTTTCCTGTGTGAGTAAATATTGAACTTGAGAATTGATTTCTGCTTTAAAAGAGAAGCTGTAAATACTTCCCTTGCAAATATTTTATAATTCTTCTTGGTGAAAAATTGTAAGGATTAACTTGCTTAGCACATTCTTTGGGAAAAATAATACGTTCAGTGTTTGGTTCTTCAATAATCCTGCAGGAATTTACAGTTCTTGACTGTGCCATGAATCTTTTGTACATACACTCCATCTGTATACTGGCACCTTGGTGTGTCTGCTTCTCTGTTCTTCACCCCAAGCTGTTCTCTTTGCTGCCTGTAGCTGCTAGCAAGGAGCCTAGCATAGTGAGTTCTTTTGTGTTTGCTAGCCTGAGTCTCCATCTATGCTGTGCAGCACCTGATTATCAGTGTGCCTTGTGAGGTAGCTGGTGCTGTAGCCTGGGATCCAGACTGTTGAGATCACAGATGGCTTTTGTTTTCTTGTGAGCTAGCCTAGATCTGTTTATGCTAAATGAATTCTCAATGGCTTGTTTACATTATAGCTATTTGGGCCATAGGCTGACTTTAGGTTCTTGGAGATTCAAGTGATTTCCTGTTTCTGATTTGTTTTGAAGCACTAGGCTGTAGAAGGAGGCCTTAAATAGTCTGCCTCTGAAGATGATTGGAACTTAAATGCTTTGCTTAGCGTAGAGGAGGTTAGAGGGTAACTAGCTGATGTGCAAGTTCTTATAAATCCTTTAATTAGCTATAATCCCTGCCTGATTTTGGAGTTAGAATCCTGGAAATCATTGGTAAGAAATACCACTGTATGTAAGGTCATCAAATTTAGAGAAAGGCATTTGCATAAACTAAAATTTTGTATCAGCATTGCTTGGTATGTGAAAATTATTTTCTCTATATACTAAAACTTGCGGATAAAATACGTTTATTCCCTAAAGGTCAAAACAATCTAAGACTATAGAGGTGTTCTCTGTGCTTCCAAAGCATTGAGCCTCTTGGCTATATTTTTGCTGATACAATATGAAGCTGATATCCTCGTTACTCACTTAGGATGAGCTGTGTTATGGATTTACTGCACAAAGCAAGAAATGTCAGGAGACAAATAGTACTTCTGTTGCCCACTACTGCAGAGCTACCAGCCATTTTAGGTAAAATAGTATGTTTGACTGGGGAAAGGTTGAAGCTTTCAAGCTTTCTCCTTCCATTAATTTGTACAGTCTTCAATCTTGAAATGTATTACCAGGACATGATTTTTAAAACTCTTTTGTTGCCTTTTAAATTGTAGTTGTTTCTATCAAGATATTTTGTTAAGAGATTTTTTGAGGGAAATGGTTTTATGCAGTGTTTGAATGAGCACTTACCTTCCAGCATTAGAGAGGCTTCAAATGACACTGAGCATGAAGGGGAGCGTGGTTGTTTTGGTGGGTTAGAGCCTGGGCTTCTTTAATTGGTTAGTGTAGCAGTCTTTCTGGACAACAGCAACACAAACCCACTCCTTTTATGGAGCCAAATGCTTTTGAAATTTATGTGGTTAATTCATAAAAATGGTCTTTAAACAACAACAGTTTTTTCATGTGGCAATATCTGAGATCAAAAAACTTCACCCTAGGTAGATGTATGACTTCAGATTCTCTTGCAAAACTAAATTGTTTTAAAGTAGTTTTTATAATTGAGCTAAGAGATTTTAATATATTAATTGAAATGTGACTGTTGGTACCCATTTATGCACCTTGATCAAAACAAAACTTTTGACAAGTTGTTTGGCTTCAGACTGTTTTGCTGAATGGACTATGAAAGTCCATTTTTTTGAGATATGTGGTGTTAAAGGGGTAGTTTGTTGGCTTATGTGCTAAATTTTAAGTTCTGTACGGTAATCTTTTGCATACCATTTGTTGATGAGGTTTAAAAGAGCGCTGATGCAGCTCTAGGCAACTTAAATGCAAACCGCTGCTACACAAGATCACAAGATTAATGTTTCATGTGAATGCTTTTTAAATATCTACAAATATCTAATACATGGAGTGGGGTTTGTTTGTTGGAAGAAAATGGCTTAACTATTGTCTTCAAAAAACTATAGAAAGAAGTGTCCTGTTGTTTTGGAAAAATATTTTTGCAACCTAGTATGTATTTTTTAATACTTTTTTTTTTTTGAGAGAAGTGTTTTCTGTTAGTAATCATGTTGGACTTCTGTCAAGCTGAAAGTTTGAGCAGAGTATGTCTTTAAATACCTCTCAGTTACTGTGGTGTTTAATATGACTGTATGTATTTTGGTGTCAAAGTTAACCTGTGAAGTGGGTGAACAGTTAACTAGCTGTGTGATACATTCCAAGTACTTCTGAGGCTTGACTTACTGTGAGTTTTGTCCCGTTCATTACATGCTTGATTTTATGTTATTGTAAAAAGACAGTCTGATAGTGACCTTTTCTAATGAGCATTTTTTCTGTTTGGGCAAGTATTTTGATTACTTTAAGGCAATAATGATGTTGGCTGATAGATGCATTGTTAAATTCTTGAGATTATCTGGCAAACTTCTAAGCATATTCTAAGTGTATATAAAGAGAAACTGGTGTGCAATGGAGTTTGATTAATCAGTATATTGTTTCTTCCTGTACAGATACATGTACAATTGGTTAATAGAGGATGCTGTTGGTCACTTAACAGAAAGTCTGACAATCCATTTTTAGACAGACATCCAAAGCATAAATAGAAATGAGCATATAAGGTCTGAGAACTGATGTTTACTGCAGTTTATGAAAGCACACTGTCTGTTATTGCTCTGGATTGTCTTGATTCAGGGCACTTCAGTCTGGTGCAGCAACAGACAGAATTTATGAAAGGAAAACTGGCATTAAATATTGATAGGGATGATAATCATTATACTTCCTGCAAACAGCTCCTCTGTGGGATTGGTATTTATTGTTGCAAACTGTACTGTGCTCTCTGCACTGAAACGTGAGGTCTTTAGTTGCATTTTGTTGCTCTGAATCAGTGGGTTTGTATCTTCAGTTTCTTGTTCCTGAACTACACTGCTTTTGCATTTTAGGTACTAGAAGCATAGTTTAGGACATGTATTCAGGCCTAAGTATCTGACCTGATCAGTTTCTTTTTCTTTTGGAATAGGCTGGATCTCCCAAGGTGTGTTACACAGTAACCTTTGAACTGGAGACTGTCACAACTAACTATTGGGGAACATAGAGAAGATTAACATTTTAATTGTGAGATACAAGGGAGGAGGAGGAGGCCGGTGGAAAAGCTGTCTGTAATATCTGTTAATTATCCCTTTACCCCTTCTGATTCTCTTCTTCAGATATGATACACATGCAATTGGAGCATCTTTGTTAACCCTCTGAAACACCAGTGTGTCACAAAGACAATATATTAAATGTAGCTGCTTAGCTTTTGATAGGTTGTCAATGTTTGAATTGTAAGCAATACAAAATAAATTTCAGTTTCAGAACTTTTGGCTTACATGACAAGGTCAAAACAGTTTACACAACAGCTCAGGCCGAACCTGTCTAACTTAAACTGCTTTTAGCATAATCTTGGGTTGTGCCAATCTTCTATCTTATCATCTCATTAGCATTATTTATAATCAAAACAAATGTACCAGTTGAGGTTTAAAGGTCATGTTGCTTTGTGTAAAAAATACTTGCTGTTACCAAGGTCTACTTCCAAAGAAATAAGTCTTATAAGTAGTTAGATGGAAGAGATTTTGTGATCATGTCTGCCCTGTGTCTTAAGGCAGCTTGAGATCCCGTAATAGTCAGCAGCCAGGCTCAGTGTTACCAGACAGCTGAGAGGTCAGGACCCTGTTCATACTGCTTTTCTTTGTAAGAGGTCTTACTAGTAGAATTTCAGCAATAGCAAAGATATTCTCAGTCATCTTCAGTGTTCAAGATCCTGTCAGTTAGTACAGAAGTAAAGGATACTGGAAGTTTTAGAAGCTCAGTCTCTAAAAGTATTTTTTGCTGCTGTCAGTTTTGATAGAACAGCCTCAGCAAAGTAGTGTTGCAGTGTTGTAATTTTGTGGTGGAAAAAAGCTAGTGGAGATGCAGTTGTTGTGGTTGTAGTTGCTTTAGAGAAGTGTGGCATGTGTTTGGAAAGGAAAAATGTGTTATCTAGTGGGCTTTTTGCATTGATTCCAGTTTACTTAAAGTTTATTTCTACTGCTTGCAAACAAGTGGGGAAAAAACCAGTGTTAGTACTTGTTTCATGTATAAATAAAAGGAATCCTTTTTCTAGTTATTTAGTGAAAACTACTTGAGGAAGATTTTAAAATTGCTTGATCTATAATGCCACATACATTCAACAGATTTGTTATTTTCTTCCTTGAAAGGTTTTCAAACTCAAGTATGTTGCACTAAGAATGAAACTACTTCTATATGAAAGTAAATGAAAAGGAGAACCCTTAAGGGTTTGGGAAAGTAGTATTAGAGACTAGTTTTTAAAAAGATTGAATTAGTAGATCAGTGTTTATCAGTATGGTCAGTGGTGGTACGTGGCATGCAATAGGAAAGTCTGTCATTACTATGTGAGGATCTGGGCTTTCACTGGCTGCCAGCTGAGAAATGTTGATAATTGCTAGAAGGAGAGCATCCTCAAGCTTCTGAGAATTGCAGATGCATTTTAAGTTTCTGTTACTGACTTCGTATTTCACTAAAAAATGTCTGCATCTGGCCGAAGAAGGATCTTGAGTCTGATTTTTACAAAAGAGCGATGATACAGGTCAGATAAGCTCGCCTGTATTCTATCTCTGGCATGTGTGGAAAACTATATGTAGAGACATATATGGTTTCTGCAGACATGCTTTTTGAAGCCTTTCAAAATAAAACTGAAAAGGTGAATAATACAGGACAAAATACCAAAGAAGAATATATGGAGTGTGGAAGGGCGACTGTAGGAATTACCTTTTTCTATAAACATTGAGGTGCAGCATAACAGACCTAGTTGCATAGTTGTGTAATTTCTTAGGTAACTGATCCTTTTAAATCTACTGCATGTATATCTGTTCTCCTTGTTCCTAATCTTAATTTTCCTTTGAGAAAGTCAGGGGACTAATTGAGGTTATACCCTGGCTGAAAATAACCTTTTCTTCCTACAAAGTCCTCTACTTCTGTCTCTTCCCTCAGGATTTTTCTATACTTTATATTCATTGTGACTTAGTTTCAGCTGCTGTGTAAGGAAATATACTGTATCCAGCACCTTTCCCCCCTTTCTCACAGTGCTCTCTGATTCTTTTGTAGTGGATTGTTTTTTTGCTTGTTTGCTTTTTCAAGTGATCTTGCTAGATGTTGAATCTAATCAAACCCCCCTGCAATGCTACTGCTTTATTTACATGTAAAACTTCATTTGCTTATTTGAGACTGGAGCCAGTTCATAGTTTAGATCCTGATATTTAGTATGTGTGTCTGTTTTATTTATTGTATTTCATTTAATGGGGTGGTTTTATACTGACATGACTTAAGTTGCTGAGAACTCATGCTTGTGTCAGTCTTGCTGCAGTCTTACTAGGAAAGGGTGTTTTTATTCTAGCTAGTGTGTCTTTACATGCACTGCTGTTTGAGTAGCTGTCGGAGGGAGAGGTGATTCATCTAGGATATGAAAATGCTGGGGACAATAGTTAGTCTGCAGAAGGTGTCAGCTAAAATATATATGAGTGTACGGCATAAAAGGAGCTGTGACCTGTAGCACATATGCTTTAATGTGTTTGTGGATAATAATAATATCAATTTTAGCAGTAAATAAAGGCAGCTTTTCTTTACTGCACAGAACACAGCCAGGTGAGGAATCGCTTGTTTGGGAGTTAGGTTCCTTAAGAACCATGAGCATGAGTGAGTGGCAGTCCAATTCCCTTCTAAGGTGGTTTCTGACAAAAATGCAGAAAACTGTTTTAAAGTGAAATTAATGAGGTAAAAAAATTCGTTTTGTGAGAAATAATTTTTAATTTGGCAACATGATGTATATTGCAGACTCTCTGACATGGTTATACAGTGCATCTATTTTGAGATTAGGTGATTTTCATTAAGTCATAGTTTCAATCTGCTAGATGTATGTTAGAATACTGAGATTTTAAAAAAATATTCAGCCATAGTGTTAACTTTCTTAAATATTTCCTCTGTTTACATACAATTTTTTTTTTTTATCGGCAGTAGTTCAGCAGAGCTCTCCTATTTTTTTGTATTTTGCGGCCAGTTTCAAGTAAAACATCAGAAGCAGTCCCTGAAAGACTAATTGAGGTATATTACCAAAAGAGATGGAAAGCAACTTGACAAGGTTCCTTGATCTTACTTGAGAAAAAGTGCTAAAAGGGTACCAAATGACAATTTGCTTTGTATATTACATTAATCAGTTTTATGTGTGTCTTCTTGTATTTGCTATTTTCCGGGCTATATCTGTTCTTTTTGTTTTGCAGTTGGGTTGTCTTTATGTGGCTGTATGTACAATTTAAGTAGTGCAATCTCCCTTATTTTAAAAGGTCATGAATCAGAGTGTTCTTCAAAAAAAGCTTTAGGTGTTGCTATTTATTGAACCTTACAGCTGATCTGCCTTTTTTATGTTATCTCATTTCTTTTTGTACTTCCCCAGTGTGTACTAAAGATAAATACTACCAGAGAAGGTCAAATTCCATGTAAAAAATTAAGAATGTGTCCTTTGTCTCCATTAAAGTTTTCATGTTCATTTAGAGTTCATTATAACTTGGATATCTGGACTAATGTTACTGGTAAATACAGGTATTTGTTGCATGACTAGAAATTTAAGGTCATGCTATTAGTAGGAGAAGATACCATGAAAATTGATAACTTGGTGTTAGAAGCATTTTTTTGTGTTTAAAACAAGCATTCTTAAACTAGTGTTCAGAGGTTTGACCTATGAGTATATGACAGCATGACTAAATAGAGTTATTTATCAAATTGCAGCTGCCATTTCCAAAATAAATATTTATATTCTCTCCTAAAGAGATTTTTAATGATAACCCTTTCGAAGAAGAATTTTTATGATCCTTGTATGGGAATAATAATAGTTTCATTTCTCTTCTCAGTATGATGCTGTTCCAATCCAGTCAAGCGTGGTGTTATGCTCCTGTTCGTCCCCTTCAATGGTGAGGAACCAAGCAGATTCCAGCACTCCATCTGTCATTTCCAGTTGTGGCAGCAGGCAGGGATCTAACATGGAGGGCACAGCACCTGAATCAAGATCTACTTCAAACTCCTTGCAGCAACATATGGGACAGCAGCCTCCACAGCCTCGAAAGAAACGACCTGATGACTTCAAATTTGGGAAAATTCTGGGTGAAGGATCTTTTTCAACGGTAACTTTATTTTTTATAAGAAGTGACAGTTTATCTTAGATAAACTTGAACATTTGTTGTGTAAGATTGATGAGATTGAAATGTGGAAAAAACAGTTTGAAGAGTAAATGAAGGACATAGTGGAGGTACTGCTAGATCCTTTTGAAAGAAAGGTCACTGATACTTCTCCAGTATTCTTTCTCAGCCTCTAGTCCTTGAGGACTTAGTGAGTCACAGTCAGTATGTTTGTGTTCAGTAGCTTTAAATTATTTGTTTCTCACATCCACAGCATTGCTCAAATATGAATGACTTAAATGTAACCTTAATGAAACCATGGAACGATTAATACTTTCATTTGATGGTTTGATAGTTTCCCCATTGTAAGACAATAATATTTCTATGTCTTTTTCATATGATATGCGTTGTATACAATTTTTGGTTGTAGGTCTCTAAATGTTGGGGTTTTCTGGTTGTTCCAGTACAGCCTACTGCAGTGTTTAGGATGCAGGCCTCCTAGTAATTTGTGCTCAAACACATAGTTTGCATTACTTGCAGGTTTCCCTAAAGAATCCAAGAGAGTTGTTGTGGTTTGTGTGTACCACAACAATATTGCATTGCTTTAGCAATGCACTTTTCTTTCCTGCTTTTGGTCTCTGAAGGTTGATGCTGTGATCCATGTAGGTAGAAAAATTCATAGGGCTTAGCCCAGACTCTGAATAAACTTTTGTCCAGTGTTCTGCTACTTGTCTCCCTGGATGACAGCACAACCCTCTGATATATCGACTTCAGAGCATTTGATCTGTAGGGAATGTATCTTTGTTGTTATCAAAACATTTTGTTAAAAACTGTATGATTTGTTCATATTAAACATGTTTGTAGACTGAGATATCTGACTGTACTCCCCAAGATCCTCACCAATATTCTAACTGAAAAGTGTTTATCTCAAAAAGCAGGGGCCTTCATATTACTGTATATCCAATGACATCTTCAGATTAAAACATTTTCTTCAAGGTCATAATGAAGATATTCCATTTTCTTGGACTCTGTTAAGCTACCACAAACCCATACCTAGTGCCAGGGCTGCATTTTAAATTCAACAGAAATGCACATGATGTGGCTTCAGGGTTTTGCTTCAGAGCACTCTCCAATTTTGTGGGATCTTCTTCTGCAGCAGCAACTTCTTGGACCCATATTCTGCAGCAGCAACTTCTTGGCCTGATATTAAAAAACACACAAAGGCAGAGCCTCCTACTTGTTGTTCTGCTCTTTTAAACTGAGAATTTACTTGCTTTGTAGACAGCTTCAAGCTTCTTTCAGGATAATAACTGTTATGTGGTGGAAAAATTATAATTCTCATGATTGAGGAGGCATGTTGTGTAGCTCACCTCTTCTATTGGGTGGGTTTGCACATTGGTTTTGTCTCCATCTATAAATGAGTCATTTCTTAAAAAGAGGAGCTCTAAGGAAGTATGATTATCTGGCCCAAACCAGTTCTTAAATGTAGGTTTAACCTCTGGTAGTCTGAAGTGTTTGTTCAAGTATACAGTGGGGCTTGGTCATGATTCCAGTTATTACTGCTTTGTAACCTCTGAGGTTCTCTGCTCTACCTCTCTCCCCTTCCTTCGATTTGGGATCTTTAATGACTTTTTTTGCCTTGCTGTTATCTGAATTTACAACTTACGCATTTACATGTTATGTGAATGCTTTTGTTTTTCTGTTAGTTATTTTCTTTTTTTAAGCTATCCAGCTAATGTCTAATTTCTTTCTATAGAATTTACATTTATTATTACTTCTGTTACTTCTTCCATAGGGTGGATAAGATTCAGGCCCCTGATAACAGAGACATTATATTAATATGTACCTCTGAGGTTATTTTGTTTTGTTTGTTTTTTTTAAATTCATTTCTACTGTGGTTTTCTGGATTATTTGTTAGGAGGAAATTAAAATATATTATATGCTCAGATTTATTTAGTGAGGAAGGAACTTGAGGGTACCAAAGTACTCTGGCTGTCAGGTAAGTGCTCAGTGTACTTAGAGCACAGCTGTTCAATATCAATGTATGTGGGTAATACCTGTGAAATGCAATGGAAAAATTTTGATACAGTGTAGAACTGGGAAAGAGTCAGTCTTCAGCTTAATTTGCCAAGATGTATTTTCATCTGTGTCAGCTGATCCCTTCTGCCATCTGAGTATGATCTCTGTGTATGTGGGGTTTTATTTAATAACTGCCTATTAAATTGACCTGCTTTCAGAAGCTTTCATTGTAGATATGGTTGATGAAACCTAGCTATAAAGATTAGAAAAGTTAATAATGTTCTCATTCAACTGCCCATCTTATCTAGTGTTACATGTGTACACAGAAGGTTCTTAAAAATTCCTTATGTGGAGATGCAGGTGTTAACAGACTGGTTGTTTCTAATGTTTCTAATAGAAATGTTCGTTGATCAAGTACTGTAGACTTCAATTGGTTTTTAGGAGATGAAATTTTAAAGAAAATTAAGGGTACCTATTGCTACTGAACTGAGGTCAATTTTTTAGTACTGAAGAGTGCAACTACATGCACATCTTTCATCTGAAAACATACCTTATTTAGATTGCCTAAATACCCAACATTTAGCATCAAGTGTGCAGTAATATTTTGGAGTACTCTGTTATAATTGATTTTGCAAGGGATTAGAAGCACGCCTGGTGCAGTGATTAAAAAAACAGTATAAAGTTCAGATTTTAGCAAGGTGTTGAAATGGAGATAGAGTTACAATGAGAAAAACAGAACTGTATTCCTCAATTGTTACAAGATTATTGCTTGGATTCATGCAAGAGAACATTTCAGATTGTCTCTAAAATTGTTTTTTGTAAGTTCTTTCTTGAAAATGGTCTTGTGTTAATTCAAAAGTTTTCTCTTTAAAAATGTAAACCTGCTTGCCTGAAATTTCATTCCTTGCTTCTACTAATTGGAAATCTTCTGTTCCTTTTATTTAAATATTTTTCTTAACAATTTGTCAGTAGTTGAAAGTTCTTTCTCACTTCTTACTTTTGCACTCTCAGATATATTTTCTTTCAATCTTTTCCATCTGCATTAAGGAAAAGACTATGACAATTATTTTTATGACTATTCCTCAGCGTGCTTGTTGCTTTTGTTCCCTCCTTTAAGAAAATTTGGCAATTTACTTTGACTTAACTTACAATATTCAGAGTTCTTCTGGAAAATAGTAGTTCTGTATTTACACTCTTACATGTGTAAGTCTTTTGGCAAAGCAAGCATTGATCTGCTGAACTGGGTTTCTGCGGAAGTCTTGCTGAAGCCAGCATAATATGAACACGAGCTTAAATATTTTGCTGTATTCTATACATTTCCTGGAAGATCTATATTAGTGTATGTGTTTAGTGACCAGTTACAATATGCTTTCTTTCCTCTGGCAACAGGTTGTCTTGGCTCGAGAATTGGCAAGCTCTAGAGAATATGCCAGTAAGTATTGACTCCTTTAACATGCACTTTTTGAAAATACAGTGTCAATGAACTCCAGTTACAAAGCACCTTTTGAAGGAACAGATTAGTGATTTCGTGTTAAGTATATGTTACCAAAAAACTCCAGAATAAGATGGGCTTCATTTACTTGTACTTCTTGCATTTTTACTCTCTCTTTTTTCATTAAGTTAAAATTCTAGAAAAACGTCATATCATAAAAGAAAACAAGGTACCATATGTGACACGAGAGAGAGATGTAATGTCCCGTCTGGATCACCCTTTTTTTGTGAAACTCTACTTCACCTTTCAGGATGATGAAAAGCTATGTATCCTTTGCATATTAAAAGTTGCTGTAACACTTTCTTAGGAGTAACAATGTCCAGTTTTGATTCCTTGAAAAATGATCTAACAGAAATGATGGAAATAACTTGAGCTATTTAAAATGCCCTAGTGTAAGTGATGCAATTTTTGTAGTCATGATTTTAGCAGAAATTAAGCAGATCAAATGAGTGGGTCCTCTCAAAGAAAAGAGCAGGTGTCTTGTGGGACAGGAAAATTGTCCATGTGGTAAATGTTGAAGGATGACTTGTAACAATCCAAGTTTAAAATAATTTAAAATTTCTAAATTGATGGGTATGAGAAGCATTTTAGAAGTATTTTATTGCTGATGTATATGTGTGTGTATATCTATCTATTTACCTATCTGTAGTAAAACACAGTAATTCCTGCATTTAAAATAGGGGTAGCCAGCTATATTTCTTACTAGTTTCATTTCTACAATTAGAGCTATTATTAAAAGGGTTTTTTTATGTAAAGATGAAGGTACTTATAGAATAGTCTGAATCCTCTGTTTGGGCTTCTGTTCCCCTAGATCTCTCTAGCAGTGATTGCAAAGTGCAGTTTCATCCTGGAAGCTCATGGCTGTTGGCTTTTTGCTGCTTTTTTTTTTTTTTTTTTTTTTAAAAAACTTTGTGAAGAAGATGTTAATTATGTGAACTTACTCTTGAACCTCCTACTTGGAATTGGCTGTGCCAAGCGTGAAGGTATAGATCAGTCTATTTCTGGGGTCAATAAGTAGTTTTCTGATTTTCCTAGAAGCTGCTAGTAGTACTGGCAAGCCTTATGTATCATATAGTATGAGCTCACAAGGCCTCTTTTTAATGTAAATACTTGCTCTGGTAATTTCCAGGTGATGGGACAATTTTTAACTTCTATCAGTTATTACTGTAAATAACTCTTTGAGGGCAATTATTTATGTAATTTAAATTAATTATTCAGGTCACTCTGGAAAAACTACAAAGCTAACCTTTATGTAGTTTTTGCTATCCTAAGAAATTTGGACCCATGTCCTAGGCTGTTAATATATTTAAGAAATTATTTGGGGTTGCTACTTGTAAAGTTTCAAATTAATTGACTTCTTTCCTGTTGTTCATGTATTTTTACTAGTATTCTTCTCTTTGGAATAAGGTGTGGGGATTTTTGTTTTAGACTGGCTTAGAGAGAAACCTTAACTAAGTTACATTCAGATTTCGGACTTAGTTATGCCAAAAATGGAGAGCTGCTAAAATATATACGCAAAATTGGCTCATTTGATGAGACCTGTACAAGGTTTTATACTGCTGAAATTGTATCAGCCCTGGAGTATTTGCATGGCAAAGGAATAATTCACAGGTAATACAAAATCGAGACAGACATGCAGTTGATCATGTCAGAGGTGGGGTTTTTTTCTATAAATGTTCTCTGTGAGGTTAAAAGCAAAGGTGTATTTTGTGGAAAGCTGAAGAGCACAAATTACATTTGATCAGCCCTATCATGGTTAAGATCAGTAGTTAAACATAGCGAACTTGAGAAGAGCCCATCGCTGTTATACCAACTGTTAGAGCAGGAAAACATAAGAAAACCTGGCCTTGAACTGATATTACCAAAAGCTTGTCTTTCAAGCTTTGTTTGTTGGCCTGAAAACCAGAAATTTAATTTTTGCTTAGCTACTTTTTTTCTTGTGCTGTTGTGTAGCAAAAGTAACTAGAATTCTTTTTGTGTGTGGCTTAATGCGTACTATATCATCAAGTAAAATTAATCTATATCAATTTGCACTGGGTGAACAATGTCAACAAAGCTGCATAATAACTAGGTAAGTGGTGAAATTAAGTTTGAGTAGTACTTTCAAAGTTCTTGATGTAATACATTGTTTGGATAATCATGTCTTGTCATTCATGTTTATTAAATAAAGCTTTAAGTGTCAGACATCTGAGCTGCAGAACTTCTTTTCGGGTAAGAAATCTATTGGGTTTAGGTTACCAAGCAGTTGTCATGGGACACTAGATGCTAGTTGGCAAAAAGCTGACTAATTATAATTCTAGTAGCATTATTTCTTTCAGTTATTGCAAGAACAGTTTTCCTTTTCAATGCAAGTTTTTGTGGAATAATTTGAATTAGAATCTGAGGGGGATTGATGTGGAAAGTACTGAAAGTGTAAGATTTTCTAAAGTGGTGGGGGAGAGCTCAAGATCTCCCAGTTTCACATTGATTTTACAGTTTGTGTGTTTAGGCTGAGATAATGCCTATAAAATGGATGTAGTATGATTGTCAGTGTTACTAAAACTATATTGGAAACATTAAATTAGAGAAGAGCTGCTTTATATTTGTTTTTATATGAAGGGCCCTATGAGGAGCTCAAAAGAAAACTGAAATTGTGCAATTAGAGAACTTAGTATGAAGTTTATGAGGACACAGCTCTAGCAATGCCTGAAAACTCTAAGGATTTTTTGCTGACTGTAGAAATAGGACATGAGATAAAACCACTTTAAGATGTCAGGCTACCCTGAAAAATTTATTACAGATATCTCTCTTTGTATCTAGATCTACAGCTATAGATTCATAGTTCAGTATTAATGTATATATTATATAAACAGGATATATAAAGTGTGTATAGAGTACAATGTATCTACATACATATGTATTTTGAAAAGCCCTACACAGAACTGTTAAAAGCGTCCATTCCAGTAATGTACTTTCTACTTCTCTCTTAGGACAGGCACAGGAAAATCAACAGGATTTTTATGGTTTATTGCTCCCTGTACTAGTTTCCAGACTTTAAACTGTACAGATCATACTTTTCCGTAGTAGGAGGCTTTAATCTGGAGAAAATAATGCTGCACAGTGATTGACAGAAACAGCTTTCAATTTTTACTGGTTTTTTTTCTTACCAGTCAAACAAAACAACTTCCATGCTGCTAGATTTCTTTATGAGCATTCGAAGATTCTGCTTAGGAGGGAAGTATGTAGGTTTTTTTTGGATTGACTAAGGAAACTTGATGCTAAGGCATATCATATCAGCGTAAATAAATGCTCTTAAGTTGTTTCTGATGTACCTCTTGACATCTAACTCTCTACTGCTATCTATTGTGATACTGTGAAGTCTGATTTTGTTCAGAATCAGGCAGTGTCTGTGCAAATGGTATGCATGCATTTGAAATTTAGATTATGCATGGAGCTGATCTAGGTTCTTAGCTAGTCAGGACATTTAGCTGGGGCTGGGTTTGCCAGTGTTTGACGAACTGGAGTTTTGCACTGAGGAAACAGACATAGTAAATCTTAATGCCATATCAGTCTGTCAGATGTTATTTAAATTAAGGCTTTGAAGCCAAGGGGCTTGGGGTTTTGTGTGTGTTTCTGTGAGGTGGAGTTTTTGTTGGGATTTGTTTGGGGTTTTTGTCGGTTTTGTTTTTTCAAATTTTTGGACATGTGACATGCACGGTAGCATAGTTTTGAGATGATTATTTACTTAATGTTTTTTAAAAAAATTAATTAATGGATGTACCAAAATCTGTTAGTCTGCAGGTTGACAGCTACAAGTTAGAGAAGTTGTTGTAACAATGTTTATAGAATGACTGCATCATTTATTATAGCATGTACTTCAGTCAATAGACAGTTTTTCAACTTTAATTTTTATGCTGTTTGAATATAAAAATCTGTCTTTTCCAGGGACCTTAAGCCAGAGAACATCTTATTAAATGAAGATATGCACATTCAAATAACAGACTTTGGAACAGCAAAAGTATTATCTGCAGATAGCAGACAAGGTTTGCCATTATTCATTATGTGACATCAATAATTATAGCAAGTGATCCTTTGAAAATGTACATATGCTGTATTTACAAGATTGTAACCTTCAAATATCCTTACCTCATCTAAATTCCTAAAAGATCTCAAAACAGTTTTGAAGATCCCTACTTAGATTATGTCAGAGGTGGTAATGTTTGGTGTAGTGGAATACCAGCTAGATTACCAAATATACTGGGAGGTTGAGCTACTTTAGATTACTTAGTTTTCATTTGCAAGACAAGAATACACACAATTGGTCACCTTATACAGTACGTTTTAACTCTGCTTAAAAGTTTAACTCCAGTGGCTGACAGAATGGCACAAATGTGAAGCTTGTAGAATTAATGTATCTGCAGATGTTACTAACAGCCTAAATAGGTGCTGCAAACAATGCCTGAAAAAAAGCTCTAGGCTGAAGTGAATTCAGTCGGCTTTTTTTCCTTCACTATAGCAAACGTGTGTTGGTAGGCTTTATAACTAAGTAGGTAGCTAAATGCCTAGCTTCTTGAACCAAATAGGTATCCCTGAGATGGATTTGTTTCTTCCAAGCAGGTTTTGTGGATAGGTAGAGTTAAATTCTCATGAGTTCTTTGCAGCATTATGTAATTTGGAGTGGATTGCCTTTTTGGTTTTTTTTTTCCCTAACTGGATGGGGAAGGGGTGTATTGGCTTATGCATAAGTGTGTGTTTGCTTATTTCTTTCTATTTCCTTAACAGCGCGGGCAAACTCATTTGTAGGGACAGCACAGTATGTTTCTCCAGAACTGCTGACAGAGAAATCTGCCTGTAAAAGGTGAGGACTGTATTCCAGAACTTTACTGACTCTTTACTTGACTGTCAAATAGAAAGGATGGGATAAATGAAGAAAGCAAACAAGATGCTTGAGTATTTTAATAGAGTTTTAAATTCTTTCTTATCAAGTATTGCTTCTTGTCTGAGGGAGGGTTTCCTCAGTTCATATACTTTTTAGAGTTCTGCTAACAGGATTAGGTGTTGTTGGAAAAGGAGGTGTATAAGGTGAAGTTGGATTTCTTACCCATAAATCAGAAAAACTTTTTCTGTTATCTAAGTAATATAATTATTTTAATTCTGTTTTATATAAGATTTCTCAAATGTGGTATTTCTTGCTGTAGTAACAACAGAATGTCACATACTGTTCAGTTGAGAAGGCTGCAGCTTTCTTTCACTTGTATTTAGATGAACTTGCAGTTATCTTTCATAAATTCTACTTCAGATAAAAGTTCATCTCTCTGCCTGGTATAAGCGATGCCCTTAAGAAATTGCTTAACTCATTAAAATCACTTGTTGATGGTAACCTACAGAATGTGTATATCTATTTTTATTGCAATGATGGAAGAGTAAGCTAGTTGATGGCAAATCACAGGTAAAAAGGATCATTTGTATGAATAGGTGTAGCAATTTGTGGTAGCATTTCTTAAAGTGATAGAGATACCGTCAGACTTTTCACATCTTTTTAGTGAAGAGCTTTTGACTGTATTGCATAATGGAAAGACTTAATCAGAATATCATCTCCTTTAGAAGTTGCATAATGCTTCACCTGTACAGAGAACTCTTAATTTGAGTAGTTTTAAGTCTTTGTTAGTATTTTTGTCTTCCATGAGGATTTTGAAGCTTTAATCAAATCTATGGATAGCTTGAGACAAAATAAGGTAAAAGTGTTCTTTCAGGCCAAAACACTAAAACTTAACTTTCCTTTACCCACTGTGCTAAAACATAGCTTTCCCACACATACCATTTATAGCCCGTATTTTTGTTTGTCTCTTAAGAAAAGCATTAAGTGAAAAAGGTAAAAAACTGTAATATTGTAATATATTCTGGGTTTTAAAATCAGATATTTAGAGAAAAGTATTTTAACTCTGAAGGGACATATATTGAATTAAGTTGGATGAATCCTTGAAATGTCATAATGTGGATAATCAGTACGAATTCAGAGTCATTACATACCCATTATTTTGACTGAGAATTCAGCTGTCTTCCAGTTTTTGTGGGACTGTTACTCTACAGTTTGGTTTTTTTTTTTTTTTTGAAAGTTATCTTGCTCACCTACTCTTCTGTCAAGGGCTGAAGTGAAAATAGTGTGAAAATTATACAAAGCAGATTTGTGCACTGGGTTGATGCTATGTTCTAAGTAGCAGAAGGTTAAGAACGTTTCTTTTTAAATTGTATTTTAAAGATTTCTTTTACAGAAGGTTGCTATGTTTTTTCCTCTTTGTTTTGAAGCTCTGACCTCTGGGCTCTGGGATGTATAATATATCAACTTGTAGCTGGATTGCCTCCCTTTAGAGCTGGGTAAGAGATTTGAGCTATTTACATGTGGATCATAAATATATTGTCTCTGACTGATTTTTACCTTGCTACCTGGTCTTAAGTATTTTCATGATGCAGAGCTGGTGTTGATGTCATGCCTGCTGTTATTTGTCCTTTTTGATGCCATGAAGTTGCCTAGACAGATATAACTAGAGCTGCTGAGAGGGAGATTCCTTAAGCTATCCTAGAATTTCACACTTCATTTGTACCCTGATGGTAACTATGTCACTATAGGTGAAGAAGTTTTTAAGGCATATCCTCAACACTCTGAGTCATTTGAGCTTTTCTTGTTATTGTTCAAGTATCTGGTGCTTACAGGATCGTAGTACCCCTTCACCCTAGGAAGATTTATAGGAATATAACTTAACTTGTAGATTTCTTGTTTAAAATTTATCTGGGTTATTCAGGTTAAGGTGAAAGACCCGTAAGAATTAATAACAAGAGTTAATATTTTTCTCTTCTGCAGAAATGAATATCTTATATTCCAGAAGATAATAAAATTGGAATATGACTTCCCAGAAAAATTTTTTCCCAAGGCAAAAGACCTTGTGGAGAAGCTATTGGTAAATATTTGTGCTTTTCTTCTTGAATGTAGTATGCTTGTCTTGGTCAGTTTTATAACTGACCAAGTACCTCAATGCCTAACTTCTTGAACTAAAATGTATCACTGAAATTGATTTGTCGTTAAATTGTTTGACATTGGGAACATTCAGCTTATGCTGTTCTCTTTTCTGGAAGTTTCTATGCACTCTTGCAAATTTTATAATGTGAACATCTGTGAGCATTATTGACTGTGTAGGGGACTGTCTTGAAAATCAACATCTGTTATTAAACAGAACTTTTTAAATTTTTTTTTTTTTGAAAATCTGAATTCTCAAGTATGGATAAGGAATATCTTTCTGTGAAATGGAAGCAAACAATTCTAGATACTGTGCATTACAAGCAGAAATTAAGATTCAAATTCTTAGGTTGACATAGTTCTCAGATTAATTGTTTTTGAGTTGTATAAGGGATCATTTAGTTGAAAACAGCATTCTGTACATCACAGGCAGATATATTCATTACAGTATAAATCCAGTTGCCTTGCATTTTAGCATGCAGTTACCTTATGCTTAACATGTCTCAGTAGTATCAGCCTAAGAATTTCTGTGAAGTTTGACAAGTAGGAAAAAAAAATTGTTCTGTTCCATCAGTGAGATTATAGTCATTCATTATATATGACACTCAACTGAATATGCAGAGAACATTTTAGGTGTTAAAAGCTTTTTTAAGTTCAATAGTCTATCATATTATCAGGGGATGAGGAAGAAGCACTTATCCTTGTGGATGATGATGATGATGATGATGATGAATAGAGCCTAAAAGGCCTGGCAGTGCGTTCCAGTGTCCAGGACCAATTCTGTGGCCAATTCTATTCCAGTGTCCCCTGAATGGTGAAGTGCAGGTTGCATTAACCTGGTTGTGTCCTGAGAACTATGTCATTTTGAGGTGCTTGAGAAGTTGATGTTTGACACCACCTATAGTTTCTGCAGCTTCTTGCATCATTAGAATGTGATGGTGGACTAAACTTAAATGAGGTGTGCTTCATCAGGCCTTCTCTGTATGTTTGGTTCAGTCTTTACAAAGAAGCAAAGCCAAAAAAATGTGTGGACCTAAAGAAGTGCTCCTATCCTTAGATCTAAGAGCTGATCTAGTAGAAAATGTTGACGAGACATACTGACAAATAACATCTTTTGTTATAAACAACCTCTTTATATTATAGATATGTATGCTTAGGGCAGGGGGGCAAACTGGTTTTACACTTTCACATGGTGCTTTGCAAAGGCAAATAATGCTTGCCTTTTGTCATTATTTTATGCATCTTAATTTTAATTTGCGTAGGTTCTAGATGCTGCCAACCGATTAGGTTGTGAAGAAATGGGAGGATACGGACCTCTTAAAGCTCACCCTTTCTTCGAATCTATTGTGTGGGAGAACCTACATCTTCAGACACCCCCTAAACTTACAGCGTATTTACCTGCTATGTCAGAGGATGATGAAGACTGTTATGGAAATGTATGTTTTTCTACTACTATATTCAGCTCTGATGCTGCCTGAGACTTCCATTATAGCATAACTATTGAATATTAATATAAATAAATAATAGAAAGATAAACATTTTTACTTAAGCTACTTAGTTAGATTTTAATGATGATTTTATTTATTAAGAATCTAAAAAAATTGCTGGTTAGATTTTCACTTAAGTCAGCATTTGTTTTCTGATAAAGTGAGTATTTTGAAAACACAAGGCTGGCTTGCTTTTGATCAGTCATACTTCTTTGCATAAATACCTGCTGATCTTCAGGGAGTAGGCTGGGGTTTTGCCCAAGAGCAAAATAAACAACAACATGCTTAAAATTAAAAGCCACAGTTTAGTGCAAAATAAGCTTTTTAATAAAAGACATTTAATTACTTCACTTTTGTTTCCTCCTTTAGTATGACAATCTCCTGAGTCAGTTCGGTTGCATGCAAGTTTCTAGTTCTGCCTCTTCCCATTCACTGTCTGCTGCAGAGACAAGTACACCACAGACATCAGGAGGAAATATTGAACAGTATATTCATGATCTTGACAACAATTCCTTTGAGCTGGATTTACAGTTTTCTGAAGATGAAAAGAGGTTACTTCTGGCAAAACAAGCTGGTGGAAATCCTTGGTAGGATCTTTGAATGTAGCTAAATAACTTGCACATCAATAAAGAATCCTGAAAAACAAGTGATTTTGATTCAAATTAGTATTTGTCATTCTCAGTACTTTCAAGTACAATTAACAACTAGATTTTTCTTGGATTCTATTTTTAAAGCAATAGCAGCAAAACCCTAATATTATATTTCTAAAATTTACAAGGTCTAGAAGATGATGTGGAGTGTGTTTATAAGATAGGCAGATTGACGCTGTCCTGTGCTGCGGAGTCTTCGCTCTAAGTCCTAGAACTAGAAAAGGTTATTTTTTACAGATGCCAGAAGTTGTTGGAATTTTTTGCATGATAATACTTTGTGGATATCTAACCAAAATGCCTCCAAACTCTGTAACAGCACTTCTTTTCACTCTTAGAGAAGTCTCTTGTGTGGATTTTTGTCATTGTTGTTGTTCTTGGGGTGGGATGGGGGGGTTGTTTGGGGATTTTTGGTTGGTTTGTTTGGGGTTTTCTTGTTTATTTTTTTGTTGCTGTTTTATTTGGTTTTGTTAATTTTCTTGTTTGGTTTTTTGTTTTGTTGGGTTTTTTCGGTTCTGGTTTTTTGATTGGGTTTGGTTTTGTTTGGTTGGTTTTTTTACCCCCTGTCAAATTTTAGAAAAAAACTCTGGTCTGGGCTAAAGAAGAGTCCAAAACTCATGTACTAAAGTTGTTCAGGACTCTCATGGAAAAGGACATGCTAGGTTGTGACATGAAAAACTGCTTGATCGTTGTAGCTGTGAAAGAATTACTTCTGGAGTAATAGTTATTTTTCTTTTTCTAAGGCATCAATTTGTAGAGAATAACTTAATCCTAAAAATGGGTCCAGTGGACAAAAGAAAGGTAAGGGCTTTTCTTAATTTCCTGTAACAAGATTGAGCTGTCAAAGTTTTCAACTAATTTTTGGGTGTGCCCAAGTGTGCCTGATGGTTGTCGTGTGTGCCCAGCTTTGCCCTTGTGCGCCCTAGAGTGCCCGAGTGCCGTCATGTGTCTGAGTGTGCCCAGGCATGTGCCCTTGTGGTCCTGACTTGCAGATGGATAAACAGCCTGTTTTAAAGCTTCCTTGTTTAAACAATTTGTCTCCTATGAACAAGTTATTTTCAAAGATTCAGTGTTTTCTAGTGAGTAGATTTTTTTTTTTTTAAATTTAGTCATCTGCTCTTGATTTCGTGGAAAAGCCTAAGTAAATCTGTTATTGATGCTTTTCTTTTGAGATTGTAGCAAATGAGTGTTTGCTCATCTTTCTTCTCCCAGTCTGATATAATCCAATAAACACACTTTCTTGATGCATGTCTGAATGTGGTTTGAACCAAAACTACCAAAAAATGAAATACAAGCTCATGTTGTTCTCAAATGTGTTCTTTTTCCTGGATCAGACTTTGTGCCTTTATCCTGAAAGAGGCAGAGGTGGCATTTGAATAGCTCTAGGTACTAACTTCAGCAGTTTACAGATAAGCAAGGATAGTCTGCATCAGCTTTAGAGGAAAGAAGGTTCTCTTTCACCTTAAGTTTCTACCTGCTTCTTTGTAGTCTTTTTTTTTCTACAAAATCATGACTATGGATTTCTTTGAGAAATAGATTCTCCTTCTAGGTGGTTTATGTTTTTCTAGAATTTGAAGATACTTTCCCGAAACAGTACTTGTGTTTTGCCATGCAGTAGAAATGCATTGCAACACCCTAAAAAAGGAGTGAGATCAAATCAGTCAAGTAAAATTAAAGACTTCCCCAAATGCAAATATACCATCCTGGCACTGAGCTGTTTTTATCCTGCCTCTGTTGTTTAATTTTTAATTCCCTTATGAAATTTTTTTTTTTCTTTTTTTGCGTTGCTGCTTCTACTTTTCTTGTTAGGGATTGTTTGCACGTCGGCGCCAATTGCTGCTTACAGAAGGGCCCCACCTGTATTATGTGGATCCTGTCAACAAAGTTCTAAAAGGAGAAATTCCATGGTCTTTAGAGTTGCGTCCAGAAGCCAAGAATTTTAAGACATTTTTTGTTCACACGGTGAGTTCATTTGCTGAATTTTCTTTGTCAATTACTCTAAGGTCCTTGGACAATTTCTGTAAGTTATCAAAAAGATTTTTCTGGAGAAAGTATAATTGCTTAGATGCAAAATTTCATAGTCCTAGTTTAAAACAAAACTAAACAAAAGCCTGAACAAAGTCAACCAAAAAAAAGCACTAAATCCACAACCCCGAACAAAATCAAATGATGCAACAAAAATTACACAAAAACTCACTCTGACATGCGCATTTCATCTATCACAAAATTGCAACTTTATTTTTATTATTAGTGTTTAAATAAACCATAAGTGGATTTTGGGCTTTGAAGAACGTTCTTAAGGATTTCTAAAATTTTGCCCTCTTTGTATGTAGTGAATCATGAGAGGGTATAATAAATTGTCAGTTGATTGCTTAAAAATATTCAGGTGCCAGATGTATGGTTAATCAGTAATATATAGTGTTATATAGCTGTAATTGCATTTAACTTTCAGAAAATTAATGAACTAATTCTGAATAATAATTTTATTGGTAGGTGCAGAATGGCTATTGTTTTTTGGTTAAACTATGTTTGGAGTAATCATTAAAATCTTGTTCACTTATAGCCAAACAGGACATATTACCTGATGGACCCAAGTGGGAATGCTCATAAATGGTGCAAAAAGATACATGAAGTTTGGCGGCACAGATACCACCAGAATGCTGCAAAATAGTAAAGCTCATCCAAAATTTCCCAGTTTCCCTTCTTGCTGCTAGAACTCCGTGTGCAGCCGATCAGAAGAATCTTTTCAATCCACCTATTGCCATCTCAAGGGGAAGCATACATCTGAAATGTTCTTGGGTTTTTTTTTTTTTTGGTGTTTTTCAGTTTTTGGTTTTGGTTTTGTTTTCTGTTTTTGGTTTTCTTCTTTTATTTGTTTGGGGGTTTTGGGATTTTTTTGAGGGGGTTGTTTGTGTGGGGTTTTTTTGGGTTTTTTGTTTTTGGTTTTTTGGGTTTTTTGTTGTTTTTTTTCTAAGAAGGAAAAAAAAAAGGAAGACAAGCAAAAACCTAATGGAAGTCAGGGTTACTTTGCTCGCTCTTTGTGCTTCTGTTGAGGCTTCCACATGCATATCATTGCAGTGAAGATCTTGCTTTTGTGCACTTCAGTTCAGTTTCTGCTGCCAGCTAGTGGATAGACCTTGCATTACCAGCTTCACTTAAATGAGTTAAAACCAATCCACACGCACACACACGAATCATGTACCAGCCTTGCATTTTTATGGGGCTGGAGTTTTCTGTCACTCTCAGATTATCATTCAACTGTTTCATCAGGGAGCTTTTATATGCCTCTCCTAAGTACCACCTCTTTGTTTTCTCTTTCTTTGCTCACAGTCTCCCAGCTTATTGGTATAAGGCATTTGTCGCCAGGTCAGTTGCACCCTTGTGTAATTCCTAACATAGTTCTGGTTTGAGGATTTGTGTGGTACTTTAGTAATTGTGAATGAATCAGATGTATTTGTCTGGAAGACAGGCTCCAATGATAAAGCTTTTTGAGAGAGTAAAATGCTGAACATAGCACTGAAATTTCTAAAATTGAAATGTTTGCTTCTGAAGCATTTTTTACATTAAGTTTAAATTTTAATATAAGTCATATGTGTGTTTAATCGAGGGACAATAAATTTGCCAGCATGCTTTTAACTAATGCTAACTAAAAGAGAACTAGTTAGTATGGGGGAGAAAAGGCTACGATTGAAATGGTAAATAGTTTTTCACCTTTTCAGCAGATTGAGGCCTAGAAGCTTTCTTTCCAGGGTGTGCATATGTTGTGCATTTTAGTGGGGCCAGCCTATTTACTTGGGTAGACAAGGAAGTGTGAAAACTTTGTATAATTGATTGCTTGACTTTTTTTGTCTCATTGTGTAATGAGATGTCAGTTCTATTTTTGGTCCTTGGCCAATCATTCAGGAACTCTTGAAAAAATGTAAGAAGTTGAAATATAGATAATAAAGTAATCTGGTGAGAAAATCAAAGGCAAATATTGATACAAAAGGGAAAATATATGGTACTTAAAGCATATCTATATAATGAGAATATTTTTCATATCTGTCTCCTTTATCTCTTCAAATTATGACTATTTTTATGGTCAAACATCTCTTGTTGTGCTACAAAGACACGACTTCCTGTGTGGTAAAAAAAACTTTCCCAGTGGTATTTTCAACATGCCTGTGTTCCTAAACCTTACAGACGGAAATGATCTAGGTCTGGACAAAGGCATTCCTTCCTTGTTTTAAAAGCAGTATAAACATCACACCTACTTATTCACTCACTACACATACCATTACTTTGCATTTTGAGTTGTTATACTATGATGTGCTTTTCCTTCCACCAAAGAAAGGTTTCTCTACAATGTTGGAAAAACTCATAGGCCACTGTTTTCTAAAAGCAGTATTTTAAAAACAATAGCTTACCAGATTTCTCAGAAAATATGTGAATGTTGAGTATTTTCTTGTACAGGGTGAAGGAGATTTATTTTTGGTCTCTTAAAAACTGTTTTAAGTGGTTGAAGTTGATGTTAGTTCAGCTTTCCAGTCTTTAAAAGAGACAGTGCAGTTGCCTTTTCTTTTGGAGCAACTGCATTCCTGTAGTCTTCTGTATCACACCATATACAGAAACCTGAGAGAAGGCTTACTGTGTCTGATGTTAAAGGAGAGAAGGGATCCTGCAAATGACTAAGAAAGACAGAAAAGTGTTCCCTTTGCATCATGAGAAATTTCATCACATAGAAAGTACCCTCCTTGTCACTCAAATTTGAATAGCACAGTGTACCTTTGATCTATGTCTGCAGTAAGCTGTATATGCCATTCGAACCAAGACGACATGTATTTTAAGTCTGTTGCAGTGCTATCCATTTGTTCTCCAGCTGTCAAATTCCAGCCATGTGTTGTGTCTGCTGGTGGCAACCCTACCACTTTTGGATTTAGTCTCTGGTATAGAGATCTAGACCAGATGTATTCCCAGCTTTATATAGGAGAGTTTGGCACTGCTGTTTAGTGTGACAGAACTTGGCCTCATGTAAAAAGTTTGGCAAAATGACCTCCATTGGCTTGTTAACTAGGTAGAAATCTAGGTGTGCTTAAACATGTTTAGTCATTTTACCATAGCAAATTAATTATGTTTTTTCACACCTTGAAAATCTCTCAGTAGGCTTTCATCCTGCCCACCTAAAGATTTCAGCCAGCCAGATCTTTGTAGCAGTAAGCTGCCAAGAAGGTATCTGGAAGACTGATGTCTGCATTCAAGAAGCCTTTTTTTTTTTTTTTTTTTTTTTTTTTTTTTAATTGACAGTGCTGTGATTGGAAAGCTGTGAGCATCTTTTGCAAGCATCACTCCACTTAGAACTTCAGTATTCCTAATCCAATCTTAGCTACCACTTTTTTGGAAAGGAACTGGAACTTTACTGGGAGAGGTATTTCTGTTTCTTGGACTATATGTAGAATCTGAAAGGTGGCAAGAGTATGGATGAGGCATCACAAAGCAGTCATGGATTCAAGTATGTTTTACCAGTTCGTCCACTTAAATGTGTGTGATAGGTGCTGCATACTGTGAAGGGCTGGTACCCATTTTAAATGCTCCTGTGCGTCATGGGAATGAAATGTGCAAGGGAGGTTCTCAGAGCTGCACATAGGCCAGGTGATTTTTCTGCTTGTAATCCAAGGTTTTCAAAGCAGAAAAAAAAAGTTAGGTACTTGAAGACTCTTCTTAAGATTCCTCCTTACTGCAGACCTACTGAAAACCCAATCTGTTGATTGTTTCTATCTCTTGCCATTTGAACAACTGCCAATCATTTATGAAGAATCTGGTCAATAATGTTGTAATTTTGCTTTGCTTGGTATTTGAACTTCAGAAAGGTGTTTATTCCATCTTTTTCTGTGGTGTGGAGCTTAAAAAAGGATGAACTACTACTGCTCAGTCACAAAAAGTTTAAGACTAATAAACTGAGAAATTAGTTTTTTACCATTTTCCTTGAAGTCCAGTTTTGTATTAAGAAAGTCACTTCAGATGTGATGTGGAGGCATTGTTAGCAAACTGGTATTGCCTGTTACAATTCCATTTGCTAGGCACTTAGGTGCTGAAAACATCAAAGTATCAGTACTGTGCTCTGTTTCTTCTGACATGGATTTAATTGTGAATTATCTGCTATATATAAGTCTGAAAAGAATTGTGGATAGAAACAAAGATGGGATGATTCTAATCAGCTTTCATTGTTAAAGATGGTTAATTTAGTGTGCTCTATACAATTATATTTTGTGCTGGGAACTTTGAAAAATTGTGAGAATTTCCCACATTTTCTTTTGAATGGTTAGTAAAGTCAAGACAATTACTTAATTTGGCTTGTGGACTAAACATTTGATTTCAACATCTTGCTGAGGAAAGAACTTGTGTATTTATATTTGCCCAAAGATGTGGCCTCTGGATGGATTCTGATCATTCTTTCTACTAGTAAATTGCACAAATAGGTGTGGTATTTATATCTGAAATTTTGCTGAATGCCTGTAATATTTCATGGTAGTATTTTATGAATCAAATGGAAATGCTCCTGCAAAGCCCCATGATACAGATTGTCCATCAGTTGATCAAGTGAGTTTATAGACCGGTAGTTCAGTGAACCAACACAGCATGTTTTCATTTATGACTGATTATTTCAGAATGTTTCCTCTTTTATAGAATAAATTACTGTAATGCAACAAACAGTTGGAGAGGTTCTTAAGCCCAATAGCCTAGTTTTAGAAGAAAGAGAATATACTGAGTTGGAAAGGACCCATCAAGTCCAACTCCTGGCCCTGCACAGGACTCCCTAGCAATGTGCCAGACACCTTCTTGAGTTCAGGCAAGCTTGGTGCTGTGACTGCTTTGTGGGGAGCCTGTTCCAATGTTGAGCCACCGTCTGGGTGACAAACCTTTTCCTGACACCTGTCCTAAACCACCCATGACACAGCTTCATGCCATTTTCTCAGTCCAGTCCCTGGTCAACAGAGCTATCTGTCTGTCAGCTGGGCCATGTATGTAGATGATTGCCATTTGACAAAGCTTCCTCTGGCCATGTACTAACTGACTTGATGTGGTGAATGTTCAAAATAGTAGCAGAACTGAAAATAACTATATCTGATGAAAGACAAAAAATAGGAATCAGCAACCATAATCAGTTTTGATATATGTATGCTGTTTTAAGGTTGATGGCAGTCAGTTACATGTGTACTATGCTCTACCTAGTTTGTAGCTGTAACTGTGATGTACAGAAAAAAGAAAAAACCCATCCCAAACCAACAAAACCCCTGAACCCCCTCAACAAACCACAAAACAATCTCCCCTCCTCCAAGAACTCATGAAACCGAAGCAAATAATGCAATGATATAAGATACCCACTTTTGTATTTTTATTCTTCTAAGGTTATTTGCTGGCTCTTGTTGGCCTCTATTTCAGTCTGTGTTATTTAAATTCTAATATATGAATTATTTGGATTGAGTTCATGTTCGGGGCCATGGTGTTGTATGTATTGATGTACAGCCTTGAATGTGAATAATTATTGTAAACTATATTTTACACCTTTTTTTCTGGCTTTATTATATAAATTTTCTATTGGTCAATGATTTAATCATATCTCATAATTTAATGTTTGTTCTCTTCTCGACAGATCTCTGTGCTATAGATGTGTAGTTAGTGACTGGATGACGGATTTCACTTATGCTTGGTAGTCTGTAATAAAGGCATGTAGGGTTTGCGCGGCCTCCGCCTCTTCCTTCCGCCGTGGGGCGGGGGGTCCGGGGCACGGGGGCCGGGCCGGCGGCGACCGTGCCGCGGCCGCGAGCGCCGGGGCCGCAGCGCAGCCCGGGCCGCTGTTCCTCCCGCTTCCGGTGGGCGGAGCGCCGGGGCGGCCCCTTCCGGCGGTGGCGAGGATGGCGGCGGAGAACCACTGTGAGTTCCCGGTGCCCCCGGCCGGCGGCCTCGCTGCGGGCGGGCCTTGCCGTCGCTGTAGCTCGGCCCCGCTGCCCGGCTCGGGGCCCGGCAAGTGGGTCCGGCTGAACGTGGGGGGCACCTGCTTCCTGACCACTCGACAGACGCTCTGCAGGGACCCTAAGTCCTTCCTCTTCCGCCTCTGCCAGGCCGACCCCGACCTGGACTCGGACAAGGTGAGCGCGGGCCCTGCAGCGCCCGCTCCCCGCTTCGGGCCCGCTCCCCCCGCGGCCGCTCCCTGCTCCGGCCCCGCTTCCCGCCGGGCGCGCCGAGGCTGCTGCGCTGCGGCCGCGCCCGCCCAGGCGGCCGCCGGGTCGCGGCCGGAGAGCGCGGGGCGCCGCGGAGAGGGGTGGCAGGAACTGCTCTGCTGCCGCGGAGGGACTCTTGCTGAGGAGTGCTGCTGAATGAAAGATGTCGTGCGAAGCAGTTGGGTTCGGGAATAACAAAAGTGCTCTTAAGTACAGCAGGAGAGCACGGTATCGTTTGTACGCTTGTGTAATTTTTAATGTCTGGCGGGGTCTAGTTTTAGTGGAATATCTGCGTGCACTTACATTGTGTTATTTCTGCACTGTCATTATTCTCTTGTTCAATTACAAGAACCAGAGCAAAGTACTTTTGATAATAATCTCTCACTTAGACGTAGCATTCTGTCTTTTCAACAATTCTTGGAGAAAAATATTGCATAGATAGCAAGTAGTGAGTGAATATTTTTGTATTTGCTCTGACTCATTTTTACTAAAAATTAGGATTTTATTTGTGGTGTGATATGTAGTAACGGATATAAAGTATATAGTGCTGGCTTTGAATGAGATTTTAGAGCATCACAGGCAAAAAAAAGTTGTCCAGTACAGCTAGGGAAAAGAAAGGAACAGCTTATAACCCTATAACCAACAGGTTGAAAATAAGGAGTTGCTTATTATATATAAATTTTGGAAATTTTTTTCAGTGATGTTAGTAGATTTCATCATTTTTTCAGGCACAACTTCCAGAAAGGATATTTGAACACTTAAGGTAGGGAACAGAAGGTAATGTTCCTGAGTTAGAAGAAAAAAAGGTTGAAATGTGGTGGTGTGGAAATTGTTTTGTTGTCGTCTTTGGTTTTGGTTGAGGTTTTTAATGGAGAGCTAAAACTAACCTATAAAAGTAAATTTTAAAATGTAGAGGGCTTACTGATAGGTCAACTGTCTTTGTTTGGGAGAGAGTAGGAAAGCATTCCTCTAATGTTTCTTAATTAAAAGATAAAGAACTGCTGTATGCTCTGGCAGATGGGAGGCCCAGCATTCCCAGCTGGGCAAGGGAGGGGGTTGTCCCCTTCTGCTCTGTTTTGGGCTCTGGCCTCACTTTCAGTCCTGTAGCCAGTTTTTGGCACCACAGTATCAAAAGGATCTAAGGCTCTTGGAGAGTATCTGAAGAAGAAACACGAAGTTTCACAAGGGGAAGCCATATGAGAAATAGCTGAGGGCACTTGGCTTCTTCAGCTGGAGAAGAGGAGGCCACAGGAAGGCTCATTGTTGTGTGCACCTTCTTTCTGAGGGGCAGAATTGATCTCTGCTCTGTGTGACCAGTGACAGGATCCAAGGGAATAGCATGGAGCTGTGTCGGTGGAGGTTTGTGTTGGATATCAGGAACAGGTTCTTTCTACAGAGGTTGCTTGAACACTGGAACAGGCTCCCCAGGGAATGGTCATGGCCCCAAGCCATGAGCTTGAGACACGTGGTGGGATTGTTGGGGCTGTGCTGTGCAGGTCCAGGAGCTGGACTTGATCTTTGTGGGTCCCTTCCAACTCAGGATATTCTATGAATCTGTGATCTCCTTAATACTTGCTACTGTAAAGAACTGAGAGGCTTCAAGAAAGGTAGCATATTGGCCTTTAAATGTCCTTCAGGTGCTAATGTTGAGTTGGACAGGGCAGCCTGTCTCTTGCTGTCAGGTATGTTTTCACTTGCAATGGAAGAAAGATTAACCTTTGGCACACCCTGTGGCAAAACTGGTGTTGAATAGAGAAAGATAGATGACATTGACTCTCTGAATTTAGTGTGTTCCACAATATCACTCACAGCTTTGTATTTAAAACTGTTTGAGACTCATTCAGCAAAGAAATCGGCAGTAGTGGTCATAGTTACTGTTCAGAATAGGACTTGTTTTTCATAGTATTTCAGTCTTGGTTTAGAGATTAATACATCAAAATAGACAAGCAGAGCCTTGCTCACCTTTTCATCATTGTTTAATTTAATGTTTTTACTGCATTACTGTTAATAATTTACATATGTTTCCCTGTTGCAGCATCTTCCTATTTTAGTTACATACCAGTTTTTCTTTTGCAAACTGTTCTAGCCTTCTTTTAATTTTCCCCTAAGAAGGAGATTGTCAAACTTAGTTAATAAGGTTTTGGAAGTAGTATTCATGCTTGCTGGTCGCATAACCTTGACTGCCAGCATTAAGAAATCTAAATCGTACTCATTATTCTAAGAAGTAACAGTTTCACTTCATTTGTCTATGAGATTTCTGTCTTGTCAGGTAGGTTGTGTTACTGATGTACTTCTGATAAGTACTGCTAGTCTGCAGACACTCAAAAGTTTTTAGGTCACACAGTTTGTGAAAAATTCACTAGTTCAATATTTTAAAAGTATCGGTGATAGGGGAGACAATTATTCATAAATCCAGATTTAGTATCAAATATTACTGTATTTCTCTGCATATTGCTGCCTTTATCAGAGCTCAGAATATGTAAATGATGTCATTTTAAAAAATATTCATGTTAGAGCATACAGCCTTGAGTGAAGATCTTGGTGGTATGACTTGAGTATATCCAGATCCAGTATTGGTCCCAATGAAGACAATTAATTGGAAATAAATTTATGACATTTCAGCTAGTGTTTGAATGCCATTCTTGGGGAAGTTGTTAAATGGGATTAGGGTCCACCTTTTGAGTCCTACTGGAATCCTGTACTGGATTATAGCATCCACAATTCAAGGTCACGGCAGGGCAGTGACTAGTCACAAGGTGAAATATGATCTGGTGAAAAGTTTTAAAGAACAAAACTTTTTTTTGGCAAGAAGTTTAAGAAGTGACATCTCTGTCCAGAAGGATGTACATGATGGAGACAAGAAATGTAATAGTGAAGCCTGTTCAGTCTAGCAAAGGTGTGGTGAAATCCAGTTAGCAAAATGTCAAACTATAGATGTCCTTGTTACAAAGTACATAATATTAGCAGTGACAGTAGTTATTTATTTTAATGGTTAGGTTACACCGCTAGTTTCTAAGAGGTAAATTTCACTGTAAATAAATTAAGTTCTTTGTGTGTTTAAAACTAAGGTCAGGGTAAGTGTTCATTATGATTCCTGTGAGCCTCAGTCTCCATAAAGATGGAAGTGAAAATATTTGCAACTGGAATACATGATCATTTCATTGCTTTGGTCAGTATTTTTCGAAGAATTGTAATTGCGAGCTACAATCACGCTGAACCAGGTGATTGAAAACTTAAGAGCAAGTTACTAAGTTTCCTCTAAAATTCCATGGTGTTTGTAACTTGAACTAAAGATTAGTGTGGGAGAGTGGTAATAAACAAATGCAGTCTTCACTGTACCTGGGCAATGCTGTCTTCTAAATGATGTCCTTTTCAACATGCATGAAAAAGGCCTAGAACTTACAGACATGGAAAAAAAGCTCTTGAGAGAAGAATGTAATGCAAAAGTCAAGCTGGGCAAAGATACAGTCGTGAATAACTAGCAGTTTAGGGTTGGATGCACAAAGACAGCATGCCTTTGTTTTGAGTCCTCTTATGAAGAATGTCAACATTTGCAGGAAACACTTCTAAGTGTGGGGTGATAGGATTATACTGAATAGAGAGGAAACTTGGATTTGCTGCTGTTCTGGTAAACATTAATACATGTTTGTATAAAATACATCTAAAAGAAAGAGAACTTCGAAACCTTATTAGAATATACGTTTGTCTGACATTTGTGTTATTCACCTGAAGTTTGGGAAATGGCTTCAAAATACCTACACTAGTTGTGTCAGCAGAGGTTCAAACTTGCTCAAAGCTTGTAGAAAAAAAATTTACTAGTTAGTAGAGGAAATTGTATAACTGGGACATCAAAGTCTATTAATACTTAAGCTAACAAGTCTAAAGCTAGTTATGTACATGCAAACTAACTACATCTTTAAATTGTCCAGATCACATTGGATCATGTTTGCAATTTAATATTTTATCTTACAGTAAAACTGTTTATATTAAAAGTGTCAAAATGCTAATTACATGTGATAGTGTGTTTTCATTTACATGTGTATGAAAATAGTCCTGATAATATTCTGAAAGACTTACAACCTGTATTTTTAGAGTTCTGGGTAGAGCAGATGACTACATTTCTGTGTCAGCTTGTATTGGATTTATGTTTACATAAATATTCTTAAAGATCTAGTGTAATCGGCTTTTCTTAGTGATTTCGTGATGAAGAGTTTAGCATACATTGAAGGCTGTTCAGGCAGCTCACTCCAAAGGAGGAGTGATAAGGCATTTCCTATAGGAGGATGCTGAGGAAGTAAAATTTTTGCCTCACTTACCTGTGCATTATTTGTTTATGGTTACAATATTCTTTACGGATTGGTTAATCTTTTGGCTCTTGACTCACTGGTGCTAGTGTGCAGCATCTCTGAGCTGCCAGGTCAATGTTCAAGACACACATCCTCCTCTCAATGCATATTTTCTATGTATGTAATCTGGGTAAGCAACTTTTGCGTGGAATTTAGATGCTCATGTGAAATCTGTTGGCAGAATTTGGGTTATGTGCTGTTAGAGTTTAGCCAGAGTTCTTTAACTGTTATATTTACTAATGTAAAAAATCAAACATCTATTACAACAAAAATTATAGGACTTTCTTGTGCCTTCTTTTTGTTTCAAGACACCTTGTTTTCTGAAAGGCTTCATGGAGTACACGATGACACTACTGAGATGGTATTTTTTTTCATGTATGACCTCTCATGAGATGGAAGTTGAAAGAGAAGGCCTGACATAGCTTCTGTCCTTTGTGGTTTTGTTGGAAGCTTGTTTCATATATAGAACAATTTCAGATAATGCAGGCCTTTGGAAAAAAAAAAAAAAAAAAGGTTCAGGCCTTTTGTGCAAGGAGTGAAGTAGATTTCATTTAGAGCTTATAATCGCTTTGCTTCTGTGACCCACCTCTCTATCTCTGTGGTGTAGAGCTGCTGACCGGAATTGCTTTGGAAGGTCATGTAAAAATCCACTGCAGTGTAAAAACAACAGTCATCTTAATGAAGAAGATTATTTCTATAGATTTGTTTTTCTTAGCTGGGAAAACTTCTAGTTTTGTAAGCTCTATGTTCCTTAATGCAGTTCAGATGATGACCAAGTACAGGGTTTTTTCCTTTTAAACAGCATTTCTTTTTATCTGTTTTGGATCGTCTTTTCCAACCTCGTTGGTTTCTTTTCTTTTACTGAATAATACTTTTCAGCTTATAATTCATACAATTTTCAGCTATTTTAATTTCTCTGGTTTGTATCTGTAGATTTTACATTCTATGTAACTATACTTAGAGATGAAATATTAAAACTATACTGCTTCATCTGTTCTCTTGCATACATAGTCTCACTTTTGTGAGACCATGATTTAGATCAGTAGAAATTGTGATTAGAATTCATTGAGCATTATCTGGTCTGAGTGTAGGTTAACTGACAGCACATGTTAATATGTTAGCATTGTCTTGAACAGTTAATTTTATACAAAAGTATACACTCCTTCACTTCTTCTGAAATGACACTGTATCTAGGTGTGTAAATCATTTAATTGTAATTATAGAAAGGATTTATGGTTTTGTAGTTCAGGCTGTGCTCTTTCTACATTCTACCAATCCTGGTTAGACAAGTGTAGTCATTCAGAAACTAAATCTGTGTACCTGAAAATACATCCACCATGGTTTTTTCCAGTGAAAAATTTCAGAAACTTTACGTACTGTTAAGTAGAGAGAACTTTCAGGCATCACAGTTCAGTAATCAAAACTTTCCATATGAGCATTAATGTTCGAGTGCAGAGGATTGAGTCAGTGGAATTTCTTTCATGTGGAAGAGCAATCATCCTTAGTACCTATGGTTTTGAGGGAGTATGATCCATATTTAGCTAGGATTATTGGTAATGATGATTTTTTCAGTATCTCCCATAAACTACTAGAATATTAAAAATAAGAATAAGTAAAAAAGTATTTGGGGTGCTGACACATCTCTCCAGTATGTATCTATAGGATATCCATTGCACCTAAACCTTAGGTACTAATAGATTAATACAGTTAGTAACCCCTTGATAATAGAAAGGAGCAGTGGATTACTTAGAAATCTTTCTGTGAATTTTCCTTAGACCTCCAGCCAGTACAAAATATGTACTTGATTGGAGGGATTCACATTAGATTCTAAATAACATAAGAATTACTGGTTTTGCTTTATAACTCTTTGTTAAGAATATTAGCTCTGCAGGTGAATTTCTTGTTTTGCAATTCCCAATATGCTGTAGTCTGTTCAGTAAAATGAGCATTAGTTTGAACTATTCATCTATTACTTCACTTGTCTGCATGAGATAGGTAGGAATTGCATCTTCAGTGTACAGATTTTTTTTTTTAGAAGATGCATGTACGATCCTTGCTTCATATGCAGCAATTCTCAGTACCCTGTGAATATTTGTACTTCTGAGCTAAGACAAAAGTAAATGTTTTACAGTAAAATGCTGAGGTTAAAAAGAATTAGGTTTGTTTGCCTTTAATTAATTAAAAAAAAAAAAAAGAAGAAGAAAAAAAAAGAAAGTGAAAATTGGAATTTGAAGCTTGCTAGAATGTAGCCTTTATTCTGACTCTTCAGGCTCCCAAATAAAGTTTCCTGGTTTTAAGTGCTATTTTTGACCTTAACTTTCAGTGTTCTCACCGCTGAGATCTTTCTTATTGACAATATTGTAAATTATTGATAAGGGGTTGGGGGGATTAATCAGATAAAAGAAGCCGTGTATTGGATGATTTGATTGATCAATCTAATACCATGACAGCTATAATTTTTAATTCCTTTTATTGTCTTTAATAAATGCAGCGTTCAGGGATGTGGCTACATCTGAATTCCTGCTCGCTGCAAGATGATTAGCTTGCGGTTGCCGCTTGGATGTTTACATCATTGTGGGGTTTTTGGTTTATTCGGTCTGGGCTTTGGCGTTCTCTTGCTTTGTTTTGTGTTGTTTGTTTGGTTTGTGTTTGTTTTTCTAATCTAGGATGAAACAGGTGCCTATTTAATAGACAGAGACCCAACCTACTTTGGGCCAGTGCTGAACTATCTCAGACACGGAAAATTGGTTATTAACAAGGACCTAGCTGAGGAAGGTAAGACATTCCTAAATATCTTGTTTGCTTGCCACTAGCTTCTTATTTTTACTTCTTTTGAGTCACCAAAACTAACTTGGAACAAGATGGCAAGCCTTAACCAGTATAGCATTTCTATCTGTTTCAAGCAAAATTGATAGGTATCATGTAGTTACAGTATATGGGGTTATTTGAACATTTTGAGTATGGTTCCTGATTTCACAACCCACATTCTCAGTTGGAACATAAGTGTTCGAACAAGAGAGGAGATGCCTTTTATTGTGCAATCTTGTCTCTTTCCTGTGTGACTGTGAAATATTTGGGTTTAGTCCTCTTTAATCAAAAGAATGCTGCCTGGGAAACAACCTTTAGAAGGATGTAAAGCAAAGTAAAAGTGAAGTTCTGAAGTGTTTGGATATCTGAAATATGCTTTTAAAGACTGAATTCTGCCCACAGCTTCTCTCTTCTTGTTCCTTGTTAGGATTTTAAAACATATAGTAATAAAACTGTATTGATAGCATGTTGAAGAAATTTATCAAAGAGAAATACAATTTAACAGTACTAGGAGGAAATAGTATGAAATAAAATGTCCTTGTGCATTGTTAAGCATACTGTATGTGGAGAACAGGTAGACCTTGAACATGTGAGTAGACGCAGTATGTATCTTTAAGTTTTTGTTTCAGACTCTAAAGTGTAAAATGACAGGAAGAAAAACCTTCTGCTTGCTAGCAGCTGCAGAGATTTTCAGTAGGACTGTTTAAATTTGTCTTTTGCATTTGAGCCTGAGGCAGGTCCTGAGATATGGTGGTCTTATCAGTCTGCTATGGAACAGTTTCTGTGCACATTTTTTTGTTTCTTGCCTCATTTTGTATGTGAAATGGCATCAGGTTTTTTTGGGATATTTTTAGGACAATTTTTTTAGAATGAGCCAAACATTGAATTACACATATCTGAAAGAAGCCAGAATTGTTAGGTAGGTGAACTGTCTTATCAAGGGGAAAAATAAATAATTTTCTGTAGCTGTTGAGAGGATAAGCTTATTAATTGGTTGGTGATTTTGGCCTGGAATATTTAATTATGCTGTCTTTCCTAATAATGTTTTCATACAGGTGTACTGGAAGAGGCTGAATTCTACAATATCACATCTCTAATAAAACTGGTAAAGGACAAAATAAGAGAAAGAGACAGCAAAATCTCACAGGTGAGGCTGTTTTCTCATGTGCTCTTGATTATTTGTTCTGTGACGAGTAGTGAGAGGGTTCCATTTATTTTTTTATGTAACTTCTAATTTCCCCAGTAAGATACTGAATGGCTGCCTCCATCACTGGATGATCTGGAACCACTAGTATACAAAGATTAATATTCTTAATTGCTGGCTCCTGTCAGTCTACTTACAAAGTTCACAGTTCTCATTCGAAAACTGAAAGCATTCTAGGTAATTGTGCCAAAATGTTTTTTTAATAGTAGAATTTGTTACAATATCATTTCTGGAAATACTTATGTTAGAGAACAGCTTTTGTAGAACATAGCTTTCTCATTGACTTTATAGTGCTCTGAATATCATGACGTGGCCTAACTTTGCCTAATTTATAAACTGGTGTTTATACAGTGTATTTTATGCAGCATACGTACAGATGCTGTTTAGCTCCTACCATATATTTTTGTAGCTCTGTGAGAAAGTTTTCTCTTCTCATAGCAGCTCATATTCTCCAGGGAAGTGAATATGATAAAGTTTGTTCTTTAACTCTGCTACTCAGGCTTCCCTAGTAACTGAGTCTTCTTGGAGATATTACAAATTTACATTGTTTTTGACAAATTTATTCTTAAGCTAGGTTGTTGGATCGCAAGGTTGCTCTGATAGCATTTACTATAGGTCTCAGCTAAAATAGTCTGAATTATTCATTGCTCTGGATAAGTTCAAAGTGGTATTGCTTACCATTTCTAGAGAGTAAGTGCAACTTCAGACAAGTCACAAACATAGTGAATTCCATGCCCTATTGAGCATCTCCTATTTCTTCTTGAAGGTGCCAGTCAAACATGTATATAGAGTGCTGCAGTGTCAGGAAGAGGAACTCACTCAAATGGTTTCCACAATGTCCGATGGCTGGAAATTTGAACAGGTAAAAAAATCCATGTGGGATATAGTTAACACAGTCTTCTAAGAAATTAATGTTAAGTGCCTTTTTTGAAAGAGGAATATAAATTAAATTAAATTGCATACATCTTTTTTTATTCAGTCATTTTCAGAAATTGCATAAGCATACAGCTAAGTTGAAATGTGGTATTTGTGTTTGCATTTATCATAAAACAAAAAAGTGTAGCTTTCCAGGAGGTAAATTTTGCTGGCTTCTATGAAAACGTGCTACATGTCTGAAATGTAATTCTTCAGTGTCTACACATGAGCAGTTAAAGGGTGAATCAACCGGAATGAACTAAGACAAGTTTATATGAACGGTAGGTCAGATATGAAGAGCTCTGGATAAAAGAGATGAGCTTGGGAGATAAAAGTTTGCTAGGCCCTAAGAGGGGTTCTTCAGATAAAAAAATTGATACACAGAGGAGAGTGAACTTTACCTGTGTGGATGTGAAGCTTGATAGCTGTGAGCTACATGAATGTTTTTGTTCTTTGCAGTGCATAAAAGTAGCTTTGTATGTACATTCAAGAACACACTGTAAAATCCCAAGATCTGTCTGTTATCTTTGATAATCTCTGTAAGTAAGAAATTAACTGTACACTCTGTCATCCCTCACATTTCTAATCCAGTAGACTATTCAAGCTGCATTTGATCAATGAATCTATTAACTCTGAAATGCAAGTGTTCATCTCCTAGCATGTTTTTCAGTGTTGAAATAAGCACAAGCCCATTATCCTGTTCAGTCTCACTCTAACACCACAGCAAAGCAACATATAAAAAATGTTTATGACGCAAAGGTAAAAGAGAACATTGTGTTTATATTTGATAAAATGTGTAAGATGCTAGTGACATGGAGACAGCCATGAGCAAATAGACTAAATGGGCAGAGAGCAAACTTTTTATGATTCAGTACTGTGTTTCAAGTATTACCAGGTCTATTTGCCATGCCACAAGCTAAATGTTGTTTAAGTCCCTGAAAAAACTCTCAATACATGAGTGTTTTTTGGCCAGTGCATGGAAAAAGGTTTTTCAGCATTCTTCTTTGTCAGGAGAAACTAGCTTTCATTATAAATAGACCTTCTTTACTTTTTAGCAGAATAAATGACACCATATCTTTTGCCAATCCTAAACCCTTCAGGGATATTGTATTTGGGAGTAATATTGCTTTGACAGTGCAAATGCTGAAAGACCTATTATAATCTCTTTTAGAACTGGAAGAATCCAGTGGTTTTCTTGTTTCATCCAGCTGTCTCCCTACATCCTCCTGCTCCCATGTTGCACGTTTTTAGACACATAGTTTGAAGAAGATAAACAAAACAGCTATATGATCTCATAATACTTAATGTCTCATTACCTCACACTAGGCCATTGCCTCCTTTGTAATGCAGACCTGCTTGGAGCAGAGGTCATTCACTTGAAACAGGATTAGAATGTTGTGCATAAACACTTTTATTGTTAATACCTTCAAACACTGTAGCATTTCTGTAATCTTTTCTAAGCCCATGTTGCTCAGCAGCATGCTTGCTTTCAGAAGCAGTCTTTGGGGTGGTACCCGCCATGCTCTGTATGTGAAAAAAGATGGAATCATCAGCTTTTTCAGGGGAGTGATTTTTCTTATAGACTGAGAATCCTTGTGCTCTAAGCCACATATAAAATATTCAAGTGGTTGGTTTTGAAAAAAAATGTTTTTTTATGCTTAACATTTCAAGATTTCATCATTAAATTTGATTGTATATGGTTATTAAATAGAGTGGAAGGTGCTGAACTCTTGGTGCACATATGCAGATGTATTGATGCCCTTTAACAAAGAACGCATTGGAACGCTCTGCTAGAACAGAGCATGTATTAGTCCCAGTCCAAAATCTATTGCCAAAAATTATGCTGTCCCACTTTTGTGGGTTATTTTGTAGGGGATTTTTAGCTTCAATTGTTGCCTCTTCAGGCAGTCAGAAAAAACCAGTATTTTGGCAGTGTGACAGAATAAAAAACTGTGGACTATACAAAGTGGCTAAATAGAAAGGCTTTAGACAGCAGCAGTATTGGTCATGTAAATTTTAAATATTAATGTAACCTGAGTCTGACACCATAGTGCAGTTGTAAGTATGTTCGCTGTATGAGGAAGATGGTATTTAACTGCTCTCTTCAAAATTATTCACATACGATAGCAGGATATATGTAAAGTTGCTATTCATGGGCCTTCTCATCTGTCATAATCTCCAGTTTACTCAGAATAGACAATTGTGGTCTAACTTTTCACATTTAATTTAAAGTTCTAATCCCGCTAAAGTGCACTGACAGACTGTGCTTCAATTTAAATGGGCTAGGAATTGCTATGTATTATTAAGGTAAAGCATGTTTTGTAGGGAGAGGTTGGGAAATTCAGAGGATGTTGAACTTTAAATTATTAGCCAGTGTTCTTGGTAGTGATTTTTGTGAGAACAGGACAGTTTTTTACACTGTAGTTATTTTCTTGGATCTTCTGTAAATTATTCCTAAAACTAATCTAGACCACTCAATGTTTTTTCCTCTTGTTGTTTTATCATGTTTCCCTAGCTGTATTTTATCAGTATTTGGAACAAGATGAAGCTCTTCAATACTTACTTATGTAACACTTTATGTAACACTTTACTTTACATAACACCTTCCAATCTTATGTTGTCTTCTTCAATTATCAATAATCAAATATCAAATAGGAAAATAATGCTTAATTTTATAATGCTCCAAACTTTGTTTTTCAGAGTAGGTGGCTACAACACAGTTATATGGGGAGTTTTCTGTCTTCTTATCAGTAACTTTTAACTTCCATTTAAATTAAAAAGGCCTTTGCAACTGCCTCAGTAAATTTTACATTGAAATGAAAGTTGTAGCTTGATAGCAACCTGTTATAGTGGCAAGTAAGTGTTACCTGAACATTTGAGCTCATCTGTTACTTGTAAAATTTGGATAATGGTATGTGCTCCAGCTTTACAAAGGTTTCTTTTTGTGTTTTACTTTGATTGGTTATTTCAGCTTGTCAGTATAGGTTCCCAGTACAGCTGTGGCCGGGATCAGCAGTCAGAGTTTCTGCTGATAGTGTCACGGGAAGTGAAAGGGGAAGAGAGATGCTTCCAGAAATGCTGCAGTGAGGTGTGTCACACCATTCCTTTTGCCCTCACACTGATGTGCTTGGCCTCCTTGCGTTTCTGCTGCTTTCGGATCATTTCACTTTTTTTCTGGATGTACAGCACGTAGTAGTTTGTATGTATTTGTGACTGGCTTTTATTTATATTCACGATATTTCATTACACATTATGAATGTCCACATTGTAAAAATAATAGAAAAACAATCAATCAAAATTCCCTTGGTTATTTAGTTCAAGGTTTTTCTTAGGAAGAGTTGTTACTCCTCAATAGATAATTTATTTTCCTTAAATTTTCCTGTAAAATTAACAGTCTTTCATCCATACTTGTTAACTAAGAGGTACAATTCAAACCTAAGGAGACCTAAAAATACAGCTTTGAGTCCAGTGCCTCCAGAAGGGGACATTTTTGGTTGACTTGGAAAACGATTATTTCATCCACCAAAGTTAAGTTCTGAGTTTGAGCCCTTTATTTCTGGTAACTCAGAATTTAACTCTTTTTTAGCTGGATAGGATATGTTCAGACTGGAGTAATGAATATTAGGAGTTTTTTCTAAGTAAAACATGGAGGAGTGAGGAGAGAACAAAATGGACAGTTTTAAGTTTTGTCTCAAATTAAAAAAAACATTTTGGGTGTTTCCTTGGCTTTATTGTTTTGTTGCTGTGGGGTTTTTTTTCCATCTTGAGAAATTTTCTTGAAGTCCAAATGGACACTCCTAGCTTCATTCTTCTCTTTTTTTTTTTTTTTTTTTTTTTTTCCTCTTCATCCTTTCTTTTCCCCTTGTTCTGCTTTTTTAGATTGCTGTGTTAATTCCAAATATTTATGAGTTTGGTAAAGGTTTTTTTGCTCTCGGTAACATTGGAGGCAGTTTCTGATTCTTTAAATACCTGTGCTGCTTTTCGAAGTGTTGTGTGTGAATTGATTTGGGAATCTGGTGCTCTATAATTCTTTTCATAAACAAAATACCTGGAGTACTTGTTCTTTTTCTGGCAACATATGTGGTTATTTAGTCTGAAAAACGAGTATAACATTATGAAGATAACATGATAGTAAAATGGCTCAATAAAAACAAAGCTTTGCCTATGACTTTATATGGGCTCTTAATTCCAGAATCTGCTTTCAATGTACCAAGCACTGCCTGTTTCTTGCAGTTGTATAGGTAATACGTGGAATGTGAAATGTGTGGTTTTCAGACTTGTGGCAACAGAGAAAGAACTGTGGTTTGTTAGGGATGTGTAGGGTACGGGCAGAATGACGTCATCCACGCCTTCATGTCCTGGAGAGCTCAGAGTAACAGTCAGCATTGTGAAATGGAAGGTGGGGAGTGCAGTGAAGAAATTAATGCAGATATAAAATAAAATAAAAAATATAATTTAAAAAATGAAGATTGGAAGTCTGACTATTGCATTAAGATACCTGAAATAAATATTCTTTCAGGCCTGGTGTCAGTCATCAGTGCTGAGTTTTAAGAGCTGATGTTTGTGTATCTTCATAACCTTTTGCAAATCATTTGGGAAGGCAGAACTAATGCATTATGTGTCTAAAAGGCATAGAATCCATTCCTAGATTCATACAACTTGATTCTGTAAAAAAAAAAAAAACAACAACAGTGGGGGATTTTCTTTAATTCTATTAGCTGATAATATAATTATTTTTTATTAAAAGGACAGTTTTTTCAAGCTTTTTAATGTACAAGGAGTTCACCACATCTGAAATAGAAGCAGTAATATTCAAAGTACAAGAATATTTAAAATAGAATTTGAGAATAGTTGTTACAGAATTTACTTGGTTTTGAGAATCAGATCATTATAAAATAGAGAAGTAAATTAGTAGTGGTGAAGTAGAAAAGTTAGTTAATATGAGTAACTCCAGTGGTAAGCAGAGGAAAACAAGAAGAAGAAATAGAAGAAGAAATAAAGAAAAAAGAAGACGACTCGGCTGCAGTTGGTGCAAGCTGGAGTGGTTACCTGAGATAGCAATACTATTGCTGGTTGGTCTGGTAAATATACTGCATTGATTTTGAATCAGTGTTATTAAACCAATATAGCAAATCTGTATAGTCATGGTACTGAAATGTGTCTGGTTTTGAGATCTCAGTTTTTGAGTCTCAGTTCAGCTAGGCATAAGATTAATTCACTCCAAAAATAAAGTTGCTTATTATGAGACAGGACATTTCTTCTTGTGATTTCTTTGTCTATTCCTGAAAATCATGATCTCTATTGGCATATCAAGTAATATATTTATTTTGATTTAATAAAAGTAAAAGTAATGCTGCTTTCCGTTCCTGCCTTTTCTTAACTGTAGCTGACAGCCTGCTGGGACCAACAGCCCTTATTCCATGCAAGTAATGGATACTTATCTAATAAATTTTCTGTGATAAGTAGCATTGGCATTTTCCTGTGCTCAGTTCTGATACTGTTGGGGCTCACAGGGATGCTTAAACAGAAGCACACTGTTTTAGTAAAGAATGTAATGAAACAAGTCATGGAAGGAATAGACTAATACAGAAAAATAGATATATGCATGTTATACATACATATGTATATATATAAAAGCATACAGATCTATGGAATTTAGAATTTTATTTTAGCATGTTATTTTATCCTTCCTTGGGTTCTTGGTAATTTAAGCCACGTGAAGCAAATGTGGCTTCAAAACAAAAACAATTTGTTCTTTCAGAAAGTCTGAGAAACAGTAGTCTGGATAATCTGAAATGCTTTGACCTATTTTTCATGCCTCAGATTACTCTGATGTGTTGTGGCTTCTTTTGGGGGCTGGAATGGGGGTGGTAGTTTGGGGGTAGATGGACGTGGCAGGGATTTTCTTCCATTTTATCAGCATCCTTCTTAAAGTGTTGTCACCAATACTGGGAACAATTAAGTGAGTTTTGGAATAGGATTGCTATTTCTGATTTCAGTTTCTGACAGAACAGTTCAGTTCTAATCCCCAATCATTTTCCATTGTTTCCTTTTCTGCCATCAGCCTTATTGTTGTTGATCATTTCAGAAAGCTACAGTGACAGTTCTAGCATGCAGTTGCTACTATGCAAAGTATAAATTTTTAGCTGCACACATATGAAACTGCTCATGATGAGAGTATTGTGAGTTGGAGTTTTGAAGAACTCAGGTCTGATTCTGCAAAACTGACTTTATCAACTGATCAGTAGTGGCAAAAAGTGGCAAAAAGTCATTAGATGCTTTGCATTCAGCTAAATTGATAGTTCTATCCAATGAGCTAAAAGTATTCAATCTTCCACATCTCCTAAAAAGACTTATGTGCAAAAGGTTAATTTACATGGTTGTATTATGAAGCATTTGTTAGTTGATATCAGCCGAAGAACTGTCAACCTGGTTGAAACAGGATTGATAATTTGGCTGATGTTTGGGTCTTTTATGCTATCCACTTTCAAAGAGGTTTTTTGGTTTTTTTTGGAGTGTCAAGAAGTAAAGACGTATTTTTCCTTCTGGTAGTTACCATCGTTTATCTGATAAGGAGTTGTTGCCATTTTCCAGGAAGAAGAGCCAAATGTATACTAATTAAGTTATATAGTTGAATTTTATTCTTGAAACTTCTCTTCAGAGAAGGTGAATTTTGAGTGGCTTTATTTGAATATGTATGCAGATTTTCTGAATGTTTTTAAGTGGATTAAGAATGTTGTTTAATGTCCTGTCTTTTACCTTAATAATTGAAGCAGTTACTGTATTTGTACTAAATGGTTTGCAATTGCTATATAATGTATAGTGTAAAATTTATACCACTTTGTTGGGCTCAAGGCAACTTAACTGCTATTTTTTTTTCTGAAAATTTGTGCATATTTTTGATAGGGAAGACAATCAACAAGTTGTCTCAATATATGAGGTAAATTTAGGATGTTTTTCCAGCTTTTCAGTAGACTTCCTTTGTCCATCTTGTGCAAGTAAGAAAATAGTTAGTCTGTGGGTTTTTTGATTCAATATTACACAAATACGTTTTGGTGCAGACTGCAGAGTATTCATTGTGAACGATTAGCTGATTTAGCATCTCAAGATGAATGATGTCTTTATATGCATTGGTGCTTCTAAAACCCGATGTTCGTGTAAGTGTTTGTAACTTCATTACACAGTTTTGGTTGAAAAAAATGTCTTTAACACATTAATGTTTGATTAGCCTGTATTCATTACTGGTAATGTATGTGTTTTGCAGAGCTAGAGTGATGTTAGAAGAGGAGGAGGCAGGGAAGGTTTCTGGTGATCACATTCAGTGTAGTTGAAGTACGTAACTTGAGAGGAATGAATTTTGATGGCCAGTACTGCTCATGGAAGGCTGAGCCTTGTATGCTGTAATATCATCAGGCTCCAAAAACTTTTGACAGTGCCTAGGCCTGGCATCAAGTTGATTTGAGATGTATTCACACTGCCTGCTGCTCTTTGTGGACATTAGCTCTGTGCATCTGTGGAAGTGCTTCCCTGGCTGTCTTACTGCTGTGCAGGAACATCTGAGCATCTCTCTCCTCTTCCTAGGAAGTTCAGTGAGCCTTTGGTTTTTTCTGACAGTACTATAAGGAAGCTGCTTTTAACCTTGGTCTAACTTCAATTTTTGTTGGGAGAGTAATTTTGTCTCTTAAGTACAAACTCTGGATTAGGATTTCATCTTCACTTCATCTTTCATGCTTTAACAAATTTTTTACTCTCTTTGGTGTTCTGCTAGACTAAAGGTAGTACATTATTTGTCTTTACAGAGATAACTACAATGTTTTAAGTGCTATTACCCTAAAAAAATAAGTTGGGCCTTTGCCATCTGGCCATTTATAGAGTACTTAAATGGTACAGATTAGGGAATAGCCCAGTCTTATTGTATATCTGTGGTGATATGGCAGATTAAATATAGTTTGGGTAATGGCAAATTGACACAGTGTATCTGTGCAACAGTGTTATTTTTTGGACCTTGATCTGTGTCAGTAGATCTGACGTTATCTTGTAGATCACACATTATCTTGTGCTTTTGAAATAAAACTTTAAAATAAATGAACCAGCTACATCTGAATTGAATCTGACTTGGAAAGGCAGGCTATGTAAAGCTTCTAGCCTTAGGTAAATGTATTGTGTGTAAGGTAAGACAATTTCTGCCATTTGATAAACATGCTGCATAAGAAGTACTTTTGATGTTGAATATGTTCTTCTTTCTCAGTAAATTGTCATTTATCATTCAATATAGGGACTGTAGAAACTTGTAAATATGTCACATTTCATTATACATGGCTTCTGCTTGTAGTACATCCTTTATTAGCTTCCTTGTAGCAGTATGTATGAATTTCAGATGTTAATCTTGTTGTCCCACCATACGGTCTTGTATTCCAATCAGATGCAAATACTATGTTTGTTCATTCAAAATATGTTTTAATAGAAATACCCTTATTCTGTAAGTAGTGATGGGTATCCCTTCAGGTTAAATAGGTTCCTGCATGCAGCCATTTACATGTTAAATCATCCCACATTAAGATACCACATATGAACTTTAAAAATTAACTTTGAAGGATAGGAAGGTTTCCAGTAAATAACAGAAACAGGGAACAGGCTACTTCTCCACTGGCCTGCCTCCACAGTCTTTTCTTTTACAGGATAATTATAACTGTAAATCATTAATTCTGCAACTGTTTAAAAAAAACCCTGTGTGTATCTTATCACCTGTGTGTATCTATACACTGCATTGTCAATGTATTCGTCAGCATCAAAACGTAATTGCGTGGACGTGGAGAATCATGCTTCAGGCACAAGCTAGTCTGAGTGAGGGGTGTTTGTAGTAATCATGAGACTTTATGGAATTTGTTTTATGTGGAAATACAATTGACTTTTTTTCATCTTTCAGCTGGTCAGTATTGGTTCTTCCTATAACTATGGCAATGAAGATCAGGCTGAATTTCTGTGTGTTGTCTCAAAGGAATTGCATAACACTCCTTATGGCACAACCAGTGAACCTAGTGAAAAAGCAAAGGTGAGTTGCTAGACATTGGACTAAAGAAATTATGTTGAATTGGGTGAGCTTCACAAGTCATGATAGATCTGTCTCTGTTTGGGACCATTATTTAATTGTCCTTTTTTCCTCTTGTTCAGGACTAATAATGTCTCCCTGTCTACTGTATGAGGGACTGTAAATGGTACAGTCAGCATGCATTTGTAATGCATGCCTGAATTATTTAGATACAATACTCTGTACTTTTTCAATACCTGGTTTTTTCAGGTATTGGCGGTTATTTGCTCTTTACAGCTGAGGAACTAGATTTTGTTTCTTATACATTTGAATGCCATTGGTTCAGTTAAAAACTGTTTTTCTTGCTTGACTTCAGCTGAAGAAATCTTACTGTCACGAATGGAACTTGAAAAATGCTGTCTCTGTAAAGCAGTCATGTGCAATATGTTATAAAATGAGGATACTTGTTAATGTTTTCAGGGTTCTATCAAATCTTTCTCTAACCAACTTTACAAAAAGATTGCAATGGGCACAGTGTCTTAGCATTTTGCTCAGTTATATTTTAGAATTTATACTAAGGAAAACGTAAAACCACAGCTGACTAGCCATAAGGCAGAGCAGTTCTGTAATGTGTCGTGCACAGTGAACAGCTTTCATCGTTGTATTACTGCTTTGTATGAGATGACTACAGACAAACTGGATAGACCTGTAGTTGGCTTCAAAGCTTTTGATTTCCCTTATGTAGATGGAAAGCAATTGGTAAAGCTTGCTTTTTCAAGAATCACCTTCAAAGAAATTGATTTTTAAATAAAGCTAAGAATGGAATTGAGTCTTGGCACAGAGACCTCAAATAGATAAAACTTCATTGCTTTCTGTGCTTTGTAACATACTTACGCAGCTACACATATGGAATAATTTTTATAATTTGCAGTATAAAAATACTCTAAACTATGTATTGGACTCCTAGTGAAATGAGGTAATTTATGTTTGTCACTGTTGAGATAAAACTTCAGGGGTAAACACTGAAACTGGGTGAGCCATGTCTTACTCTTTCAAAACCCTAGTTAAGGTCTGCTTTTGCTGGGATGCTTGGGGAAGTCTTTGAAAGTTGATGTGTTAAAAGTGTGTGGTAATAATGTAGGGCTGAGATATCTACCTGAAATGAAATGTGGAATTCTAGAGCCTAATAAACATCTTCATAAGGAATGGTAGTGTGTCTTCATGTAATTTCAGAAGTTGCCAGAATTATGTTGCATCCTTAATGTAAAAGAAAATATAGATCAAATATAAGTGTTAAAGACGAAAACCAAAAGCTAGTTGAAAGAGCATTATGAGTGTGTAAATGGAGTAGTGCTGAGAGAGGCTGTGTTAGACATCTCCTTTAATGTGCTGCTTATGCATTGTTTCAGAGAAGAGAGCAGAGCATCATTTGACCACTGTGATGAGTAGGAATTACTCTAGAATTTGGTTGGAGATACAAAGATTCTCTCCTTTTGTACTGGAAGATTTAAGCTGTTGCTAGCAATTGATAGGCAATAATTGAAGAATAATTCTTTTATATATTACGTTTCTGAAAGATATTTTTGTATATAAATATATGTTGTGACTGGAAAAAAAGGGAAAAAGAATTTTTTTCTTGCGAGGTTTCTAACAGCTGTGTTCAGGAATCTTGAATTTGGAAGATGTTGTCTCCATAGTTCCCTTTCAACGAGCATTATCCTCTAGTCTCAGTAGTGTCTGAGCTGGTCTTCATGAAGTTCATATTATTGAAATTCTGCTATCAACTTTTATATACCAAATAACATGTTCATGTACTGGGGCTGACTTACAAGAAAATTCTCCTACTACTTTTTCAGCAGATTAAGTTAGAGAAAAAAACAACCTGCCAGTATTTAATTTTTATTGACAAGCACTTCAGTTTTAGTTAATAGTTCCAGATTTTCAGAATAGGGGCCATCTAATCAAGCTTCACCTTCATTCCTTCTTAGGGACTTGTTTCTTGTGGTTTGTTTTTTTTTTTTTTTCCTTAGTTAACAGCGTAATAAGTTAGTAGATTACTTCTCTGTAACCTTCTAATACACCTAAGCAAAGGAAATTCATCTTGAATGGTTCCGCTGGCTTTTACTGGTAGCCGTGGCACAGCCAAAAGATAACCTGTATTCCACAAGCAGTCTTCTCTTTCATACCACTTTATTGACTTGACTGTTGGCTTCTCTCTGCTGACTTCAGGATATTTGGAAGAGGAAATTGTCATGAAATCTGTTACATTCCTTCTTGAAATGGTCAGCTGTCATACTTTTTTATACAAAGAGTGGAGGTCCCAGGTAAAAGTAAATAAATGTCATTGCCAGATGCTTCAGGTGTAAGTGGATTGTACTTTGTTGCAGCTCTGACTCACTTGCAATCTCTTCTTTTCCCTTCCTTCTCTATACGTGCTGCATGCTGCATGACACACAGAGTGAGGATGAAGAAACGGATTACGATATGAATGACTCAGATTAAGTGTAAATGTCATGGTGAGCACTAGCTGCCCTAGGATTTTAACCAGATGCTTCTCTGCCCCATCCAGTTCCCACCCCCACTACTTCTGTCCTTCAGCTAGTCCTGGTGGTGTGTGTGTGTGTGTTTGTGACTGTAGTTGTGGCATGGTTGGCAAAGGTAGAATTCCTGTTCTGGATATTGCTTCTGTGACAGAATAATTACTGTTGCTTTTATAAACTGTATTGTGAGTAATAACTTTAAAGCTTTGCTAAGAAGGGAAGTTCTTCATGTAGATTCTAGGGCCAGAAATGCTTTTCATTCATTCATTTCTTTCTTATTTTATGTGCACCAGCTCTTCTGTCAGGTTTATTACATGTAGAGAATCTGATACAAACTTAGCATATACATTTTCAGTAAATGTCTGATTTGGCAATAATTTAACAAACTTGATTGAAGTGCAGCATAGTCCAAAGGTGGTCTTAACTGATAATTTTGAAACTAAGGATTTTTTTAGTAAGGATGTGGCAAATATAAGTAAATAGTGTGATCTGGGTACTGCAGTTGTATTTATCATAGGAAACAACTCTGGGGAGGGATGCTTTCCACTGTGGTTTGACATCTGATTGAAGATCAAGTTACATTAGAAGTCACGAGTGGAAGAGCACAAAAAAAGCTGCATCTGAAAAAACAACGTAGGCACTCTTCCTAATGTGTTGTTAAGTACTTCTCATATTTATTCCACTCTGTAGAAGATAACATACCATTGAGTATTCAGTGATATGGTGTGGGTGGTCACTTGAACCTGTATAAGTTGAAGATACTTACCATTGCATGAGACTAAACTTCAGCTTCTTACCTATACACTTAAACTTCTTAGCTGTAAAGCAGTCTTACACTTATCTGTGGAGTTTGGACAATGCTCTCAGGCACATGGTGTGATTCTTGAGGTTGTCCTGTGCAAGACCAGGAACATTGCTTAATGATCCTTGTGGGTCCATTCCAACTCAGGATATGATGTGATTCTATGAAGTCACTGGACATGGCTGGAGAAAACCCTATGTTTTTCTCTGAAATTATGCTAACAGAAGATAGTGCTAGGGTAGTAGAAAGCCTTTTGCCAGGTCTTCAGGAATGGCTGAAAGGAATGGATCAAATCTGAAGCTTTATTGAAACAAAGTAAACTGGCACTTTGCTGGAATTGAATGCAATGTTCTTAAGCTGTCTGAGAGGCAAACAGTCCTTAAAACATTTTTCTATCAGCAGCAGCTTTATTCTGAGTGGGAAGAAGTAGCGTTCATGTTCTCCTTCCATAAGAAGCAATCACACTCAGGCACTTAGAATGTGAGAGTTCATTCAGTATTGTTTAGAATTTTTAAGCCAGCTTTGGATCTGGTGCACCTATAGGGAAAATAGAGCAGAAATATGAAAATAAGAATTCTCTAAACAGCAGATCTGTACTAGAGTTGGGACAATCCCCAGTGCCAGTACAGACAGGGTGATAGATGGATTTACTGCAGCATTGCAGAAGACTTGGGGATACTGGTGGGTGAAAACCTGAATTTGAGCCAGCAATGCTTGCAGACTAGAAAGCCAGTTATCCAGGACTGCAACAAAGAAATGCATGGCCAGTAGGTTGAGGGAAGTGATTCTCCCCCTCAACTCTACTCTCATGAAATCCCACCTGGAATGCTGCATCCAGCTCTGGGATTCCCAGTACAAGAAAGACCTGTGAGATTGGGTCCAGAGGGGAGACATGAAAATGGCCTGCAGGCTGGAACACTTCTGCTGTAAAGACAGGCTGAGACCAGTTGGGATTGTTAGGCCTGGAGAAGAGAGCCCCAGGGCTGATGTTACTGCATTTCCAGTACTTTAAAAGTCTTATGAGAAAGATGAAAAAAGACTTTTTACCAGGTCTCCTGGTGGCAGGACAAGGAGTGAGGTTTTTAAACTGAAAGACACTCACTTTAGATGGATGAGCATCCATGAGCATATTCTTCACCATTAAGGTGGCGAGACATCTGTTACAAGTTGTCCGGTGTGGTTGCTCCATCACTGGAAATCTCCAAGGCCATGTTGGACAGGGCTTGAAGCAACCTGGGGCAGTGGAAGATATCCCTGCCCATGACAGGGCTTTGAATGAGATGATCTCTAAGATCCCTTCCAACCCAACCCACTCTTGTGATTCTATGATTTCCCCTTCAGTAGAGGTAAAGAAGCACCAAGAAAAGTGTGTTAAAGTATTGCCTGATGGAATAGAATTTTGAGCTGTATGTTGGGATTCCTGGGCTCAGTAAAGCGTGCAAAGTTCAATGTCCAGATCTGCTCAGCATTGTCTTATTGCATGTGTTCCTGCTACAGAAAATAGTTTTAATCTTGCAAGTACTTTTCTAGGAATGAATGAACTAAAATGTTTAATATTAAATCAGAAATATTAACAAAATTAATAGATCCAGTATAATTTCTAGTTGCACAGGTATTTGTTTCAGCCATGTTTTTGTCTCTTGGATATGGTTTCATTTACTGACTCCATTTGCTGGATCACACTGTCATCCTCTATTGAGGGCATCTAGTGCAGCACTTTGTTCTCTGCTCTGACCAACAGCAAATACTTGGGGAAGGAGTTTAAGTATGAAGCATTTATGATATCTGCTCCTGATATATTTCCCCACCTTCCAGCAAACCTCAGTCTGGGAATTTTGTTTTCAAGCCTTCATCCAGGTCATTGCATGGAAGATACAGTGACACTGTAATATCATGTAATATCATGTAATATCAGTGGCACTATCTTTTGTAACAAGTTTATATAGTCCCTTTGGCATGTATTACACTAGCAGTTGCTGAGTAATTTATAGAGCCTCTTTTTTCCCCACAGAATTCACTTATATCTTTCCTGTAGTTTCATATTACGTGCTTTTTGCTTAGTACACATTGTCATGTGCAACATTCATGAATTATATTCGTGAAATAGAAGGTGTTTTCTTCTAAAAGTGTCCCTTAAAGCATGACATGGCTGATGGAAGATGTCCTTCAAAATTCTTTAAATTTTTCAAAGTAGTTGCACTGACATGTGTTTTCATGAACTTTGTATATTCACAAAGTTAGATCCAGGTGTAGGAGGGAGTACAGTCAGCAAGTGATAAAATGGATTTTTAATTTTTTGAGCTAACACCACACTGCTGCTGAACTGTTCCTGAACTACACAAATGGTAATGGGTGTTTTATGAACTCCAGCCCTTAAAAAATCCCATGGAGTTGGGCAAAGCAAGTGAGACCTTGCTTGACTTCTTTCACTATGAAAAACATAATAGCCATTTTAACAATATTGAAAGGAAACCAAATACCTCAACTTTTAAAATTTAAAACCGTACTTGAAGCTGTTGCGTGAAGCAAATGCCAGCCTTTACTCAGAGATGGAAGTGTTTGTGTGTGCTGGCAGGTTCTGTGAGCTGGAATTTGCTACTGGGTGTTTGTTGTAACATCAGGCTAGACAAAGATCATAATAGATGGAAATTCCATCTTGAGGGCAGGTCTGACATTGTCCAGGGACTGTGCCTTTGCTTTTTTTCAGCTTTTGGAATAAAGAGCCTTTCCCAATACTAAGAAAACTATCAAGAAACAAAAGAAAATGAAGTATCGTAAGACTTTTACTTACATATTGACATTCTTAAGTACTTGAGCTTAGTGTTTGAAGCTTTGCTTAATGCTTTGTTTGCCTTTTGTCATGATTGGTTCTGCAGCCTACTGACATAGTTCTAGAGTATACTATGAAGCTCGATGGTTTGCCTCATTATCGCTGGTTGTGATTCAGTTTAGAGCAGCAACATTAAAATATTGTTGCTTGAACAGACACTCCTAAGACTTGGATCCTATCCTCTCTGGAGGACCCAAAATAAACTGGAATGCAAAAGGAGAAAAAAATAGTTAAACTGGAAATAGAATGGGTGTTGTTCATTTAAATCTTGCCAGGTTGTACTTGGTCTTTAAAAATGTCTTGCATCATCACACCCAGTGTGCCATTTCTGCACATTTTGCTTGCTAGTTCATGTTTTCAGTACTAATTTATGGAACACAATTTGCATCTGAAATTTTAGAAAGTTGTGGACATTTACTGGAACAGGAAAAGTTAAGATTAAATTCCATTTCCAGTAAAGTACCCAGGTTAATTTACCACATAGGATCTCAGGATCTTCTGAACTAGGTTGAGGTGCAATGGCTTAATTTTTACAATTGCCTACTCTTAAGTCTTATTAATGTATTAATTATTCATATAAGTAATACTGAATTCCTAACAGTGTTTCACACTTGTTTTAATGGTATTTGATGGTAGACATATCAATCTGTCTTTTTTCAGCTTTAAAGCACAGACCTCAGGAATGTCCTCTAACCAGGTTGCTGACACATTACCAGTTATGTAAAATAGTCATTATGTTGCTCTTTGAACTCCATACTTTAGGAATGACAGTGAGCTAATTTTCATTTATAGAATTTTTATTGGTCTATTTCAGATTTTGCAAGAACGAGGTTCCAGGATGTGAAGACAGTATTGAACCGTGACAGTTTTTTTCTTTTTTTCGAAGATGCAGTGAATTGTCACACTGAAGAGGCTTGGCTGCAAAAGAAAAAAATCTGATTTAGACAATTTTCTGTTGATCTGAGTTCAACCATATTTGCCTATAAGTTGGTGTCAACTTCTGGAAGCATTGCAAGATTGCATAATGGGAATAGATGGTGTGGGAGTGTGTATTAAGTTTTGGTTGTAGTGCATGGTTGTACTCTCTTGCTGGCTGATTGACACTGGTCATTTGAAAAGAAATGACCATGCACTCATATTCTCCTTGGAGACATGTAGCACTTAATGTCTGGTGCTGGATGACCCAATGTTGATCAGTTTGGAGACATTTTCCTACTAATCATTGTAAACCTTAAAAGGACAATGTAATTGGTGCTACACACACACACACACACACACACAAATATAAATGTTACAGCCCAGAAACACAAGTACTTGGGCATACATTGTTTCAGAATCAGTGTCAGCCCCAGTTGACTGTATTATACTGCACATTCCTTATAGTTCTGTGACATAATCTATTATGTAATGACAGCCTAGGAGATCAACTGAAACTAGCACATGTAAAAGTTACACAACAGAGAAAAGGTTTCCCTGAAGGCTGTAGATATAGACTGGATGTATAGCTTATTTTAATACCCTAAGGGAAGACTAAACTCAGAGAAAATGGCCTTCCTCTGAGTTATTTTTGATGTTTCTTCTGTTAAAACAGTCTCCTGTAAAAGTTATGCTCCAGTCCTGGTCACATGCTTGAAAGTGGAATCAAAGTTCACTGAAAATGACCAACTGATCATCCTGTTTCTTTGGAAGTGTTTGTACTCATATGTGTGTTTGTGCTTTTAAAAAATGCTTTTAAGCATTGAACTGTCTGGATTAGGGTAGAGGTTTTTCAAGAGCTGAAGGTTTTACAGCTGGCTAGTCCTAGGTCCCTGTCACTATGACTTGAATTAAAACCAACCTTAGTGTGAACATAAACTCATCCAGCTGAAAAACCTGATTACTTTGGATATTCAGGATACCTGTAATCAACCTTTCTCTTTCTATACAGTTTCAACTATGCAGTTAAGAACAGTGTTGGAACGGAATGTGGAACAGCTTTGTTAGTTTGTCCTTGATAAAGGCTAATACACAAGACATACACTATGTTTTGAGCAAGATCTGTAGCACATCTTCAAAACACTTAATGAAATGGACAGTATAAAACTTGGCTTCATTGACTCATGGAACCAGTGGAAGGGAGTTTCAAAAAGCTACAAGATGGTTTTCAATTCTAGTGTCATTACAGTTTTCATTCTTAGTAATTTCAGAATTTATGCATATACTGTAGGTTATCCTTTACACAAAAGCCTGATTTTCAAACACCCAGGGTCTACTTTTTTAAAAAATTTTTTTAAAGGACTTAGACGTTGATATAAGTTTGGCAAAACAATTTGTAAGAAACATTTCTACTAAACAGGTTAAGCAATGGGCTAAATGTTTTGACCGTGTGCCTAATGCTTGAAAGGATTTGTAATGCATTTTGCGACTTGGATGTGGTCTGCACGGGAAGCTGCTGGCCCCTCCACAACACATAAATTTTTTGTCTTTTTTTAAGAAATTAAAACTGAATTAATTTACTAAAATCGTAATTGTGTAGGGGGAAATGTTTATACTTTTATACTTTTTTAGGTACCCATATTTTATCAGCTTAAATTGAGCATACAGATGTCCCCTAAATAGTGACAGTTTATCTTGTGTATCTGAAATTGTCTGTGTTAACTGCATATTAAAACATTTCCTCTGCTGCAGTAGTCACTGTGTTTTTAAGCAGTATGACTCCACCAAATTCTCTGAGCTTCCCACCTCATGAAATTGCAGCCAACTGTGTTACTTGTTTTCTTGACATGCTCTACACAGCATTGATCTAAGTGGATTTTAATGCCTAAAACACCAGTTTTACAGTGATCCTTCAGAATCAGCATTTCTGTTGCCTCTTTTATTAAACCCAAAAAGGACAGACTATGAAATAAAGTGAAATTTTTCCTGAATGGCATCAGCAAAGCATGTGTAACAAACTGAGCAAACTGAACAAATTTAGAGTAAAATAGTGTTTTTGTCTAAGTATTGGGTTTTTTCCCCACTGGAATATTTTTGGTTCTAAAACCTGCTTTTATGATGAGATTACCTGCAGTTTAGTTTACATTGTATCCCTGTCATAGCTAATTTTAGGGAAATGAGTGTTTAATACTTTCTGCACTTTCTTTCCAATACCTCTCAAAGATGTGAAGAAGGAGAGAATAGAAAGAATAGAGAGAATACAGAGAACTTGAGTAGGCAGATACCTTGTAAATTATTTTAAGTACATTGTTGTTTGAGACCACCTGAAGTACCTACTTTCCTGTTCTTGCCATTGTCATTATTGCTTTAATTTTTGTGATATGAGAGCCTTTTCGATAGATGAAAATGCTCTCTTCAGCTTTTTCCAAGGCATTAAGAATTTAAATAAGTTTTGTTACTTTTTTTTGACAGTTGCATTTTCAAATAAAATTAGTGACTTTAACAAGGTAATTGCATTAGGGTCTAATCTGCATCGCCAGGCTTTGCAAACATTGCTTTATCTGTTAAGATCTTGCAGGATGAAGTAATAATGTACCTGTACAGTTTAAACTGGAGTCCTTTGTTCTTTCTCAGCCCTTTGGAGAGTATGTAGGTGAGAATTGCCTGTGACTGTGCAGAGCTGACAGTTCACTGTCGCTATTTTGCTGGAACTGCAAAGCTGTACTGCAAACACCTTGGACTTCCGACATACACAATTCTTGCACTCTGTTCTTAAATCAGAATCACTATTATCACTTAAATCACACACTTGATTCTTAAATCAGAACAGCATTCCAGGTTAGAACTTTAGATCCTGAGCTTGAAGAGATCATAGAAGGAATAAAGCAGGAAGAGAGAGAGATTAAATTCCTTAAAGGTATTTACATGAAAAACTGTTTTCAAAACTTATTTTAAAACAGAAGTTCAAATTTGCTATAGCAATTTCTTTCTTTGAGTTAGGAAACAGCATATTGTTGGCCATAAGTTTGCTCAGAGGCTATTTTCCTTTATTGGAGATTACATTTTTATATTACATGCTTTTGACTTCTTCAAGCAGCAAGTGAATCAGAATTTTACAATGAACAAGTAATTCTGAAGCCTCCAAGACATGACTGTCACATGGTCCATAATAACTGTCCAAACGTGTATTCTGACTCAGCAGCTCCCAGCCCAAAGGTTGCTTGAGATTTCATCCTATTTACTGTGGGATTTCCATGGATTATGATTAATTGCAGAGTTTTTAATCCCACAGTAATTTAATTATATGTCAAAAACTTTATTGAATTCAGAAGGTTTATTTGATTCTTTACTAAAGTTTCCATCATCAGAATCATTTACTCATCAAAGTTGGAAAATGTACTGTGTTTTTTTCAAACTCAGATTTCTTCTAATGATAAAAGTTCCTTTCACTTTGCATTGTAGCATTAGGAGAAGATATTTCTTAAAAAATGAATTGTGGTAAATCCATCTGCCTTTTTTGTTTTCAGATTTTCTTTAGACAATAGCTGTGTAGCTCCATTTCTAGCAATGTGAGTGCACAGTTATGATTGATTAGAAATAGGACTATTTCCTGCAGATTCAAAAATTGAATCAATCTCCTGTTTTTCTGAGAGAGGTGGGTTTTGGGTTATTTTTCAGGAGAAAAATGAAAACTGGCCGGTTGAACAAAAAGTAACTTGGTTGCAGTCATGCAACTGAGGGAACAAGTCTGCTGAGTAGGGTGATAGTGTTATCAGAAAAATGCTCCTCCTAATAGAACACTATTCTGTGATTGTCTGTTGAGGTTGTTGAGAGTTGTCAGTCACTGTTTAAGCTGTAGAGAGCTGCCACCAGCAAAATAACACATTAGTTAAAATTTTTTATTAATATTACAAAAATGAACTTGGAGTGCAAAAATGCAATAGTATCTGATTCAGTGGAATTAAATAGATTCTGTTCCAGCTATACTGGAATGTATTCCTTGGGAAGTACCGGGAGAATAGTGAAGTTGTCCTGGGCTTTTTGAGGACAATCGAAGTCAAATGAAAGCCTGAGGTCTGGGATTTTGTTCACTTAAGATGTGATAAAATCAGAACATACCATTCTCCTATTTTTATTCTCTCTCACCACATCAAAAGTTTCAAGTTTTCAAATTGACTTTTTCAATCAGCCCTTGAACTTGGGGCTCTTGAAAAGAGGTGAAATTTTGTTATGCCTTTAACAGTGTCTGTTATCTTAAGACAGCAGGTTTAAAACGAGAGTGGTCATTGGAGAATTGTATTTTCTAACATAATGGTTTTGAAATCCTTAAGCCTGAGGATGCTGCCTGTTACTTGTAGTTTAGACTGCAGTTATCTCCAGTTGTAAGGACAATCTTGAGATCTTACATGGGGTTTTGTGTAGAATTATTGATTCTTTACATAGTATGAATATTCAGTTGAAAAAAAATGTGGAAGGCTCTCTGAACTCAATATCATGGAAGTTTTCTTTTGTTTCACAAAAATCAGGAGCTGTCTTTAAAGGCTTCTTAATGAACAGAGGCTTTAAAGGGCTAAATAGATCTTATTGTCCAGTTTGCCTAAATGGCTGTCAGAAGGAACTCTTTCCATTTTCAGAGCAGAAATGCTAAGGGCTAAAATGCTTTCCAGGGCTAATTTGAAGTTCCAGAGACATACAATGTTTGAAAAACAACTAGTCTGTTTTCCTTTCAAATCATGGGCTCTAAAATATTTTTTACAAATGGCTGAACCAGTTGCAGATGTAAGTGTTCCGATATGGCTTGGATTTTCAATATCCAGATTGAATAAGAGCACACTAGAGAAGGTAGTACACGTACCCTTCACTTTATTATTACCTTTGCTGAAATCTAACAACTTTCAAGAAGAGTACTGGCAATAGAGAAGCTTTGAGGAAGATCCTGCCCCAGGAAATTGTCACGGAGCATTTCTTTGTCACAGAATATTTCTTCGCAACTTAGTTGACCTTTACTTTAGCAATGTCTGCTAAGGCATAAACGTCTCGGAAGTTCAGTGAATAGATTGTGCTGCAAATACAGCTTTGTGGATGCATCAGAGGCTATTCAGGATGTTTTGTTGTAAAAAGTGCTATAATGAGAGAAACTTTATTAAAGTTATTTTGCTACTTTGGGGGTGAGTGGGAGGGGAAGAGGTTCTGTGTCAGTGCTCTCCTTGCCTTAGAAAGCTGAGCCTAAATTTTGACCTATGACCTGTTGTGATTTTGAGGCATGGTTATCTGAAATGAGTAAAGAGTAAATGTATTTATTATTATGTACACAATTCTTGCTACTTCTGAAGATTTTCCAAAAGCTTATGCACAACTTTACTCACATTAACTTGGCTCGTGTGCTTGCTAGAATGAAGCAAGTGCCAAGGCAGTCTTAAAAGGAATGTTAGCCAGCCTCTCTACCTGGAACTGATACAAGATCACCAAACTGAAGAAGTATCAAATGGCAGCTTTTTCCACCTGCTTCTGTCCTTGTCCTTACCTCAACCTAGCTATGAAAAATCTACTTCCTGTGCACTGTAGGACCACCTACCCAATTCAGCAAATGTTTGGGTTTTTTTACATTTCCTTCCAAATCACTGATCTCAAAATGAGTTGTGTATCAGCAGTTTGTGCTTATATCCAAGTGGCCATACTTGCAGCATGTTACTTTCTGGGTAGTGGATTAGCAATAACAGTTTATTTTGTGCCAACTCATTGTCTCTGAAGTGTTCTTAACTGCAGCAAAATTTGAGTTTTGATTTGGTTTTAGTGCATTTGCATTAACCAAAACTCATAGCACAGACAAGAAACTGAATTCAGGGAAATTTCCCTGAAAAAAAAAAAAAATCGGCTAGGGCTTCCCAAATAATTTGAAGATGGTTACACTTAACCATCCCTTTCAAAACAAGCAAATAAAATGTGTGTGGGTACTTTTTAAACTTCCTTTTCACAACACTAGTGTATTGTAAACTGCATGGAATAAACTTGTTTTTCCCTTTTAAAGTGTGGTGTCTTTTCTGTCTTTTCTAGATGCACTAATTGATATTAATGGTGTAATATCCTGTGATAATTCCTAGTTTAGTGCTTCAGATGTAAAATGTAGTTGCATATTTGTGCAGTGATTCAAAGCATTAACACTTTCTCCTTTGTAAAGGAGATGTATCCTGTACTGCTGCCCCAAAGACTTTGTCACAAAAGAATTAGGTCTATTCAAATATAAATCAGTTGGGAAAGTATTTTCCTTTGCAACTGCTATGACTTGCTGATCATTACAGAAGGAAATAGTTGCCTCTTTTATGGATATATAATCACATTAAAAAGTTTCAGCTAATAACTTTGCAAACCTTTTATTTTGCACAACTCAAAAACCACCCTTGCTTAACATCAAAGACTCTAGAATCCACTGCTTTACTTTTTAATATATGTGCTTCCTTTGCTTGAAAAACTAAGCCAATGGAAATTGATGCTTTTTAATAAGGCAGACATATAATAAGTTTAGTATAATAAGGATAGAAATGGCTGAAGGAAGTAAATTATATAAGTACAAAGTACAGGTGGTTGAAATTATCCAGGAAGCTTGACAGCTGTGTCCTGTACAACTACGGAGAAGTTCATAAGTGAATATTGGTATTGAGAAGACCATTGGACAGCTCTTATTTTCCAAACTGCTAGTAAGAATTTGAGAAACTAAGACCCAAGGTTTTTAAGTTGTTAAAGGCTCTACAGTTACATATGAGGTGAGTTTTGTCTTAACAGTTTAATCAGTTTTAAGTACGTTCTATGCAGTAAAATTGTGTTATTTTCCTAAACTAATTAGCTGCATTTAATTGCATTTGAATTTTACTAAAATAAGTGCTAAGAACAAACATTGTAGTAATCAAGTACAGCAATTACAGTAATTAAGTGTGCACCTATATTTTCATATTTTCCTGCTAAAAGTATTGGTACTTTAGAGTCAGCCAGCATGAGTTTCAACCCAAATTCCTATTATACGTATCCGTTGCTTCAAGTGTTTTCACCAATTAGGAAAAGTGAGAGCATAAAAGGGACAACTGTCTACCTTGAACTAGAAACCAGGTTATAAAGGGGACGTAAACAACTAAGTCATTAGCAACCTGTTTGTATCCTTTACAACATTTAGGGTTCATTTGGCACTAGTTTTCCTTTCAGTGGGAAGTTTCACTTAAGAAAGATGAAAAGGATCCTGCATATTCACCTTTTAGAGTGCTGTTCATCTTTCAGTGTGCTGAAGTCTTGCCTGGTAGTCATATACACGTGGTCTGTATGTATGCGATGTTTCCTGAGACTGTAATGTCTACAATTTCATGAGAGATCCTGTAAGTCAGGTGTTAACAGTTGCCACTGCTTTTCCTAATGCGAATGGAATTGAGTGAGAAGTTACATAGGGGAATATGTGTTCATCCTGCTCTACGGTGGGCATCTCCTATTGGTGGAAGATTTCTCAGAGTGATCTTCAGTATATATTTTGATTAGGACTGATTGGAATCTAAGTAATTATTGATTCAAGTAGTCAATTCTAGAGTTCCGAAGAAACCATTTTGAACTTCAATAATTCCCAGAACATCGTTCAAGTAACACTGACACAGACTAGCGCAATGAACAGCTAGGCACAGGTTTCGGGAGTAAAAATTCTTGTTTCATTAAGAAAAAGAAGTTCAAGATGAGAATAGAATGTGATTCATACTCGCCACTAAAAATGAGTTCTCAGAAACCCAAACAACACCCCTCCTCCCTCCCAGGGAAAGGAAACCAAACTAAACTCAACTAAACTAACAATGCAATGCGAAACAAAACCCAGGCCGTGAGTCCCGAAAGGTCAGTGAAAGGAGCGCGGGTGGGAGGCGCACCGCAGCCCGCCTCCTGTGCAGCCGGCCCGCTCTGTGATAGGCGCCTCCGCCCGCCCGCGCCGCGGGAGCCTCCGGGCCGCGGCCCTGCTCCAATCAGCTCGGCCGCGCGCGAGGGGCGGGGCTCGGCCCGGCTCCAGCGCGGCCCGCCAGACCTCAGCGCGCCCGCCGACGGACCAGGCTTTCTTAAGTCGCGGCGGCTCCCACAGCGCCAGAGGTAAAAAATTGATTCAGCTTTCTGCCGGAGCTGGTGGGAGCGAGAGGCATGAGGAAGCGATCGGCTTTGGGATAACGCCGCGTGGATTTTTTTTTTTTTCCGGTCCTTCATACTCAGGCATTGTTGGGCGCACCTCTGGGTCCTGTGTCACGAGGATGCGTAAAGCGTGACGATAGGATCACAGACGGATCGGGCCGAGGGACAGAATAGCGCTTTCGCGCTCCGCACCGAGGCGAGAGGGAGGGAAACTCCGGAGTGGAAACAAAGCAGCGGGAGCGGGAACGGGAACATCCGGGTCACTCGCGCGGCCTCGATCCGGGACACGCGCGGCGGCGGCGGCTCTCGGTGAGGCCCGGCCGGGAGTGGGGCCGGGGTGGCCCCGGGGTCGGGGAGCGGGACTGGGCCGGGCTGGCGCCTCTCGCCTGCGACGGGACGGGCCCGGCGGCCATGTGCGTGCGGGCCCGGCGACTCCTGCCTTCTGGCTGAGCCGGCCGGCGCAGCGCTGCCCGCCTGAGGCTCTGAGCGCCCCGCAGGCCTCGGTGGTGGCGGGCGGAGGTCTCCGAGCAGGGCGTGGAACCGCTGGGCCTGCGCGAGCCGGTCCCGCCCCGCCGGGTGTCTGCCCGGGAACGGCGGGCGGACCCGGGATGCCGCGTGCAGGCCTTGGGCGCTGCCCCGGCCCCTCGCGGGGCCGGCGGGACCAGCGGCCCTCCGCGGTGGCGGGCGGTGCTCGGCCCTGCCCGGTTACTTGGCCGTCGAACCGGTGTTTAACGTGCGACTCCGGTTGCCGCTCGGCTTCTCCCTTTCTCTTGCCGCAAGCAGAGGAGACTTTCTATCCTAGTCTAGAGTTAGCGTGCATTGATTAAAGCTCAAACCGTAGATTTCTCCATCTTTCTGAAACGCAAAGTTTATATAGTTCGGGGCAGAATACTTCTATAATAATTTCTTCCTATGCTAGTATTTAACCTGTAAAGTACAAATGTGAGGCTAGCAATCTTAACGTTTTGGGGTTTTTTTCCTTGCTGCTTAGGATCAGTAAGTCGTACTGTAAGTTCTTGAACCTCGAAGCGCGTATTGTTGATGTATTTAGAGAGTGGCCCGGGAACGATTCTATGCAAGACGTACATTTTGTATGTGAAAGTAGGTTATACTACCCCGTTGGAGGGTGTAAATGGGTAAGATATTCTGTAATGGGACACAAAAATTTTCGTCTCTGATGAGCGTGATGGTTTTATTTTCTCCTTTTTCTAAAGTAGGCAGTAAAAGCAGCAGAGGCAAGCTACTGAGTAAATTTGGAAACTTGTGTTAACTTTCTGAGTTGATGGCAGTAAAAGGGGCATTACTACCTCTTAATGGTAGGGGTAAGTTTGGGGGATTAAACTCAAAACGTGAAGACTGGTCTTTTCGACTTTTGTGGCATGTGCAAAATAGGATTGAAAAGACTTCCTCTGGTGCAAAATGTTTTCTGGTAATGTAGTATACGAATAGATTGGGATATAGAGAGTATATATTGACAGTGTGTTAGCAGATTGCTTTTGAGGGGATGCTTAACTAATGGGATCTTAGTTTTTGAATTGGGCTTTCAGTTTTTGTCTAATCTTTATTTTCTAGTAGATTGATGAGATTTTAGATGCTTGTCTGTTCTCATCAATGTAATTGAAGTTTGTGGAAACCATATATGTGAAGCCTGTTGTCTCTCATATGCACTTAAACTTTTCAGTGCTTAACTAAGTCAAATGCCTCAAGATTTGAAAAGCTATTTGTAGAGAATTAGAAAAATCTTTATTGTACTAGGGCACAGTATAGTGTGTAACAAAAGCAAGTAGGATGCATGTCATGAAATCTCAGGATTTTTCAATTACTTTAAAAGTTACTGGATTAGTGATGTTCTGCACAAGATACACTAGCTACCCATTGAGAAACTGGCATTTCCCTTAAGTTGCATATTGTAACTAATTGGCTGTTTAGCCACAAGAAAGAATAAATGTATTTGAAAGCAGCCTATAATGTGTCTTTTGGCGGAAAAGGTAACTGAGTTTAGTGAACTGTGTAACAATACTTGGGTGGTTCATAAGCACGTATGGTTTTCTCAGCCTAGGATGGGAAGATTAATATTAGTACAGTGGACTACCAGGTACCAAAAGCACAACTGAAATTGTATACTGTATACTCAGTTCATTTACATCTCTTGCAAAGACATAAGCTCACAACATACTAAAACTTACTATATAATTTGGCTAAGGGAGAGGTTTTTTGTTTGTTGTTGGTTTTTTTCCCCTTTTTTGATTCCGCTGGTATTTTTTCAATGGCTCTGCGTCTCCTGAGTGTGAACAGACTAAAATCCGAAGTCCTGTGTACACATTCACTAAGTCCTACAAGTTTCCTGTCATAATTAAGTTACAGGTCTATGTGTTGGGTATACTAGAGGAAAATTGGACTGAATATGGGAATATTTTTGTGTGTGTGCATGTTCCCTGAGTATGAATTGTCCCTTTTAAAAAACTTTATCTGACATTAATTTAGTTGCTGCTTTGGAGTTGAATTAGGAAATATGGCCATCCAGGCAAAATTGGCTTAAAAGGTTGAAGAACAGATTTAAAATACTTGTCCTATGAGCTGCATAAATTGCTTAATCTGATGTTTTCAAAGATCTACAGTTCATATGCTTATAATAGTAGTAGACTGCAGTACTTCTTGTAAGTAATCAACATATTGAGAGGTTGTGAAATTTTGCGTAATTCTTAACCAATGTATAAGTGTTCGTTTTAATAGTGTGGTAACACTGCTTTCATTCATTCTGTGAGCTTGTTAAGTGGAAGCATTCTGCTGTCAAAAAGGCTTGTTAGGTACATGTGGAACTGAGAACAAATTAGCCTGACTTCTCCCACTGCCAATTATCAGCTCTTATTTAAAATGTGAGAAGTGCAGGTATGATGAGGATTAAAAACCTTCATTGGAATTTGTCTGTGGGTCTAGTGAAACCCTGAGTTTAGCTACAGTTTGACAATGAAAAATAAACTCTCTCTTTGAGTACAGTTCTGGGTGAATGGAGAAGCCTCCCCTGAATTTGAGAGCGCCACTCATGCAGTCATCCTGTCTAGAAACAGTTGTTCTGTGTCATGCAGTAGGGAATGACCTGTATTCTGCATATTTTTTGTGTAGTTGTGGTCACCATGCTGTTGCTAAGGCAGTGAAGATGCAGAAATATTCATCAGTTTATACTGGAATTGAAAATCTGTCTTTTGGAATGAGCTGCTGGCTCTTCCTTAGCTGAGTTCTGTGTTGCTGCCTGTTCCTGCTGTTGTCTACAAGTTTTATAGTGGCATCACTTCAAAATTGAGATGACTTTTTTAAATTCTGTGCCTGTACTGCTTTCATGTGGGATACAGTCTTTCAATGGGGATTTACCCAAAAAGTAGTATTTCTTATTCCCATTTGCCACAAATGGGAGTAATGCAGGTGTTTGCCTGCAGAAGAAATTTGCTGTACCTGATGTGGTGTAGGAAGGAGATAAATATTTGAGTGTGTGTCAGTTGCACGAATAGGAAGTCTGAGCACTTTTTCACTGGTGTTTCTGTTGTCAAGCTACTGTCAAAGTTGCTTCTAAGATGGGGTTCAAATATGAAGCAATAAGGTAAGAATGGAATTTTGTAGGGCAAGTACAGGAAAAGAGCTAGATGGCATAGGGAAACTTGATATTATTCCTGATTATAAATTCTGCAGGCTGTGCAGAAACAAGCACCTAGGTTAATTAAGTGAAAATCAGAGGTCAATATAATTCTTGAGTGAGCAGGGCTTATAAACACATAATGCATTGTTTATGCTATAACCAGAAGTATGTACTAACAGTAATTACTTTTGTTTTAGAGGGACTTTGAATATGTCTGGCATAGCTCTTAGCAGACTTGCACAGGAGAGAAAAGCCTGGAGAAAAGATCACCCATTTGTAAGTATGCAAACCACCACATACTTGACTCTACAGTTGTTTCAGTGTTCTGGTGATAATTTTTCATTGCCTCAATAAGCTTTTACAAAAAACTAATTTTTTTTTTTTAAGTAAAAAAAAAGCTGTTTAAAACTATGTAGTGCAAAAAGAAGTAATTTTGTGTAAAGATAAAACATATTAAAACATATCATGAAGTATTTTAAGTACATCTTGTAAAATCCTCACCCTATGTCTTTTTGCCTTAATTCAGGGATTTGTAGCAGTACCTACAAAAAATCCAGATGGCACAATGAATCTAATGAACTGGGAGTGTGCTATTCCAGGAAAGAAAGGGGTAAGACTTACTAGTCTCCTGACTTCTCACTTATGGTGAAAAGTAACATAAGTTGCTTATCCATTATGCTGACAATTGAGAATTTAACTTGAGCGTAGAAAAGGTTTATGTCCTGCAGCTACTTTAGAATTAAAATTGCGATGGACTAGGAATATTGGACAAAGTACACCATAAGCCTGTTCAACTGTTGGCACTTAGCACCTTAAGAATACAAGTTTTCAGAAGACTCTTTTAGAGTCTTGTACTGAACAAACTGGAGATTGTCTTCTGCTTCTTCTTGCTTCTTTTGAATTGCTACTATTAATTACTTGAGGATTTAAATTCATTCTTTCAGGTCTTCGGTGTGGGACTTCTTTGCCTTGCCTTTTCTACTGCCTTTTGCCAACTTGCTTAAATACCTTTATGATCTCGTTTCTTAGATTCTGAGAAGACTCTGTGTGTAGGCAAAACCTACAAGGTCCATGATGCTGCTTTAGTTGAATGCTGAACACAGCATTCTGACCAGCATTGCACTTACGGTTACAACTTAGTTTGGTAGTTGTCTGCGCACAGCATTAGTTCATTCCTAAAGAAGCACCGACAAATAATCTAACACAGTGTAAGGAAAAACTCATCTCCTTGTGTTCTGCAAAAATGAGATTATCCCCCATAACAGTTTATGTACCTTATCAAGATGTCACCTCTAAATACTTAGGTAAGATTTTTATGTCATACCAAATCTTCATGGTATTGCTTTGAAGTGGAGCAAACAAGGCCTTAAAAGCCAGCTTCATGTGTACTAAAAAATATGGCACACTCAGAAAAGATCAGTTGTGCTGATGTGATTCCTGCTAATTAAAAAAAATTACATTTAACAAGAAGCAGCATGACTTACTGATCTCTACTAGTCCAGGCACTTGCTCTCTGTTGCCTTTATGTTTGGAGGCGTCCTACACTGCAGCTGCTTTCCCTGAGATGAGTAGTTGAAATGGCCAAAATGCTTTCTTGTCTGCCAGATGAAATACTGAAGTGGTGTTAATTCTGGGTGGGATGCTCTGTTCACTCATTTGACAGCAAATCACTTTCCAACTACCTAAAATTTGCCTCATAAAACCATCTGCCACTAGTCCCATAATGCAGTATGGTCTTGATGATACTGCTGTCATACTGTTAGCCTTAGTAAGGCTTCTGAGTGTCTTCTGCCTTTCACCCATAAGGTATGTTGCTCTATCAGAAACGTGGTAAAAACTTCACCAACTGTTCTAGTCCTCTGTGTAAATTACTAAAAGCTATTTGTCTTCCTCTGTGACTGAAAACAAACAAAATATAGGTAGTTTATTCTACCAAAAAGCTCATATTTGAGGTATGGAGAATAGATTTTTCTAGATGTTGACAACTGACTACAGCAATTTAGAATGAGTTCTTTAAATACACTACAGCAAATATAATCAAACTTATTCACTTCTGGAAATGTGTCACCTTATTAATTATTAGCATGTTTTTCTTCCTTTTCTAGCTTGACACTTTGCATAATGAATGCCCATGACAATGGAGTGATTTTTCTATTTTCACATGGGTTTTGGGTGCTTTATTTTGGTTTTCGTTCAGCTAAAAATCACATAATTAACATAGGAAATAATTAAGAATTTCCTTCTTTATACAGGAAATAATGAGGAATTTCCATCTAAGGTAGTCTTCAAATGTATCTGTCTGTGAGGATAAGATTTGATCAGTTTTGCTCTTGAGATGTGAGACCATCTTTACTAATCAACCCAACATTTACTTTCACTGCAGTGTTTCCATAGCAAGGGCGAGTTACAGAGAAGGGCAGAGAAGTACATTTTACAGCTATAACAATCTTCTCTGTATTTCTGCACTTCTTAGCAGATCTCAGTTTATCAGAAGATGACTTTTTTCATTGTTTACATGTTTTGAGTATTTGAGACAGTCTCTATTGCTAGATGGTTTTTTCCTGATTTTTCTTATTTTTCTTTTGAGTAATGCTTTCTTATTTGATTTGCTCTATGTCATGGGAACTGCTCCTATGAGTCCTCTTTCCAGTTTTGGGTAGGGATAAAGAGCCTCTTAAAATTTCTTGATGTACAAAAAGATGGAATCTGTGAGGCTACATTCTACCAAACGCAGACAGGGTTAGTTTAGACTAGTGAATCTCATTAACAGTAGCACATTAAGTAAGCTATCCACATTTTTAGTTCATTTGTGATTTTATTAGCCACATTCTCATAAGGCATATGAGAAGCCATTTACATTGATGTGCTTAAGGGGTGTATCCATATCCTGTCTTCTCAAACTTAAGTGGGGGCACACCAGCCATTTCCTCATTGTATGCGTATCATGTAAAACTTTAGAAGTATTCTCAAGTAATGTGAAAATTCTACTTTTATATGGAATTACTGATGATGATCATGACTGTGTTGATGACTCAGAATCACTTACTATCTGTAATGAATAAAGAAAGCCCCTCCTTCCCACTTCAGCATTTTGTATAGGTAGGATAGCTTACTGTGGTCTAGACAGCGTCCTACAATGCAGGACAGCTATTTTCTGCTGTGTAGTAGAAGAATGTCTTTTGCTTTGCCTGAGAAATTGTATTATTTTTTCCACAATTTTACCTTTTCCTTGCTGTAACTAAAACTCTGCATTAACTTTTCATAGACACCATGGGAAGGAGGCTTATTTAAACTACGGATGCTTTTCAAGGATGACTACCCATCTTCACCCCCAAAATGTAAGTACAATTACAGAAAACGACAGGTTTATTAGGACAGTGTTGTATTAATCCATTAGGTTCTTTTAAATGGTTATTACTTTCTTACAGTTTTGTTTGTTTTTTTTTTTTTTTAAGACACACTGCTTTTTCTTTTTTCCCATCCGCTTTGCATTCAGAAAGTTGTGATGAAATCAGCTAAGTGGTCAATACATCAAAACTGGGAGGAGAATGAGATTGTTTTGTAGGTTCCCTCAAAGTTTGACAAAAGCATTGCTTGAAATACTCACTACATTATCAATTCTCCTTGGAGACTAATATGTTTGCATGCTTAGACTAAACCCCTGTGTTCTTACTGTTTAGTTGATCTTCTAAGCTGAGAACTCAGAAGACAGGAACTTGGAAAAAAGGATTCTATAACTTGAACCTTTTAATCAATTTGCTCTCTAAAATACTAATCTGTTCTTTTTCTGCTACTATGTATAACTTAGTTGATCTTCAGGTACCTAGTTTTCTTATCAAGTTTTTGAACTGTATTTTCCTTATACCATCTCAAATTTAGCTATTATAGAAATGTGAAAACATCTATTGCCTTGCACGGTTTCTTGGTTCTTGAATTGGTTATCATCTCAAATCAATGACAGTGATTACAAATCGCTCTTTTTCAAATCTTTCACAAATTGCTCATTAGCATATTTCAGCTCTTATCAGCTGCTGGCTGCTCCTTTTGTTTGATGCCACCTACATACTTGTAACACGGGGAAATTTCTCTTTTAACTAAAAACATTTCACGTTATTTTCTTGAAAAGTGCCAGTTTTCACATGCTGATGGTATTAAAGGAATTGTCATGCCTTAAAATAAGATGTATATGTCATAAGACTCCCTACCAGTGCATCTTCTGAAGTACCTCTGAACTTCATAGGGGCAGCAAGACTGTTACGTCTTGTAAATATTTGTGATGTCAGATGGATTAGAAAGAAAACTGCACTGAGATGTAAATATTTCATGTATTGCAAAAGGAGTGCTCATTACTTTACTGAACATGCTAACTGTTGCTTTTAAGTCCTGTACTATGCCAGAATCTAGATTGAGTGGCAGAAGGAAAGCTGCTCAAGCCTTCAGTTAGTCTTGTAATTTAAACTCGGTTCCTCTTGTTCACTGCGTCTCGATTATACATAGGAAGATGTGAAACTGTAAAAAGATGTTAGGAAGTTTAAGTTTTCCTTGTATGAAACTTTTATTATTTTAAAGTGAGGAGAGAAGAGATGAGTGAAGGGTGGTATCTTTCCTTTACACAGTAGTATGTGAGGCTGAAAAGACAGAATTGTTTTTAAAAGGTTTTATCACAAAGCTACTATGAATTATTTAATCCGTTTCCATTCTTAAATCAAAAGATTACCAGTCAAAAAGACAATGTTAGATTGCCTGGATTGATGTCATAGATCACAGATATGATGGAGTTTTAGGAGCAGGCTGAGCCAAGAAGAAAACTGGTATTAATAGCCCCAGAAATCTGTGGAGTTTTAGTTGGGGATTGGTGGTATTTTGCCAGTGTTGGTTTGGGGATTTCTGGGTTTTGTGTTCCCCTACTGATCTGACCTAACTCTCTGATCTTCCTCTTAGCACGGTATGCAAGTAATTTCCTCTTCTTTATCAGGTAAATTTGAGCCACCGTTATTCCACCCAAACGTGTATCCTTCAGGCACCGTGTGTCTCTCCATCTTAGAGGAGGATAAGGACTGGCGGCCAGCAATCACAATTAAACAGGTCATTACTTCTACTCACACGGATTCTTAACACTTTTGCTTTGCTTGCTTATCTGATGCAAAGATGTTCACTGTGTGTTCCTAAATTGGTTTCTAAGGGTTTTTCACTGAATCTCTTAGTAATACCCATAATACATGCCTGTTACTTCTATTCCTTTTTCCATAGATCTTGTTAGGAATACAAGAACTTCTAAATGAACCAAATATTCAAGACCCAGCTCAAGCAGAGGCTTACACAATTTACTGGTAAGTGTCTTTGCATATGAGCTTGAAAGCTGTTATATTGCCTACAGTTGTCTGTTACTTGTAGTATAACATGCAAATGTTTTTACAAATTACAGGGGAGTTTTCTTACCTTCATGACTGTATTCTGTGAGGATACCTAGATTGTGCTAAACTTGAACAAAATGGTAACTTCATGCCTGTTAGGCTAGTGGAGCTTTTAATGGCAAAGCAACAGCAATAAAGTGTGGAGACTCCTTATATCATGATTTTCATCATGGTTCTAGCCCAACACAGAATCCTTACCCTTAAAGGCTGAATGAGGTGTCAGGATGTCATGAGACCAGGGGAAGAAGAGACTGAATTAGGTAATAAGTCACATTTGTCAGTACAGGAAGGAGTAACTTACTTCTGCCCAGTAGCGTGTACCTATAATAACTTGTGCGTGAAGGATAAAGGAGAGCTGTGGTCACTGTAAGAAATACGGCATTTTTGGAAAACTACATATTCGAAAAGAATAGGTTGAAAAGTACAGAATGCCTATAGCTTTAGCAGAATGAAGTTTGCATTGATTAGAAAAGGGGAAAATTTGTGAGCTGAAGAGACTTTTAGACTTTCTGGGTTAGTGGGCTTTTTATTTTTATTTTTAGACTTAATCTTAAAAGTTTTCCCACTATTAAAAATGCATATCTGTTCTATAATCTTGAGGAAAGCAAAACATTTTAAACAAATGCTTTTGGCACTGGCAGCTACTGAAATAAGAACCAAGATGGAGTTGTGGAATTACAGTTCTGGAGAGAAGAGGCCTCCAGGACAGTACCAAGTTTGAAAAATAACATTTTATGTGTCTGCACATGCAAGCTATGTTAAATGTAGCTTTTTATAGGGTCCTAGCATTTAATTTATGGCTTCACTCAGTGTTACTTCTTGAAATACTTACTGAAGGCTTGATGGAGTTGAGTGCATATGGAAGACAGTGGCCACAGTTGTAGGAGCCAGGAATGATGAAGGCCTCAATAATACACTTCTATATGTATACTATGTATAGATAGTCTGTGTTTTAATTTTTTTAATCACCTCCCACATGCATATATGTACAAAACCAGCCTTGGCTAATCTTGTTTCTGTTTAAAGTGCTTCCGGGGGAAAAAATACCTGTTGAGCTTTGTTACTTCAAGTATTTATAGTCTCCCATTTAGCCTTTTCATGTCTCTTGGACATGCTGAATATTTCAGATGGGTTACTATTATTCTGCAGTCTGAGAGTGTGTCTCTCTTGCTATTTAGTGAATATCTAGTAGAAGTTAAACAGACTGGTATTGTGCATGCATCTGTAATGTTGGCACAATTGATGAATACTGCAGAAGATGCACTACTGTTTACATAGATGTCTTTTAGTCAAGCTGTTAAACTTTCAAGACTAAACATTCAAATTAAGAATACTTTTTCTCAAGATACCTTCAGTACTGTTGTTCAGTAACTTTAGCACTTCTAATGTGCTAACCTACTTCCTCTTTGCTGTAGGCATTCAGGGTCTCCTGTGGAAGGCATTCTGTGTGTGCGAGACTTAACAGCTAGGCTATGTTCTCATGTGGCAATGCAATACAACTTGGAGAAAAAAATGTTAAATAAACTGTGTAAATCTGTTCACAAGAAGATAGTATCCTCAGTCTCTTTGCTAGCAATTTTTCATTGCATGTGACCAAAATTGGTTTAATTTCTTCTTCCCCTTCAATCTGTCAGGTTCTGAGGATATAATTTTCTGCCTTTCTTTTTTTGTTCACTGCAGCAAAACTTCATAGCTGAAAACAAGTTAAATTTACTGCAAAGCTGTCTGCAAAATCTAGTCACTCTAAACTATCTCTGGCAAAAGAGTAATGGTTACAAATTTTTGCTTAGCTGAGTACACATTTGACAGCTAAATACACAATGGACAACTGAAAGTAAATGGATGCTTTACAATGCTACTACTATCCATTGTTGGCACAAGAATAGAAAACAAAGAACTTGCCCTTTTACATCTTAAGCCTGAGGCATAGTGACTGGACCTAGTTTCCTCAAGTAATACTTGTTTAATCAATCTGTAGCAAGTATGCTACACTTAGATATGTTGAACTAGCTTTTTTTCCCAACTGAAGATTAGGATAAGCCTAAATGTGTGAGTCATGGTCTGTAGAGATAAAGGCTGAAATTACTACACCATTATAATTTTTCAGTTTTTTAGGAACGGAGTAATTTTCTCTCCAAAGCAGTAAAGATGATAATTTAAAACCATATGAAGTCCACCAGCTGTTAGTGAACTGCTCTCCTCATTTTGTACTGTTAGGATACCGGTATTTGTTAATGACTTCAGGTTTTCATGTGACTGGGGAGTAGAAAACTTCAGATGAATGACAGAATGTTTGCACGTGAGGTACAGTTGGTCTTGAAGAGCAGGTGCAAACCTGCTCGAAGAGACTGGTACAGTATGAAGTCAGTGCAATTGTTTGACAGCAGGTGATGTTTGGGATGTAACTAGTTGAACAGTACCATACTTATCCAGAAAAATCTTTAATTGTTATCAAAAATGTTTGCCTTCAGCAATGACTTCTCTTCAGTAGGAAACTAACTCTGGATTACAGCCTCTGATTTATCCAGCTACAATTACCCTTTTTCTTTTCAGCCAAAACAGAGTGGAATATGAGAAGAGGGTTCGAGCACAAGCCAAGAAGTTTGCACCATCATAAGCATTTGTCATGCATCATCTTAAAAAGGAAGGGATTGGTTTGGCAAGAACTTGTTTACAAAACTTTTGCAAAATGTAATGTTGCTATGTACAATTAATATCCACATAAGGGGAGGGGGTTGTATGTGTGCCATTTTCCATATTCGCCAGTTGTATACAGTTCTAAATTTGCTGAATTGCCCCCAGTTTTTTCATACAGGGTCTCTTCCTTCAGTCTTTTGTATTTTTGATTGTTATGTAAAACTTGCTTTTATTTTAATATTGATGTCAGTATTTCAACTGCTGTAAAATTATAAACTTTTATACTTCTATAAATTCACTAGTATCTCTAGTTACTTTGCTATCTGATGCAGGCATGCTTTAAAATGTTAGAACTATATTTAGCCTCTACCTGGCTGTATAAAAAAAAAAAATCATGCCCTCCACCCCCTTCCCTCCCTGAATTTGTTTTTTCTATCTTTCAGAAACTAGGTTGTTATTGCTTAAGAGCCTCTGAGATCCAAAGTTAGCCAGCATCCTTAATCTGCATCACTTTCTTTGTGTTTATATGGCATTCTGTCTGTGTCGCTGTTTAGAGTAAATAAACTGTTTATATAAAGGGCTTTGTTTCACTTCATTAAAATTATTAAAAGACTGCCATTTAAATGGCTCTGAACACAATTCAGTGCAAGTCCTGTTTTTAAGGCCCATGATGCTGCGTTCGCCTTTTGTTTAGATGCTACTTTCATTAGTTCTTCCTGTCCCTGACCCAGAGCATCTTTGTGGTTCTTTGGGCCATGTGTGGTAACAGCAACAAGTCAATTCTGAATGGTTCCTCAGGCAGAGACCAATAGCTTACTGTGCATAATGGGATCAGCATACTGGTGTCACCATGTTAATATAAAATCATGTGAGTTTTACACTGATAGGAACAATAATAAAAGTTGTCCAAGGAATGCTGAGGATTTTTGATGGTGCTTGTTTATCCGAAATAATTTTGTGCCCTTTTCCATATGTTAATTCATATAGTTTCAAGGAAAAGGATGTGCTGTATGCAGTTACAGTTTCCTTCTGTGAAGGAAATCTGTTAAAATGCATAATTTATTTTCATGTATGTGAAGCTGATATGCCTTCTATTAAACTTTCACTGCTTTTTTAAATTGTATTTTTAAAGTCCAAAATCATTCTGCAAAGCAAAAAGTGAAATGTTTTGTTCCATCTGAGCTGAGCTTCTTCAGTGCTTTTATTAAAAAATGGCTACTGCCCAACATGTAAATTAATCTAAGTTGCACAGCTCTGTTCCCAGATCTGTTTTGCTTCTCTGCATTTGATTGCTATAGCTTTATAATATAAAAGTATTCCCCGAAATTAGAGTAGCTGACATGGTCACGTTCTCAGTCCTTTAAAAATTAAGTTGAATTGCTTTCTTGTCACTATCTAAGAAATCCTTGCTAAAACAGCTCATTTGGGAAAGATTTCATATGGGTGGGGAAGTTATTGAAAAAAACTGAATCAAAGGAAAAGTCTCCTTGTAGAATTGATTTACTTGTGCTTCTTTTTTTTAAAAGAGGAAATTGAGTATTTGTACCATTCAAACTGCTGCTGGTACTTGCAGCTCTAGCTCCAGTAGTGCTAATATTTAATCCCTCTAGTAGTAGAGGGACAAGAGGAAAAAAATCCTGTGATGTGAAGAACTTTGATCTGTGAAGGTGAGTCCTTCGTATCTCCAGTTCTACTAAAAGATTGCTAAAGTTTAGGTTTGAGTTGGGTGCTTGGAACTCTGGAGAGTATTCTATTTAAATATATAGAAAACAACTGCTAACAGCTCATTTTCACTTTACAAACTGGCAGGCATAGGGAAAAGTGACCTAAGATACTAGTGCTGGTACGAATCTGTCACAAAGCTTCAAGAGGCAGGCACTGTGTATTTCTGACTTGCCATGCTGCCACTTTGATGAAAATACAGAGATAGCACTGATGAACCTGTGATCTGAAATTTCACAGTACAGTTCTGAATATGAAGTGCCAAAATATTGTGTTGTTGCTTGGCATTGTAGCAGAGTAAATAAAATGAGCAATTAAAGCTCCCGAAAAGACATACTGAGATGTTAAAACACTGCCAAGCATTTTTTCCTTTCAAGCTTAGCTCAGTTTATTCTAAATAGATGTAGTTGTTGAAATACATATGGCAGGTTCAAGCCTGCAAAGACTTCAGAGACTCCCTGTGTGGTAGGTACCATGAACAGGGCAATAGCTTAGTCATGTTTTCCTGTTGAAATACGCACCAGATTTACCTGATATACTATTAGTTAAGTGGTTCATAGGGGATTATTCTTTCCAGATATGTTGATTAGAATACAGGGTTATTTTTAAACTTAAAACTAAACTTCGATCTCCTTACACAATAATTCAACATTTCATACTTACCTAAAAACTAAATACCTAGAGCCCCTCATGCATAAAAAGACCTACAAACTTGCACAGAAACTAAGGTTTATTAAGCATCAAGTTACAAGGTCAATAAAACACACTCAAGTATTCACAAGAAAATTTCTTTATACAAGATGTTATGACTCTTTGGGATTATTGGGGTTTTTTATTTCTTCTGGACTGCTCTCATCAGTGCTTTCACTGCTTTCAGTGGCATCATCTGGACTGCTCATGCTGTCTTCCTCAGAGTCTTCCTTCCTTTGTGCTAGACTGGAAACATTTTTCAAGATTATAAAAGTGAAATAACTTACAGTAGGTAAAACCAGTACTTACATTAAATTTCATTACCCTGAGGAATTGATGGGTCTGTTGGGATTAGAAAATTCTTTTTCTAAGTCAACATCAAATGGATCTGGAAAAAGAAGGAAAAACTGCAGAAGATGAAAAAAAGCATTTGCTTAATGGTCTGCCTTCATTTTCATAGATGAATGCCAAGGAGGGGAAGGCACAGAAACTCTAGTTTATATCTCTTGTAAGATTACCATAGTTGTTTGATGAGAAACCAGATATGAGAAAAATAACCTAAGTCCTGCCTGCCCAGTCTAGGCTTTTCACTCTTTCCCCTTACCCCCTTCAAGGGGTTCAGTAACTCTTCAGAGGTACTGAGATTGTAGAAGTAGGTTTCTAAGGCTTAGGCTAAGAAAACATAGATTAAGTTCTAAAAGGACTCTCTAGTTAGCTGATGTCCCCTGAGAAGTAAATTTCAGCTGTCCAGGTTTAGCTCTTGCTGAGTAAGGGTGGGGCTGAGCTCAACTTTGGCTGAAGTAGCTGGGCAAAACTGTTCTCTCAGAAAGTCAAACAAGGTGTGACAGCCTTGGTTCTGCAGTTCAACCAGAAAATACATAGGATTGTAGGTGGAAGTGTGGTTTACGTGGCATAGCCATGTTGCCCCTTAAGAGCTGTCTTCAGTTTAATCTAACTAGTTAGGCTTCCACCAAGATGGTGGTTTAATTCAGTATCATGGCAAAGAGGTCCAAGTTTAGAGCAACTTACAGTATGAGCCTCTGGCCTTTTTTTACAGGGCTTAATCACCGTGAAAGGAAAATGTTAATTAGGATAATTTCATATGTTCTTGATAATTTGCCTTTCTTTGTGCTGTCTTGCATGAGACCAAGCACTCACCTGTGAATACAGCCTGAAATACTGGGATTCCAATAAATTACTGGAAGAGTTTGGGAATAAACTACTTGTTACAATTTTCATTATAGGTCTGATTTTAAACATCTCGATTGAGGACTATATAAATATGTCTGTTAAAGGTACTTCTTAGGTATATGTGTAACTAACGTGTGGTCTATATTAAATTGGATGCCTACAGTTACTGTGTAACTAACTCGTATGCCTGTATGTCTCTGACACTTCCTTCTCAATTACTAGTCTTTTTACTCCTACTCCGCTTTTGACATCTGTATTTAAAACAAGCATCGTATTTTCTTTTTTCTCTTAAGTTTTCCAATTTGGTTAGCTGAATAAGGGCAACAGCTTCACACTTCAGCTCTGAGCACACTATTCTCTGCATGAAATTGCTTTAGTAATTTTCACCTATTTTAGTTTTAAAAAAATGGGCACACTTAGCACAGTATGAAGACAGAACGACATATATCAGCAAAGCACTTATCTTTCACCTTGCTAGTATTTTCATGAGATGTAAGGAAAAGACTTTGAAGAAACTAGTAAGAAAAAGGGCAGGTGTAGTGTTCCTGTGTTTTTCTCTTACCTACTTCATCTTTTTTTTCTTGAACACAGGCTAAAAAGTCCTTCTCAATGCTTAGCATGTCGTTCTGGCAATGACAGGCTGCGTATTTTTCCAAGAGATTTTTGTTCAGGTCAATAAATGCCTTACCCCATTTAAATTTCCTTAGAAGAACGGTGGCTAGATCTGGGAATCCTAAAACAGAAAATAAATTACCACTTTTCATTAGTGTGAGATTTCACTTGGCTTGCATGTTTTTAGTTCAGTATGTGCATACATGTCAATACAATAGAAAGATGCTTGCCAGTGTTTCTTTCAGTGTTTGGGAATTAAAACTTGTAGAAAGACTACATATATTTTCAAATTTCAGTTTAACTTGAAACATGGAACTGAATCCACAGCCTTTTGGTGAGTGTTACATAAATATATTTTGTAGGGGTAATGAATAATTCAAGCTCTAGGTCCCACAGCCCTTCAGTACAAGACCAATTGTACATACAGTATTTTCAGAAGATAAGATTTGTCTGCAGTACGGTAGAACATTTCTCTTATTAAAGTTCTGTGATGAGTCTGCAAAACATCACAAGAGGGGGCAATTTTTTTGTTCTTTCCCAGACCTTGCCCTCTTAACAGCCAGCTGCTATATCTCATTAAGGCAAAGGTGCCCAAGAGTCTGTGTTCTGTCTTCTCTCATTTTTTTAAACAGTTTTTCTAGCGTTATGCACCATCCAGACAAAATGAGGATTATCAGTTTGTGTCCTGTTTAGTAGCCGACATGAATATTCCAGAGACACCTCAGTGCCCCTGCTAACAAAGGTGCACTTCTGCACTGAGAAGAAAGCTAGACAATCTGATCCAAAAGTCAAAAGTGATGACCTGTGTGACAGCATTACAGCTTATTTTGTCGCAGACCATCACTTCTGATTTATTAAGGATGTAGGAATTGCTAGCAACATACTTCACAAAGTATGAGCCTACCAACTCAACAACTTGAGCCTACCAACAATGCAAAACGCTGCAGCAAAGGCTTCCACGCAGGACAGCTTGCACGGCCGACCATAGTTTACAGGATTTGCAGCCACCAAGTAAGGCAGTAACCGCAGACGACTTCCCTTTATTCTCTTAAAGGGAGTTTCTTCTAATTTGGCCCATGAGCAATCTATGACTGCAATTCCACTCTGAGCAATGACAATCCTGAAAAAAAGAAACAGCACTGTATTTTAAAAATTGTCGCCCTTTTCCTGATGAAGTGAGAATTCCAATTGCCTCTTTATATTGGCAACAAACTTGCATACGACCCCTGCTTTTGTGAATGAAAACCCATGTTTTCCAGTAACCTATAGAAGAGATGCAATGAGAAAAAACAGTAGCATGGTTTTCCTCCGAACATGCAAATGGCAAAAAAAGGTTTATCCATGTGTTTCAAAATGAAATGTGAATAATTCTAGGCTTAAAAGTGTGGCAGAGAAGTGTGGTTAATAGTAATGTCCACACCTGAAACGGCACCAAAGTTCCAGTTTAGTTTTTCTGCTCTCTGCTTCTAGAGACAATTCTTTTCTCTGAGTAAGGGTATCTTTATAAGAACTCTGCAGGCCCATTTGAAGAAAATTCTCATTTTCTGCAAAAAGCTTTCCGGCTAACACATTGTGTTGTCTAACTGAAGAACTTAAATAAGTACGGCATGATAAAAGACACAGTAACTACAAGGCTGTGCTTTGAAGAAATTAACCTACAAGACATACACATTGATTTTTCATTGGGATCTACTGATGTTTTTCCCATCTGATACTGTCAAGCTGATTTGATAAAACGGCATGTTCATGCATCAGTGTAACGTAATAAGGTCGATTTTATTCCGTATGAGTTTAAGCCATGAATCAGTGGCTAAAGTGCTCTCCCTAATACAGCATCAGGTCGGTATTTGAACCGCTGTCCCTTACAGTCTGCGCCTCCCCCACTTCCTTCGCCGCCCGGGTTTTGCCTACAGGCACCGGGGCCGCACCTGTCGGCGGGAGAGACGTACTCCGTGGCCAGCGGACTCAGGACGACGCCCGGGAATTTCTGCCGGAGGCGCAGGGTTCGCAGTAACCCTTTCCGGGCTAGTTTTCTCCCGGTGCATTTCTTGGGATCGCAGTGTCCGAGCTCCCACATGGCAAGGGGGCAGGGGAACTTGGCCTCCCGAGCGTCCCCATCCGCGGCCCTCTCGCCCTCCAGGCAAGCTGAAAACAGCAGGTGTACATCAGTGCACAGCGCCGACGCGGCACCGCTCGGCAGGAGCCGCCTGCCGCATCCCGCGGCGCCTTACGCACCTCTCAGCGCGACCTCCGCTTCCGCCGCAAAAGTCTCGAGGCTGCGAGTCCCGCGCCGGGCTCCGCGCCGGCCCCCGCGCCGGCCGCGCCCCATGGCCGCGCTCGGTGGAGACCCCGCCTCGCGCGCCCAGCACTTCCGCTTCCGGCAGAAAGGGCGATGGCGGCCGGGCTGCTGCTGGCGGCGCTGGGCGCCGCGCTCGGTGGGTGCGAGCGCCGCGGCGCGAGCGGGCGCGCTGGCGGTTTGGTCCGTCCGCCGCGCCCAACTGTTCTCTCCTAGCAGGTCTCTTCGCCTCGGCGGGGAAGATGAAGATCGTGGAGGAGCCGAATACGTTCGGGTACGTTCCCGCCTGCTCGCCGTGTCGTCCCGCGATCCGCTCGCACTCGGCGGGTCCGGGCCTGTCTGCCGTGGTGCCCGGTCCGCCCGTCTCTTCCTCCGGGGATGAGGCGCCGCGCCGCACCGGGCCGCTGCCGCAGAGCCCGCGGTTGGCCCGCGGGCAGCGGCCGTCGGTGTTGAACCACGCAGGTAGGGGAGGGTGTATGCACGGCCAGATGCATAACGCAGCCTTAAACGTTTAACTTTTCTTCTCTTAAAAGGTTGAATAACCCGTTCTTGCCTCAAACAAATAGGCTGCAGCCAAAGATGTCCCCGTCTGCACTATCAGGTATACGTAACCGTTTTTTGTTGTTTTGTTTGGGGTTTTTTTACAGCTTTTATCATTTACCAACCAGATGTTTGCAATGCAAATAGTCTATTTCGACTTTATGCACACAAACCCGAATTTCGCGTGTGATTTTATAAGCATCATGGAAAACAAGCACGGACAAATGTATTTCATTATGCTACTGAAGGATTAAAAACTAGATTAACTTCATTGGTGGTTCCAGGTCCCAGTGCTGTTAATACTGTTTTTGTGACAGGACCATCCTATGATTTATTCTGTGTTTTTCTAGCCTGTCACAGATCCTTTTGACCACAGTAAACACTTTTCTTGTTGACACAATCTTTGATGTCACTGAGATTATCATATAAAAAGCCATCCCATCATCTGGTAGTACTTAATACCCAAAAATAGTTTTAAAAAAGTCCTAGGAGTAGTCCTGGAACCAGTCAGAGGGACTCAGTTTCATACACAGCCTAGGTGTTGCAACATAAATACACCACTCAAGTAAAATAAACAGGAATGTAACAAATTCTAGGATGTCCATAAGATGAGAGCACATAATCACTGAAGGCAAAGACTTAGCAAAAGAGAGTAGCTCTTGTCTTTCTGCTAACCTTAAGCACAGACTTAAACCTTGTTCAGATTCAAGAAAGGCTTTATGGTATGATGAGATTGAATGTGATTATGCTTAATGTTTTCTGTCTTGTGAGTGTATAATTCTGCATGTACTGCATGTGAATTGTGATATAGTTAGAAATGGGATTAGTAATAGAATGCTGAATGGGAAGATGCCAAAAGTAGCAGGAAAATAGGACAGTACACCAGAAATTTTTCTTTATTTGTCGTGGGATCTTACATGCAGCCAAAAATTGCGACGGTATATATAGAACATGAACCTAGGGCATGGAACCCTGCCTTTAGCATTATTTCTTTTATTATTTACCATTATTTCTTTATCATGAAAACCACACTTGTTCTACTTCTTCTACAAAACAGTTGGGATAATAATTCTGGTAATTTCTGTTCTACAGTATCTGCTCTGGAAAGGGATACATGAGTTTAATGCATTCCTTATGGACATGCACATTTGCTTTTTTTCATCTGCAGGGAGAGCATCCTAATCACTGGGGCACAGATTTCATGTAGTAGAGGAGCAAACCCTTGGGCCAAGCCTACCTTTAGAATGAAATACAGACAGAAATATGCAGTCAGAAAAACACTTGGGAAAGAGAACCTGCCTATATGCCAGTGCTTAAAGAACTCTGGAGGCCATGATTCTGGTAGTCTGACCTTTGTAGGATTGCTTTTCTAGATACCTGGAAAAAGTACCCATGCAATCCTGACAGTGGGGAGTTAGAATCCAGGATGGGGTTTTACTTTATATGCTTTGTAATCTCTTTTCTTCTTTCCTCATAAATATTAAGTAATTCTAAGGAAAATTTCCTTATACAAGAGATACTGAAGTACTCCTCTAGCATGTAGTTCAGAACTTTTCATCCTCTTTTTAATGACAAGTTAGCCATCTTGGATTCCTTTGGCAGCAAGTCTTGTAGTCAATACTACAAGAGTAGAATTGCAACTGCTGACCCGTCTGACAGCAAAAGGTTTATCTTGTTGAATACTACCTGGATCAGACCTTTTTGCAAACAGCAAAAAGGAATATGCACTTTGAGAATCTCAGTGAAACTTAAATGTGCAGCATTGTCAGCGTTTTGAACAAACGGGCTTTACTGGTACAAACTTGCAGAGTTCAAATGAATTCGGAGACAGAGAGCTGCCAAGCAAGAGTTTCAGTGATTTCAGTGTTATTTTTTGGCAGGAGCTGCACTGATGATTCCTTTTATGGACCTAGCTTCCAATTGTTTATTTTGCACAGGTTTCTCATTTTTGTTGTTGAAAGAGGCATATCTATTTCACTGGGTAGTGAGAAAGAAGAATGTTAAAGATCATGACGCAAACCAGTATAGTGCTAGCGAGAGCTCAAAGTAATTCATTTGAAAGGTAAAAATTTCCTTATGTATAGCAGAAAACTAAATTTGTTGAATACTTCTCGCACTTTTGTCACCGCAGTAGCTTGCTTAAATTTAACCAAAACATTATTCCTTTATGTCATGTTGTGATGTTTTTAGGCCCTGCACATCTCTTTAGGCTTGCCGGCAAGTGTTTCAGTTTTGTGGAATCCACGTGAGTAATGTATTTGGATCTTTGTTTATATACTTACTAGGAATTAACTAGTTTTTTATTCCAGTCTGAAACATTCCTTGTTTTCTTTTCTCTCCTTTTAAGGTACAAGTATGAGTTTTGTCCTTTCCATAATGTCACTCAGCATGAGCAGACTTTTCGATGGAATGCCTACAGTGGGATTTTAGGGTGAGGCATTTAGACCTTTTGCGTTTTAGCTACATTGTCAGCAGGCTGCTTCATAGATTCCAGAAAGGAGGCAGTTTTAAAATTAGGATTCTTCCATTGGTCAGTTTACGTCATGGTAGTTCCCAAGGTGTTAGACATAAAAATACCCCTTCTTGAAAAATTCAGATTTATTTTTTTGTTGATAAATACTAACAACATATTTTAGTTGGAGACTGATTAATAACCAGTGCCAACTGCAAGTGTGGTATGTTCGTGTGAGAAATTCAGTAATGCCTAACTAATGCTTATATTAACACAGATTTCATGTCCATTAACTGTTTGCAGTTTGAGTTAAAATACAGAAATTACAAAATGAAATAATGGTTGTTAAACATAAAAAGTTATGAAATGCTCAATGTAGACCCAAAAAAAAGTATCCCGAAGTATTTGAAGTCCCTGGATCATAATACCAGCAAATCACAAAACCTGAAATAAAGTGTAAACCACACCATTCCTTTTCTTGGTATTTTGCATATAGATGTATTTTTTTTTCCTGTGTGCGAAATGGTAAGCCAGTATGTGAAGAAACTGGTACATCACCTTGCTGAGGGTATCATTTGCTTTAGGACTAGCAGAAGTAGAATAGTTTTTGTAGGTACTCTCACCAGCACTAAAAATCTTGCAGTCAAACTGAGTTGCACTGGTTACTTAGCCTCATGGAATTTTTGGGGGAATTTGGAACTTAACACAGATTTCTAAGTGCAAATGGTTTGTAAACTGAAATTTGATCCAAAACTCTGCTCTCAAAAAGTGCTGTTGATGTGTTCTATATAGCAACCTGGATAACGAACTACACTGCTTCCAGGGTGTTGGCTGTAGGAAATGTAAATACTAAGACAAAAAAAATGAAGTGTATACACTTAAATTGAATATGGTATAAGGATATACTTGGTTTTCTTCCTGATGGTTTGTCTTTTTCTGTCCAGTAACTTAAACAAAATAGTGCCCTCTTTTTTCAGAATCTGGCATGAATGGGAAATTGACAACAACACATTTGTTGGAATGTGGATGAGAGAAGGAGATTCCTGTGAAACTAAGAGCAGACAGACGAAGGTATGATAACTTAGACTATGCTAATTCAGATAGCATGACTCTCACTTGTGAGATTACAAACTGAAACGTTCCTACCCTAAAGAAGTCATCATCTAAGCTGTGATAGAAAACATAAAGATGGATTCCTGCAGGAACTGTGTGAATGAATGGAGGCGGAAAGCTAGAATCAGGATAAAATTTTGAAGACATTTACTCATGTTTTCTCATTGGTTACTTGCAACTTTTTTTTTTTTTTTTTTTCCTTGATAGATAGAGTGGTATAATTACTACTGTAGAAATACAGTATAGTGCTTTGTAATTTGTGTCAGGCAAAATAAAGATAAGGGCTCTTTGTTGAATTCAAGATGTCAGCCTATTAAAAACATCCAGGAAAAAGGAGGGGAGAGAATTAGGCAGTTAACAATAGCATGCTGAGAAGCTAAGCATGGTATAAGAACAAGTACTATGGGCACTTCAAAAAAGACTTTAAGGTGTTGGAGCATGTCTAGAGAAGGGCACTGGAGCTGTGGAAGGGTCTGGAGCACAAGCCTCATGGGTAGCACCTGTCAACCAGCATCCCCAGGCCTTTTTCCACCAGGCAGCTTTGCAGCTGCTCCTGCCTGAGCCTGGAGCGGTGCACAGGGGTGTTATGGCCTGAGTGCAGTACCCAGCACTTGGCCTTGTTGAATCTCTTGTGATTAGCTGCCATATCCTGGCCAAGGTGAAAATGTTACACTCTAATGGAGGTGCCTGCTTAACATCTTTATTTCCCATAGAAGCTGCAGAAAGAATTCATATTCTTTTATATCCTTCGATATTGTGATTGAAATATGTCATTGGCTTTTCATTTTGAAGACAGGAAATATTGTGCTGCAAATCTAAAGATGAAAACAAATCTCTGCAGATGTCTCTTAAAATAGCACATTGGTCAGAAATAAAATTTAAGAAAACTGTGCTTATGTTAGATGAGATTCTAAAGGGTGTTCTATTCACTGTCCTTTTTACTCTCATTCTTGCTGGAAATGTGCTGCTTAATAGTTCAAGGAATAATGGTTGGTGGGGAGAATATTTTCCCATTAGAGAAAACAATTTTCACATTTGATAAAATAAATGGGTGATGTGCTTGCTTTTTCTGTTGGAAAAAGTAAAAAAAGGTGCTGGAAGCTTTGACATGACTATGTACAGAAATGCATCTACTGGCACTGGAACACACCAAATTGATCATCAGTGATAGTATTGTTTCATGTAGACTTTTTTTCTCATCTTTGCTTTTACTGATGTTTAGGTTCATCTTGTTTGTGGAAAGAGCAATAAATTGGCTTACGTGTCTGAGCCAAGTACTTGTGTTTACTCTCTGACATTTGAGACTCCTCTCGTGTGCCACCCCCACTCACTTTTAGGTAAGATTTAAAAAAATATGTTGTGTAACAATGGCATATTGCATTATCCTCAGAGAGCCCATTTTTAGGCTGAATTAATACCTTAAGAGAAATTAGTATTAAATGTTTACGTATAATATGAAGTGTTGATTAAATCCCAGTCATTGTAACAGGTTTTTCTCAAATAAATTGTCATTGCTAGTGTAGACCTAGCAATGATTTTTTTTTTTTTTCTTTTCTTTTCTTGAACCGTAGGAATCAGCCCTCTAGTATCTGCCCATTTACTTACATTACATAAAATGCTCAATTAGAATTACATTGGAGCAAAGGAATATGAGGCCTTGTATCTGGAAATAAGAAAAATTTCTGGTCATTCTCTGGAAACTTTAAACGTATGAAGCGCAATTGAAGCGTAAGCCCAGCTCTTGAAAGCAGTAGACACTGTGTGTGTGCTGTGTAGAAACATTGAGTTCTTGCATGATACTGGAGGAGGAATTAACTAATGCAGGACAGTGCTCTTGGTTTTTATATTATTTGACTTCCACTTTTCAGTTTATCCAACTCTGACTGAAGCACTGCAGAGGAAGTGGGATGAAGCAGAGCAGCTTCTGTACGATGACCTAATAACTGACCAGGTTCATTAATTTTTTCCAACTTTATTCGGTAAAAAAACAACTACTGTCAAATAGCCAAGCCTAGCTTCTGTAGGTTCTTCTTTTGGAGTAGATGCATTTATTCTGCAGTTGGGAAATAGTAATTTTCATGTTCTGTAACTACTGTATGAACTGGTAATGAAGCTTGAGGACTTGGAATGGCCAGTGCAAATTCCAAGCAGAGATGCGAGTTGAATAGATTGATCTATCACCTATCGGAAACTTCTTTTTTAGGGTTACAAAAAAATTCTGAAAGAGATTTTTGAGGAAGCAGGACTTCTAAAAGCAACGGAAGAAAAGGAAGTTGAAAAACAGAGTAAGAAAATAACTCTGGAATTTGAAACAGTGGAAAAGTGCAGTAAGGTATAGAGCATGATATTTACAATGTGGAATTGCCACCTTTTTACTGTATGACAATATGAATGGGAGTGTATTATGTGAATGCCCTCGGTATTCAGCTGAATCTCTTAATGGGGTTATCTTTTCTGGTTTCAATATGTAACAGCTTACATATTGTATGATTTGGTATCTTTATTATAGCCCCTAAGTTAGAAACAAACCAGCAAAAATGAATGCCTGTGAGAAGATGTGTGTTGTGAAGGAATTAGTGTCTGCTCTTGGGCTGTGAACACCTTTGCAGGTACTCTTTCTGGGGAAAATCTGTCCAGAGGCAGGAAGGAATTACTAGTGAAGATACATGTGTAATGAACCTCAAGAATGTTGACACCTCTCTCTGTGGATAATTACCCAGACTTGTGTAAGAATGCATTGGCTGTTGCACAAGCAAAAGGCAGAATGGCTGTATTTATTTCTGAAATACTCTTGTGTATATGAACAGTTCTTCTGCGATAGAATTGCTCAGCCTAAAAGAGTACAACCTGACCATCAGAAAAAGAACATGAAAGGGAATTCATAATGCAGAGAAGCAGTTGCTGTTGTCTTTTTATTTGAAAAATGTAGGAAAGACAAAACACGATGTAGTAATTAATCAGTTTAACCAAATAAAACCATGGTTAAGCTGAATATACTTTAATATAAAGATCACCATTTTGATCTTACAGGAGCTGGAACAGCTAAAAGTATAAAGTAAGGGTAGTCCTGAAGTAAATTTAAGATTTGTTCTATGATAGAATGCTGGTTACAGGACAGATTTGAAATAGTTACAGAAAGCATTCCTAATTTTTATTCTTGGGCTTGTATAAAGCTGCCTCCTCTTTTGGCAACGCAGACATATATCTTTCTCTAAAATTTACTCTGTGTTTTTGGAACAAGCATTTTAGGATCTTTAAAGCCAAAAGGTGTAACAGCTGTGCACAGAGGTTTTTGTTTTTTTTTCTTAAAAGCTCCCTATTTAGGTACGTATTTGAAAAGTGGGAGAACTATTTTTAATGTATTTTCTTTCTTAGGAATACAAGCAACTTTCTGAAGAAATGAAAAAACTTAGAGTTTTATTAAGTCAGCATGGTATTGCATACAGAGGAAATTCTGGTGAGTTTTTTTGCTATCCTTCTTTTCCATTGTTGTCTGTTCAGAATGTGAATACCGTAGTGCTGTTTTCAGTTACAGCAGCAGTCATATAATCTGGCATATGTGGAGGTAAAATTCAGTAGACAAAATTTTAGTAAGTACTTAGGTTTTGATTCCTGTGCACAAGGACTTACTTTGTCCTCAAAAAATCTGTTGATGATTTGAAATTCTAGCTTTACAGAAAAAGTTTGCTGTTGTAATTGAAATTTGTCTCCAGTCCTTAAGGTGCCATTTTAAAAGGAAATCACTATTACATCATTAATAGCACAAATGTGTCTTTTAAGTAACTCCACTTTCTGTATTTTAACCACAAGGCCTGATTTCTTTCATAACACTTGAAGTTTTGTCTGTATCTTTTTGGGTTGTTTTTTTTTCTTTTTTTCTTTTTGAAGTTGCCAGTTTCTTTCTTCCCTCTCTTTGATTTCTGTTACGTGAGTACCGTATCACATGCAGTTTTTAGTAGGAAGGACTGGTGCTGGCTGTACAGGGGCACAGCTTATCTGGATTAATTCCAGACAAGTTGTTTTTTGATCTTTCTGGAGAGGTTTGTAGTCTGGTTCTCTGTTTGTTTGTTTTCCCTCACTCCTTCCAGACCATCATGCACTTTATTACATAAACTACTTGTAAAAGGAGAATTTAATGTCCGGGAATACACATATATACCTAAATACATGTATATTTTCTTTTACAGATTGTATGTTCAGAATTGGCACTTCAATAAAACAAAGACCTTTTAGCTAATTAAATCAGCTTAGAATTAGTGACACACTTAATTTTTTCTTTTTGCTTTGAGAAATCTTCCTAGGAAGAAACTCATATAAAAATTTTGTAGAACATGAATGTTTAAATTATTAATGATGTAATTTGCACAATATTTCTGCCTGTTTGGTAGTTCTTTCACTATTGCAGCAGCTCTTTTAATTATTGCAGATTAGCACTGTAAAATCAAAAGCAGAATTCAGTTTACTCTAGATTACTTACTTAGAAATTATTTAGTGAATTCTGTGACAAAAATGTTTTGGTGTTTAAAATCCAAAATAACTGATGTCTTATTGAATAACTGAATTTTCCAGCTGGAAATACCAGTGTTGAGTATGTAAGTCACCAAGTGGCAACTGCAGTGGCATCAGTTCTTAATGGGTCAAAGGATGATGAGCCCCTGCATGGCGATACAGGAATTTGGAATTACACTGTATGAAGAAACTTGGGTGGTACAGAATGTAAATTAAACTGAATAAATATTATGCCACAAAGATGATTTACCCTTTTGTGAGTATTCTTGACATTTTGAATTTCTGCCCTTAAGCACAAACCCTTGTCTCTGGGCTTTGTTGGTTCCCGAGGAACACCGATGGCCGCAGCGTAACGGAGTGCTCGAGATGAGAGCGATGCTGAGTTTGTATGTAAGCTGAAAGGGTCGTGTGTGATGAATGAGCTTTATGCTTTCTTTGTGCTGCTTTTGTTTTGGGTTTTCTGTAATTAATACTTCAGAAACAGAAAAACTATTATATTGCATTAATGTATATTTGGTTTGTGTTCCCCTGTATTGTTCTGTATTTGCATTTGCTGCTGCATTTCCATGGATCACTCTGTAAGTAAATTCACCTTTAACAGTGTGTCCATGGATTGTATTTGTAATTGAATTTGCATCTGTACTTGCCTTTGTATACATTGTGTTGCTGCATTTTGATGAAGTGCAAATTAAAAAATTTATTAAATAAAGTTGAATCACCCCTAATTACCATACCCCACTCCTTCTCCACTCCCCCCTTGGCTCCTGTCTTTGGTATAATTTAGTCTTTCCTTAATCACTGTATTTCTTGCTTTGCTTCTCACTTTACCTTTCATTGTATTTGTGAGTTTGTGTTTCTCACTTTATTTATGTCTGTCTCTCTGTTTCTTTCTCTCCACCTCTGTTTCTCTATTTCTTTCTCTCTTCCTGTTTCCCTCTAACTCTGCTTCCCTCTCACTGTATTTCCCCCTATTTCTTGTTCTCTGTCTAACTCTTTCTGTCTCTCTCTTTCTTTCCCTTTCTCTCTCTGTTTCTTTCTTTCTAACTTTCTTTTCCTTTTTAGCTTTAAAAAAGCAGCAGTAGAAACTTTCAGGATCCCTGGGAGTAAATATAAAAAAATTAAACTTTTAAACATTTAAATTAAAAAAATTTACTCTCTATGCCTACAGCCACGGAACCCACCTTCCTCTCCTATTCTCCACACTGTCCTAAAAACACTGTGACAGAAGCCAGGCGGTCCATGCAGGGACAGTGTCTCTTTAGGATCAGGGGAAAAGGGCAGAAGCACCTACAGAGCTTCAGTGCCTCTCTTGAGGAGGAAACACCATGGATCTGCACCCCCTTCTGCTTGCTGGGAAGACAATAAAACTGCTCAAAGAAAAAAACAGTAAAAAAATTATTAAAAATGGGTAAAAATTATGCCCCTTTCACTCCACTGGTAGAAAGAACACAATACCAAAAAATCTGTACCTGTTCCATCTTTAGACTGAAGCAGTAGCTTCTAATGCAGCAGGGACAACAGCAGGGAAGGGAAATGTTTGGATAATCATGTCTTCATTTAAAGATTTCTTCATGAAAGTCATCACTGCCCTAAATCAGGACATCCACTACATCCAGGGCATCTAATAAATGAAGAAAAAAATCTAAGCAGAGGATCCAGACTGCCAGGAAAAACAACAGAGGTAGAATGCAACACTCTAAGAATATAAGGCAAAGTTTTAATTTATTAAAAAAAAAAAAAAATAAAAGAAAGAAAAAAAGATGAAAGGCACCTTTGTCACACAGTACAATGTTATGTGCAACACAAGCATCACAGCTGAACCTTCCCTCTGCCTTTCAATGCTGCTGTCCAGCAAGGAGAGGCTGCGGCTGCTTCTGTATTCCCGAAGTGTCCAAATCCAGGTTGGACACTGGGGCTTGGAGCACCCCGAGCTACTGAAAGGTGTCCCTGCTCACGGCAGGGAGTGGAACTGGAGGAGCTTTAAGGAGCCTTCCCACCCAAACCATTCTGGGATTCCATGATTCTGTGCAGAGACCCCGGCAGAAGGGCTGAATTTCCATTTTAGTTCAAAAATGCTGCTGCCAGGTCATGGAGAGGCATTTCAAATACTGTTAAAGTGGCACAATCACATCAGAAATTACTTACAGGTGTGCAGAATTCTCTGTCTACGGTGGAACCAAATTCCCCGGCAGCGCCGGGAGCGGCGGGTTTGCAGGTGCCGGGGCCGGCACGGGCGGTCCCCGCGCCCCGGCCGGTTCCGCTCAGCGCGGGGCAATCGCGGCCGCCGCCCTCCCGCGCACGGCGGGCACACGGCCCCGGGTCCCCGCGCCGCGGCGGGAGCGAGTCCAGAGCCCCGGCGGGACCCCGGAGCGGCAGCGGCAGCGCCGTGCTCAGCCCCGGCGCGCGTCCCGATGCCGCCCGGTCCCCGAGCCCCGCGCTCCGCCCGCCGAGGGAGCGGCGGCACCGCTCGGCACGAGATCCCCGGCCGACACCGACAGCACCCGAACGGAACCCCGGTCCCACTGGGGAGCCCACCTCAGCGGCCCGGGCTCCGCCCACGGCCCTACGGCATCGGGTCACGGCGACACGGCGACAGACGGCCCCCCCCCCGCCACAGGAACGGCCCCGCCCCTCGCCTCATAGCGACTGCCCGCCCCTCGCGCCACAGGACCGGCCCCGCCCCTCGCGCCACAGCAACGGCCCCGCCCCCCCGCGCCACAGCAACGGCCCCGCCCCTCGCCTCACAGCGACTGCCCGCCCCCCGGGTTAAAGGGTCGGCCCGCCCGGCACCGTCACCGCCCCGCACCGTCACCGTTCCCGCGCGTCACGGGGTCGGCCTGCCCTCCATGTCATCGGGTGAGGCCTGCCCTCCATGTCATCGGGTGAGGCCAGCGTCCCGCATCACCCCGTCGGCCCGACCACGTTCATTGGCGCCGCACGGAATGTCCCCAATCACAAGGCCGAAAGGCCGCCGCCATAATCTCCGGCAACACGTGATTATTTAGTCGCAGTAATACTTGTCCTGCACCAAGTGGCCGCGTTGGAGCCGCCATATTTGACCAAAAGCACGTGGCGGCACGGGTACCGCCATTTTAAACCGAAAGCATGTTGCGAGCATGAACGCCGCGTTTTTAAGCCGAAAGCACGTGGCGAGCATGGGCGCAGCCATTTTGAACCGGAAACACGTGGCGAGCATGGGCGCAGCCATTTTAAACCGGAACCACGTGGCGGGCATGGGCGCCGCCATTTTGAACCGGAAACACGTGGAAATCATGGGAGCCGCCATTTTAAACCGGAACCACGTGGCGGACATGGGCGCCGCCATTTTGAACCGGAAGCACGTGACAATCATGGACGCCGCCATTTTGAACCGGAAGCACGTGACGATCATAAGCGCCGCCATTTTAAACCGGAAATACGTAAAGAGCAGGAGCGCCGCCATGTTGTACGGAAAGTACGTACGGGGCAAGAATGCCACCATATTCAACCGGAAGTACGTACGGGGCACCGACGCCGCCATATTTAACCGGAATCACGACCCTAACGCTTTCTAGCGTCGGAATGGCGGCGAAACACCGCGTCGAGAGCGCAGGGTCGGTCGGCCGGTGTCAGAGTCGCGTCAGGATCAGGCAGGTGACAAGAATGATGCATTTTGAGGGGCGAGGGCCCTGAAGGGAGCCACAAAAAAGACGGCGGCCGACCGGAAGTCATTTCCGCCACAACAAAGATGGCGACCGACAGGAAGTGGCATCGGCCACCACAAAGATGGCGGCGAGGAAGGGCGGAAGTCGCTTCATGCCACTCCCATGATGGCACCTCGCTCATGCTTCGGCTGACCTTCCAAAGGTGGCGGCAGAAAGGGCGGGAAATGAAGGTCCCTGCTCGGTTATTTGGCTGCCTGCCTGCGCCCCGGTGCCGATCCCCCCCACCCGGCGCCGTTTTCCGCGGCAGTGCCAGGCGTGCGGACACGGGCCGTGCGCTCAGCGGCACCGCGGGCACGCCGGAGCCCCGCGGGCACGGGCAGGCAGCTGCGAGAGCGGCTCTCTCTGCGGGGCTCCTCCGCAGGAAGGGCCCTTCCCGAGCCGTCCCGGCTCCGCTCCGCGCTCCCTGCCCGCTCCCCTCCGGCCCCGGGGACATGGAGAGAAACACAAATACATCGAGGAAGAACGAACACTCTGCAGAGCTGCCGAGCCATCGCCCTGCCCGCAGCCGGGATCAGCCGGCAGGAGGAGGCAGCTGCTTTCTCAGCCAGCAAGGTGAGAGCTGCGGGAGGGATTTCTTCCTTTGTCCTCTCTGCTGTCACTCCCTCGCTCTGCCTCTCGTCGCCTGTGTCTGCGGGGCTGGGGAACTGTGGGCTGCCCCCCCTTCCCAGTGTGAGCACAGTCCCTTTTTGGGGGCATGGACCGTGGGAAGGGTTCGAATAAAGCCCCGTGCTCCTGCCCAGGGCAGCTGCAGCCGTTCTGTGCCTTCTTTGGGAGGTAAAAAGGCTGAGGGGGGGACGGGGTGGGCTGGGTGTAGAAGACAGAAAAAATGTAAATATAAAAAATACCTAACTAAACCTTAAATAAATTTATTATTGGTCTTATTTGGTTAGAGGCAGGATTTTTAATCCATAATATAAATGTAGTTTATATAAACAAAAATATAAATGCACAAATATGCAATATATACAAACATAAAACTAAAAATATATCTGCATTTATGAATATATGTACGTGTAAATATATATAAATTAAAATATAAACAAATAGAAGTATATATGTAGGATATAATATAAATAATATATGTTATAGTGTATAATATACTTAATATATACATATTAAGTATCAACTTAATCAAATCTTTATATATATCAAAGAGTATGATATATATAAGTAGAAAAATACATTTAAATATAGTTAAAAATAAAGGGTTTTTCTGTTTCTATTTGGTTAGAGGCAGAGCTTTTCAATAAATAATATTAAAAATATAAACATACAAATATATGTAAAGATATATATACATAAAATAGAAAAAAGATCTAGTAATGTAAACATTATGTAGATAATAAATAATAAAAGTGTAGTATATGTTATAATGTAAATTCCATAAAATTTATTGAGTAATATATGTAGAATATATAATGTCAAATATGGATAGGACCAGAAATTAAATAGGTATAAATAGGTATAAGTTTTCTGTATTTAAAGGGTTTTTTTTTTTGTTTTATTTGGTTAGGGGCAGGAAGTTTTTTAGTTGTGGTTGGGCTTTTCTTGGGGCATTCATTTAGGGGAATTTTTTCTAGAATTGGGACTTTCCTTTTTGCCCCAGGACCTCAGGGCTGCCCCAGCCTGGAGCCTCTCCTGCATGGTAGAGAAGGAATCCACGCAGTGTTCTGGGACGTTGAATCTACACAAATGTTTTCCAAAAGTGTTTGCAGAGATCCAGCTGTGGGGAAGCTATTGTGAAGGTTTGTAACCTTCTCAGAGGTAAAAAAAGTATTTACTATTGGTATGAATTGATTGTCATTGATAAGCAGCTGAGGTTCTCTAGTACTGGAGAAAAAAATCAGTTTTATTTCAATAAAATTGAATAATTACATGGTGATTCCTACATTCCAAACTCTGTTAGTCCTTGTCCTCTCAAAGTGCAAAGAAGTTGAAGTAATGGAACAGAATTATTCCACCTAAAACATTCTGCATGAACCATGTAAATTTTTGTTTTAGCCTCTTCATTTAAAATATCTGAGTTCTTTGTCCTTTTCATTTTAAGCAATCTTGCTCTATTTGTGGACACCCTTTTTGCTAAGCTAGTAAGAGATGGAAAATAGGAGCAAAATGAGTTTTAGCATGATGTGCATTACTGTGTTTCAGTAACCTTCCTGTTTATCATTAGGGCAAAATAGAAGAAAATAATTTCTTCTGAACCTGGTTTCCTTTTCTAGCATAAATTGTTGGTTTCTAGCTCAAGGAGCATCTTAGATTAGTCAGAAAGCTGAAGGAGCATCTGGAATTTTAGCACCTGTCATATGTGATGAAGTTATGCTCATCCTACATTCATACCTGGTGAAAAATACAGATGGTGCTGGTTTGTATTTCTGAAACCTTCCATTAGCAGTTTCCATCTTTGCAGCAGCACAAGTGGGGGGCAGGGGGAAGTACATGAAGGTTTATAAGCAGGGTGAAATCTCTGTGTGTGCTAGGTAGGTACAATAACACAACTTGCAGGAAGGTACAGCTGCCAATGAAAACAAGTTTCAGCTCTGCTCATGGGTTTTTATCCAGATGGATGCTGATTGTTCAGCATTAATTAATGGCCAGCTTCTTTCAGAATTTGCAAAGGTATCTGTGCAAACTATATTTTAGCATAATATACTCGTATACTTTATTGATGATAAGGAATACAGTAATAAAGCACACGTTATACAGTAAACAAGAATAAAAATAATTTCAGTGAAGATATTTAGAAGTAAATGAAATTTTAATTGGGATACTTTTGTAACTACTCTCCCTACATGGGAGCTGCCTCAGGCTGGATGAGTGTGAGGATATCCAGTTATTCCTTTGGGCTTGGTGCATGGCAGGGTGCAGAGCTCATGGTAAATCTTGATTAAACACTTTCAATATCAAAATATTTTAAAGCACAGACTTTGAAGAAATAACGTACGAAAGTCTATTGCAAGCCTGGGTGCAAGCTGTCCTTATTACTGATGGGTGTTTTGTCACACCACTCTGAGGACAGAGTATGTCCCAAAAGCTTCACTAACCTTTGTCGTCTGCTGGCAGGGCAGCGTCCTAGCCTCGGTCTCACGGGCTGTGTGGAGATTCCTTCCTGGAGCAGTGTCCCCTGTGAGGATGAGCCAGAGATTGGGACATTGGACCAGGTAAGGATCTTTTTCTCTTTAGTCCTTGTTTTTGCTGGCTTTAATGTCACGGCTGCAGTGTTCCTTCAGATGCTGTGCCCTGCAACAGCAGTTCCAGCTCCTGAGCTGGGCTGGGTACAGTTCTGGGGAGGGGCTCACCAGTGTCCATTTAAATCAATCATTTGTTCTATTTCTGTCAGTCTCTCAGGTTTGCCACCCTGGGTCCCACGGGACAGAGCTGTGCAAAGGCTCTGTCCTGTCTGTACAAAATCTTGGGCAGTGTTTCCAGCAGCAGGGGCTAGAGGCATCAGGGACTGCCTTTTGAGCCTTGTTCTTCCCTTGGGTTTTACAGAGGGTAACAGACTCTGCCCTTAAGGACCCAATGTTTATTTTGAACATTGATCCTGCAGATGGACAGTTCAGGTAACAGGGGTTAGAGTCAGTTCTTGGACCCAACGCAGATTTTTTTTCCCACAAAGACCAACTGAAGTTCTGAGATAGCAGACAGATGATGCACTGGAACTTTGGGATTCATAGTAAGTGTTCCCTCCCTTTGGGAGGTTGAACTGAAGTGATCTCATGGCTTAGAGCTGCATCACCCCTGCTGCTGGCAGAGGAGGCAGAACTGGGACAGGACAGCTCCTCCATTCCTTGGTTCCACAAAATCCTGTGTTAAAATTCCGGGGCTGCGGGCGTTGATTCTGTGATTCTGTTGATTCTGTGAGTTCCAGATAAAGCTTACTGCTGCACAGAGGTTGGTGCCACACAGGACCTGGTCCTTCATCTGGGACATTTTACTGAGGATGGTGTTCCAAGGGAAATGGCCCTTAATGGGGAAGGTTCTGCTGTGGCCCATGTACCAAGGGACCTGATACTGTATGTGGAATGTGTTACCGAGGATGCTACAGACACCTGGGCTTTTATGTGGGAAGTTTTACTGAAGAAGTTGTTACATGGGAAGTGGTCCTTCACATGTGGAGTTTTACTTCCCTGTCAAAAAGCCTTGGGAATGCTCAGGAACACAGTGTGGAATATTTGACCTCTGAAATGGGTCCTGTTTGGTCTAAAATACCCATTTTCTACCAGTTTGTGGTTTTTCTGCCCTTGGAGGAATGTGAGGCTGACTAGTCAGGTTGGAGTCTGAGCAGTACTCCCAGGGCTGCTGCTTTGAGATGTAATATGGAAGCCAGGAATATTCCTGCTTTGCAAACATGGGACAGAGTGGAACAGCAGGTGGCAAAGCTGGGCTTTGCTCCTTGAATCCCACAACACCTGGGTTTAGGTTCCATCAGCCAGAGGAGGGAATGAACCCTGGTTCATTATATGGGCTTACTTTGCCAAGCCTTGTAAGGTGATTGCTTTGTCATGCCTTGTATGTGCCTTGTATGTGCTTACACCCAGAGCTGCCCTGCCCTGGCACACAGTCACAGTTAGGTAGAGCAGCTATGAAACTTTATTGTTGATCTCTTTTCCATGGGATTTTGGGTAGGAAATGTGTGGGGGTATCTCCTAACTGTCAGGTAAACCCTCATTGACCTCCTCCCATTGTCTCACAGGCCCCGAGGCAGATATCCGTCTCCGCAGCCGCCGATGCTTTTCCCGGAATCTGCCGTTCGGTGTTGAAGACCAGCAGCCAGAAGATGTGTTCAAGCATCCTCTTCAGAGCGTTTCAAGAAAGGATTGCAGTCAGCGTGTCAGCTGAAGATTGTGGGGCTGTTCATGTCTGTCTGTGAGAGTTTGCGTCTGTGTGCCGATGCTTGCGTCACCTGTGCGAGTGTGTGTGCTGACAGGCTCTAACCTTGGCGTGCATGACTTTTACCTTTCAGGTTTTTTAATTAATTTTTACATTTAGAATAAAAATCCCCAGGCAGGGGGGTTGTTTTTTCCCCCCCAGCTGGGTTTTTTTCCTTTCCGGCTGGGTTTTTTTCCCCCCCCCAGCTGGGTTTTTTTTCCCCCCCAGCTGGGTTTTTTTCCCCCCCAGCTGGGTTTTTTTCCACCCCAGCTGGGTTTTTCCCCCCCCTGGCTGGTTTTTTTCCACCCCAGCTGGGTTTTTTTCCCCCCCTGGCTGGATTTTTTTTTTCCCCCCGGCTGGGTTTTTTTTTCTCGGTCCCGGCCGGTCTGCGAGGCAACGTTCATGGCCAGAGTTCGGGCGCAGACCGACCAGGGCCCGGGGTTTTCGTCAGGCAGGAGGATTTTCCTGAGGCTCCCGGGAACCAGGAGAGCGACGGCGAGTCACAGGTAAGCATAGGGAGTTGCGTGTGGCAGACGAGAGTTTTCTGTGTGCCGATTGTCCTTTGGATTTCCTGTATAAATAAAGCAAACTACGGTGAGCAGTTCTGAAATAGGAGGATGGATATATTGCATTAATATGTATTTGGCTTGCAGTCAATGGTATTGTTGTGCATTTGCTGCTGCATTTCCATGTATTGCTCTGTATGTAAGTTTGCATTTAACAGCATGTATATGGATTGTATTTATAATTCAATTTGTATCTGTACTCGCCTTTGTATACATTGTTTGGCTGTGTTTTAATGAAGTGTAAATAAAAAAAAATCATTTAATAAAGCTGAATATAATAAAGATACCCCACTCCTTCTCCCCTCAACCCCCTCTCCCCCGGCTCCTGTCTTTATTTGGTATGATTTATTAATTTTCTTCACTGTCTTTCTTGCTTTGCCTCTCACATTACTTTTCAGTGTATTTCTGGCTTTGCTCTTTTATTTTGAACTCTCTGTGTCTCTCTGGTTCTCTAAGTTTCTCACTATTTCCTTATTTCCCTCTACCCCGCTTTCCCTCTAAGTCTGTTTTTTCTCTGTTTCTCTAACTGTATCTTACTATTTTCTTTTAACCCCTAAGTCTTTTCCTTTCTCTCACCCTGTTTGTAACTCTCTGTTTCTTTTTCTAACTCTCTATTTTCCTCTCCCTTTATATTGACTCTTTCTTATTCTATTTCCCTCTCTTTTGTGGTCGCAGTGGGCGGGGCCTCCTTTCTTGGGGGCGGAGGTCTCTTACCCGGTGGACGGGATCTCCTCTCCTGGGGGCGTGGCCCCCTCCCCGGTGAGCGGGGCCTCGGCTCAGGTGTGAGCACTTAAGGTGATGAGAGAACAGGGCAGCCCCAGGTGTGAGCGATGAGGGTGAGCAGCCCCAGGTGTTCGCAGTGACAGTAAGGAGGGGCAGGTCCTGCTGGGGGCTGTGTTACAGGGAGGGTTTCACTGCTCTCTTCGGTGTGGAGCTGCTGGGGGAGAGCAGTTTATGGTGGGCTCCCGGGGGTACCTCGTGGAACCGAGGTGAGAGCACCTCACAGGATCTGGGGGAGCGCTGGGATGTGGAGCACTGCTTCAGTGAGGTGCTGAGGGACACTTCTGTGCAAGGAAGCAACTGCTGAACAGGTGAACCAGTGTGGCTTTGTAGTGGGAACTTGTTTCTTTTCCATAGTCAGTTTTATCTTGTCCATCCCTCCCTGGTTCCTCCATAAAAAAGGGGGGCTATGAGGACAAAAGAAATTTAAATTGAGGGGAGTAGCACTCTTCTGTTATTGTGTGTGCTTAAACTGCGGGAAATAGCCCTCCAGCTGTGACTTAAGGGGGACTGAGACGCGGGCGACTGAGAACCGTGCAGAGCCGAGCCGAGCGGTGCCGGAGCGGCAGGCGGGAGCGGCGGCAGGAACCGAGCCCGTTTCGGCCGCTCCGGGGGGGGCTCGGGGGCCGCGCCGCTCCGGCACGGCTCCGGCTTCTCTCGCGCCGCTCCGCCCCCCGCCGCTCTCGGCCCCGTTCCCCCCCCCCCCCGCCGCGCGCGCCGCTCCCTCGCGGCCCCCCCCCCCCCGCCGCGCGCGCCGCTTCCTCGCGCCCCCCCCCCCCCCCCCAGCCGCGCGCGCCGCTCCCTCGCGCCCCCCCCCCCCCCCCGCCGCGCGCGCCGCTCCCTCGCGGACCCCCCCCCCGGCGCCGCGCGCGCCGCTCCCTCGCGCCCCCCCCCCCCCCCCCCCCCCCCGCCGCGCGCGCCGCTCCCTCGCGGACCCCCCGCCCGGCGCCGCGAGCGCGGGGCTGTGCCAGGCACCGAGTGCCGCCGCTGCCGCCGTCCCCTCACTCCGCGGAGCGACGCCCGCCCCGGAGCGAGTCCCAGCATGCGACGTTAGGGACACCTGGGGCTAGTCAGCTTCAGACTGTGCGTGTCTGAAAGGGAAGAAAGGGGAAGAGGAGGCAGGACGAGGAGCTCATTTTGTTTGTGAGCTCCTGGCTTGGGACAGCTGCAGAGCACTTCGGTTTCAAATAATGCTGCCCCAGTCCCGTGAACCTGAATCTTTTTTGGGCACTTTTGGATCCCTCTGATCCTTTACCTGCAAGCTGTGGGCTCAGAAACACTTGCTCCTTGTGGATGGGTTTTTACACATACAAATTAATTTTCTTAGTGAAGCCAGCAGATGTAATGAAAACTTACTGAAAGTGGGTGGCTGGTACACCAGTTGCTACTAGGTCTTGGTTGTTTCTTCTGGTTTTTTTTAACCTGTTCTTAAGAGGACTGTTCAACAGGAAAATGGAATAGGGTGGGAGTTGCTTTCCATTTTTTTAAGTATTACTGTGGATTTTGGTATGTCAAGTGACACGACCAAAATAGAATTGGAAGAACTGAGCTTCAGGACTCTGCACTTAATTCTTCTAATGTGTTTGTGTGGGTGCAGGAAATGCCAAAGCAATTCTGCGTCTGTAACCTTAAGCGCAACATCTTTATGACAAGTGCTCGCTTGGGGTTTTCATGTCAGTTTTTCTGGTCTAAAGGCCTTTCCTGTGCCCCAAAAGCCACAAGGAACCTGCCAGAAGCAGGCCTTTATTGCATAGCTGGGATTTAAATTTGCTCTTGGATTCTCTCCAATATAATTTGGAGTTCTCGTGCCAGAGGTGGGCTCTGACCCCCAAGCCAAACAGGATCTGTTGCCTTGCTAAATGGGAATTAAATTGGCCAAGTCTGTCAGGAAAGCAAAACCAACCTGGGATTTGTTTGGCCAAAGATGAACTGTGAATACGTCCGTACTAGCAGTGGGTGTGAGTGCTGATACTTTTGGGTTGCCTGGTGCCTCTGGCCCCGCAGATGTTTTTAGCAGCAATCCATTTGTTAAAAGAACACAAAGAGCATAAAATGCAGAAGAGTCTTTAGGATATACATCCATAAAAGGGACTCTTCTTGTAGTTCTCCTTCCTGCCTTCACCTGGGCTGGAAGGATGGGCATGGCCTGTATTTATCATATGAAACTGATGTTACTAAATTTGTCCATAAGTTCTGATTATTATTATTACACATTTTCTGACAGAAATCATTTTCATTTTGCCTTTCCCACGTTGTTTTCAGGTCCTGCCCTGGATGGACATGTGTGGTCTCAGACAGCAATTCGCTAGGAGGAAGGGGAATCTTTGTCTCACCTGCACAGCTCAGGTGGATGTGACAGAATTGGTGTGGCCTGACAAGGCATGAACAGCTGTGTTCTGGAGCGCCTCAAAACCTTTTGGAGGGGTTTCTCTTTGGGATTTCTTGGGATGCTGCACCCTGGGTGTCCCTTTGTGCAAAGTCCAGCGGTAAAGGATTGAATAACTGACAAGCAGGGTCTGGGATGAAAATGGTTCTGTTAAAATCAAGCAAAGAATGCAATAAGAAAAATGAGCATCCTTTTAATTTCTGAAATAGTTTGGAATAAAAATGCTGGGAAAAGGCACTTTTGTATTTGAATTGGTGTCACCTGGATAAAACCCCGTATTGAGCAATCAGAGCAGAAATGTGAAAGCCGGGATCCTTTGAATTCTGCAGGGAACTTAATTTTGTTTTCTTTTCCTCCTCTCTTTCAGGACAGGAAAAATCATTACACTGCTCCCGTCTTTGCCAAAAGCTGTGGTGTTTGAGCAGCCAAAGCCAAGAGGCTTCAGCAGCAGGGGTCTGTGCTTGAGGGCTCCTGGTCCTGTCCATGCTGTGGGGTAAGTCACAGGGATGCTGCGTTCCTCTTTTCCTCCCTGCTGGGATTGGCTGCCTAGGGAATCCTGGATCTGGGTGAAATGCCAGCTCTCCTGGTGTTCAGGGATGCAAGGTCTGAGGGACTACATTTACCTGGGGCTTTCCAGCAAGAGGAAATGGGGTGCCAGAGCCGTGTCCCATCAGACTGCGTTTCCCTCTGAGGACAGAGAGTCTGGGCTGAAGCGAGATTGTCACGAGCGCCTGGATGAGCATTCCAGGGAACAGGGAGCTGGGAATTGCAGGTGCTGCCGGAACCATTGCCTTAGGTCTGCTCCATCTCTGTCTGACCAGTGGGATTTGTGCTGGAGAGAGAGGTGGTGTTGGGAACAAAAGCAGGAGTAAATCCTCTCTGGGGATGTGCAGCAAAGGACTGAATAGCATGGAAGGAAAGCATTTAGAAACTCTATAGCTCTTTCTCCCAAAATTAAGATGGAGCAGTGAAGGGGGTGGTTGGGTTTGGTCTGGGAATCTTATTCTTTGTGCAATTTTTAATTATTGGACAACATACTGTACAGTATCTTTCAAACAAAAGCGGTCAGAAATTTAGGTTAAGGATTAGAACTTTCTCTGTGAAACACTTCAACTCTTTTGTAATGTCCATTTAGAGGTGGGTTTTGGCAGCCCAAGTCCAGCCAGGGTTCTAAGCGGCGGCATCTTTAGTCTGAGAGAAATCCGGAACCGTTTGGAAATTTAGCAGGCAGAAGCCCAGTCTAAGGCTGCATTTCACAGAGAAATAGGCCCCTGTTTGTGTCCACTGCCCAGTGAGTTAAACATGGCTTCTGCCTCCTAAAATTCCAAACAGTACAGAGTCTCTCACAAGCACAATCTGGCAACACTTAGAAGCCTGGCTGTTTTTTGAGTGCCAAACACCTGCTATAAACTAACATTACAAAAGTGCTGAAGTGAGCTGTATTTCACGGAGAAATAGGCCATTATCTGTATCCAGGTGCCAGTGCCTGATACTGGGCTTCTGCCTGCCATAATCCCGAACGGATCAGGATTTTTCCCAGGCACAACCTGGCACCAGTTAGACACCCGGCTGTTCTTTGAATGACATCACCTTATCTAAACTGACATTACGAATGTGGTGGCGGGGTTTTTGTTTCACAGGTTAAAGGGCCAGTATTCGTGTCCAGTGCCCCGGGCCTCAGGATTTACTTCCCCTCCTCAAACAACAAACAACTGAATATTTCACCCAGACGCAAGTTGCCATCACTTAGAACTATGTCTGCTTTTGGAGCGACAAAGGCCTTCTCCAAATGGTGTTGATAAACTGGGAGGGTGAGTATTTTTTCATAGTAAAAAGGCCAATGATCACGTCTGTGACCCTGTGGCTGAGACTGAGCTACTGCATGCCGAAGTTCCAAACAGACCAGGATTTTTCCCAAAGTAAAGATGCCACCACTCAGACTCCTGGCTGTTCATTGAGTGCAAAAATCCACCTCTAAATAGACATTACTGAAGTGTTGAAGTGAGCTGTATTTCACAGAGAAATAAGCTCCTATTTGTGTCTGTGCCTGAGACTGGGCTTCTGCCTGCTAAAATTCCAAACAGTTCAGGGTCTCTCACAAGCACAATCTGGTACCACTTAGAAGCCTGGCTGTTCTTTGAGTGCCAAACGCCTGCTATAAACTAACACGACCCAAAGTGTCGAAGTGAGCTGTAATTTACAGTCAAATAGGCCCCTGTTTATGTCCAGGTCCCTGTTCTTGAGACTGGGCACTGTCTTCTGCAAGTATTAACAAATCTGGTTTTTCTCCAAACCCCAGCTGCCACCACTTAGAAGACTTGCTACCTTTAGAGTAACAAAGACCTCCTTCAGACCGGTATGGGAAAACTGGGAGGGTGAGTACTTTTTCAAAGCGAAAAGTGCCAATGTTTTTTCCCAGGGTCCTGCGCCTGAGACTGGGCCTCAGCCTGCTAAATTTCCGAACGGATCAGAATTTTTCCCAGGCGCAGCCTGTCACTACTTAGAACCCTGATAGTTCTCTGAGTGCCAAAAGCCTCCTCTAAATAGACATTAGAGAAGTGGTGAATTCAGCCATATTTCGCAGAGAAATGGGCCCATGTTTGTCTCCAGTGCCCAGTGAATTAAACACGGCTTCTGCCTGCTCATATCCCAAACAGTCCAGGATCTCACAGACACCATCTGGCACCAGTTAGTACTTGGCTGTTCATTCATTGCCAAACACCTCCTCTAAGTACATCTTATAAAAGTGGTGAAGTGAGCTGTATTTCACAGAAATAGGCCCCTCTTTGCCTCCAGTGCCCAGTGAATTAAACATGGCTTCTGCCTGCTAATATTCCAAACAGTTCGGGGGCTCTCACAGACAAATCTCTTAGAATCCTGTACCTATACATCGAGCCCAGTACCAAAATCCTCCTCCTAGAACCTTAGAACCTAGATATTTCAGAACTGTTGAAGTGAGCTGTATTTCACAGAGAAATAGGCCCCTCTTTGCCTCCAGTGCCCAGTGAATTAAACATGGCTTCTGCCTGCTAATATTCCAAACAGTTCGGGGGCTCTCACAGACAAATCTCTTAGAATCCTGTACCTATATATAGAGCCCAGTACCAAAATCCTCCTCCTAGAACCTAGAACCTTAGAACCTAGACAATTCAGAACTGTTGAAGTGAGCTGTATTTCACAGAGAAATAGGCCTCTCTTTGCCTCCCGTGCCCTGTGAATTAAGCATGGCTTCTGCCTGCTAAAATTCCAAACACTTCAGGGTCTCTCACAAGCACAATCTGGCACCACTTAGAAGCCTGGCTGTTTTTTGAGTGCCAAACACCTGCTATAAACTGACATTAACAGAGTGTTGAAGTGAGCTTTATTTTACAGTGATGTAGGCCCCTATTTGTGTCCAGGTCCCTGTGCTCGAGACTGGGTACTGTCTCCTGCAAGTATTAACAAATCTGGTTTTTACCCAAACCCCAGCTGCCACCACTTAGAAGACTTGCTACCTTTAGAGTGACAAAGACCTCCTTCAGACCGGTATGGGAAAACTGGGAGGGTGAGTACTTTTTCAAAGCGAAAAGTGCCAATTTCTGTCCCAGGGCCCTGCGCCTGAGACTGGGCCTCAGCCTGCTAAATTTCCGAACGGATCAGAATTTTTCCCAGGCGCAGCCTGTCACTACTTAGAAACCTGATAGTTCTCTGAGTGCCAAAAGCCTCCTCTAAATAGACATTAGAGAAGTGGTGAATTCAGCCATATTTCGCAGAGAAATGGGCCCATGTTTGTCTCCAGTGCCCAGTGAATTAAACACGGCTTCTGCCTGCTCATATCCCAAACAGTCCAGGATCTCCCACAGACACACCACATAGAACCCTGACAGTTCATTCAGTACCAAAATGCTCCTCTAAATATACATTACAAAAGTGATGATGTGAGCTTTATTTCACAGTGAAATAAGCCCCTGTTTGTGTCACAGCCTGTGACTGGGCTTCTGCCTTCTCATATCCCAAACAGTCCAGGATCTCACAGACACCATCTGGCACCAGTTAGTACTTGGCTGTTCATTCATTGCCAAACACCTCCTCTAAGTACATCTTATAAAAGTGGTGAAGTGAGCTGTATTTTACAGAAATAGGCCCCTCTTTGCCTCCAGTGCCCAGTGAATTAAACATGGCTTCTGCCTGCTAATATTCCAAACAGTTCGGGGGCTCTCACAGACAAATCTCTTAGAATCCTGTACCTATACATCGAGCCCAGTACCAAAATCCTCCTCCTAGAACCTAGAACCTAGACATTTCAGAACTGTTGAAGTGAGCTCTACTTCACAGAGAAATTGGATTCTCTTTGCCTCCAGTGCCCTGTGAATTAAGCATGGCTTCTGCCTGCTAAAATTCCAAACACTTCAGGGTCTCTCACAGGCACAATCTGGCACTACTTAGAAGCCTGGCTGTTTTTTGAGTGCCAAACACCTGCTATAAACTGACATTAACAGAGTGTTGAAGTGAGCTTTATTTTACAGTGATGTAGGCCCCTATTTGTGTCCAGGTCTCTGTGCTTGAGACTGAGCACTGTCTGCTGAAAGTATTGGCAAAACTGGTTTTTACCGAAACCCCAGCTGCCACCCCTCAGAAGAATTGCTACTTTTAGAGTGACAAAGACCTCCTTCAGACTGGTATGGGAAAACTGGGAGGGTGAGTACTTTTTCAAAGTGAGAAGTGCCAATTTCTGTCCCCGGGCCCTGTGCCTGAGACTGGGCTTCTGCCTGCTAAAATTCCAAATGGAGCAGGATTTCTTCCAGATAGAAATGGGAGCTACTTAGAACCCTGGTAGTTCTTTGAGTGCCAAAATACTCCTCTAAAGTGACATTTCAAAAGTGGTGAAGTTAGCTTTATTTCACAGTGAAATAATCCTCTGTTTTTGTCCAGGTCCCTGTTCATGAGACTGGGCTCTGTTTGCTAAAAGGAGGAACTAATCCAGATTTAGTCCAAACCCCAGCTGCAACCACTTAGAAGGCTTGCTACCTTTACAGTAACAAAGGCCTCCTACAAACTGGTATCAGAAAACTAGGAGGGTGAGTTTTTTTTCCACAGCTAAAAGGCCTAATGATCTTATTCATGGCCTTTTGCCTGGGACTGGGCTTCTGCATGCTAGAATTGTAAATCAAATAGTATTTCTCCCCGACTAAAACTGCCATCACTTAGAGCCCTGGAGGTTTTTCCAGTGCCAAAAGCCTGCTCTAAATAGACGTTGCAAAAGTGGTGAAGTGAGCATTATTTCACAGAGAAATAGGCCCCTGTTTGTGATTAGGTTCCTGTGCCTGAGTCAGGGCTTCTGCTTGCTAAAATTCCAAACAATCAGCATATTTTGCAGATGCAAACTAGCACCACTTTGAACCCTGGCTGTTTTTTGAGTGCCAACCACCTCTTCTAAATAGACATTACCAAACTGGTGAAGAGAGCTTCATTTCACAGAGAAATAGGCCCCTGTTTGTGTCCAGGGCCCTGTGCTTGAGACAGGGCTTCTGTCTTCTGAAATTCCAAAGAGTTGAAAAATCTCCCATATGCTAACTGGCACCAGTTAGACGCCTGGCTGTTCTTTCAGTGATATCACCTTATCTAAACTGACATTACAAATGTGGGGGCGGGGTTTTTGTTTCACAGGTTAAAGGGCCAGTATTCGTGTCCAGTGCCCAAGGCCTGAGAATTTACTCCGCCTGCTCAAACAACAAACAAATCAATCTTTCTCCCAGACGCAAGTTGTCATCACTTGGAACTATGTCTGCTTTTGGAGCGACAAAGGCCTTCACAAAACTGGTATTGAGAAACTGGGGGGCTGAATATTTTTTCAAAGTAAAAAGGCCAATGTTCATGTCTGTGATCCTGTGCCTGACTGAGCTTCTGCATGCTGAAATTCCGCACAGATCAGGATTTCTCCCAGACTAAAGATGCCAACCCATAGAAGCCTGGCTGTACATTGAGTGCCAAAATATTCCTCTAAGTAGATATTACAAAAGTGTTGAAGTGAGCTGTATTTCACAGAGAAATAGGCCTCTCTTTATGTCCAGTGCCCCGTGAATTAAACATGGCTTCTGCCTGCTAAAATTCCAAATAGTTCAGGGTCTCTCACAAGAACAATCTGGCACCACTTAGAAGCCTGGCTGTTTTTTGAGTGCCAGACACCTGCTCTAAATTGACCTTACCAAAGTGTCGATGTGAGCTTTATTTCTCAGTGAAATCAGCCCCTGTTTGTGTCCAGGTCCCTGTGCTCGAGAGTGGGCTCTGTGTTCTGCAAGTATTAACGAATCTGGTTTTTACCCCAACCCCAGCTGCCACCACTTAGAAGACTTGCTACCTTTAGAGTGACAAAGACCTCCTTCAGACCGGTATGGGAAAACTGGGAGGGTGAGTCCTTTTTCAAAGCGAAAAGTGCCAATGTTCTTGCCCAGGGAAACTCTTGCTACCGGGTTGTGAGTTTTATTTCACAGCGAAATAGGTCACAGTCTGCATCCAGGAGCGGACTTCTGCCTTCCAAAATTCCACACGGATTAGGATTTCTCCCAGGTCCTGCCTGCCACCATTTAGAACCCTGACTTCCTTTGGAGTGACAAACTCTTCCTCCAAACTGGTATCTGGAAACCAGGAGAGTGAGTTTTGTTTCACCGGGAAAACGGCCCAAGTTTATGTTTATGGGTCTGTGGCCACGTACATGCCTCCACACACTAAAGTTCTGAACGTATCAAGATTTCTCCCAGACCCAAGCTGCTACTGCTTAGAACCCTGGCTGCCTTTGTAGTGTGAAACAGCTCTTCTCGACTAATATCATGGAACTGGGGGGGGGGGGGGGGGGGGGGTGTAAATGAGTTTTTCTTTATAGAGAATTTATTATTTTTCCCTTTCTTTTTGTACCATAGCACTAAGTAGAGTTCCCTGTAAGACTTACACAGTTTTTGTCATTCCTAGTCATCCACCCTACTTAGGCATAGGTGTAGTACTTCTTTGCAATAGCTAATGAATAATTATGTAGCTGAATAAATTATCTAAGTTATCTCACTATGCCGCTGAAACACAAAGTTTTCTTTCTGACCAGATTTCTGCCCTTTTTGTCAAAGTACTTTTGTTATAAAGGATAGCATTTTCATTTCCTATAAAGTTTTCTTTTATATTGAAAAAAGACTCACCTTTCTCTCCTTGCATGCACTCACCTCACTTTCACTTCAGAGGAGCCAAACAGCTGCAGGTCTTCTGAGGCCTTTTATACCTCGTGGAACTTGCTCCACCTTTTCTGTGGGAGGAGGAGGAGGACCCAATCAGGGGTATATTAACTCCAGACTTTGCTAAGGGCCTTCATTCCCTCTCTGGGAATCAGAGAGAGAATCAGCTGAGATAAGAGGTCTTTCATTTCTCTGAAGTGGTTGTTTCACCTTGTCTCAGTTTGTTTTTTTCAATAGATGGTTTTGGGTATCTAAAACAGCAGAGGATTTGAAAATACAGCAAAGGAATTAGCATTAAACACAGGGAGTATTTCAGTTTCTCCTTTTTGTTTGTTTTTTGTTTTTTTTTTTTTTTAATTTTGTTTTTTTTTAGGAGGAATACAACTTCCTGAAATTCTAGGTTGTGTCAACCTGGCACACGAGATTTTTTTTAAGCAGGTTTGTCTTTTCACAAAAGGCTTCTGCTTTGTCTCAAAGAGGATATTTGAGATCAAGGCTTCAGATGAGTAAGTTGAGGACTGTGACCAGAAGAAGGAGGCTGAGCACGGTATGCAGTTAGAAATTACTGGTGGGGGATGGGGGGCCAGTTTTGAAGGCAGCACAGTGCAAAATGTCCTTTTGTAGGTCGCCAATGCTTTTCATGAGAGCAGCAGATGCATTTACACGCCTTATAGGGCATAGATATAGCTGCCTCGCTCACAGCAATGCCCTGTATTTTGTCTCTTGCTAACTCAGGTGCCAATCATAATAACAGCCACTGGCTTAAACTTAGGATAAAGCCAGAGATAGAAGGACTGATCAGGAGCAGGTGAGTAGCTGAGTAGCAGGCACTTGCAACTTGTTATGTGGGGTGTAGTTGGGCTCCAGATGATATCTGCTGATTGAGGTGAGATATCTGGAGGTATTAAGTTATCCTGCAGGGCTTTGACTTTTGTCTTTAATTCCTTTCAGGTATAGCCGGATCAAATCCACGGCAGAGAGCCCCATCCCAGGCGAGGGGCTTGCCCCGAGAAGGTCGGTCACAGTTTGCCTTTTCAGGGCAACCATAAATGGTGATTCTGTTAAGGGAATATTTTTTTGTTGTTGTTAACGAAGCTGGATATTGGCAGTCATGGGGAAGCGACAAGGTGAGTAGTTGCTGGCAGACAGAAGGAGCTGTTATTGATCAGGTCTCAATCTCTGGCGCAACTCTCAGCATTTGTTATCTGCGCATTTTATGCGACGCACTTGAATTACACCGAGATTGCTCTCACCAAAAGGCATCACCCTGCGAGGGGGGATGAAGAGTGCGTCCCAAGCACCCGGGCATTTCTGGGAGGCGGTGACTAATGGAATTACCTGATTTTGGCTGTTGTACTGCTCGGAGCAAGTACAGTCGTTTGATTTTCTTTATCGCAGCTGACTAAGAGACTACAGCCTGATGATTGCAGCGATTTGCTACACGGCTGAACTGCTTTTCCTCACAACTGGCATGGATTCCCATCCCTGGATATCTGACAGATAAGTGGAGGGTTCAAACTCACAGAGGGGATGAGAGGGGGATGCTGGGTCCGGACTTGTCAGGAGGGATTCTTAAGGCAGCTTTAGATGCGGGGATGTCCAAGAAGCAGCCCCTTAGGCCCCATAATGGGCAAGTCTCATTTTGATCTCCCTGCTGAGGTGCACAGGGTAGAGCAGTTCCGGTGGGTGTCACCTCACTTGTCCGTGGTGCAGTCTGCGTCTTTTGCGTGTGTTGCATTGTAAGTGTCTTGCCTTAGCCCTTTGATGGGCATATCAGAAACTCTGGAGTTGTTCTTAGCATCTCAGATGTCCGCATTCCTCGGCCCGGTGCCCGTACCACGGAACCTCCCTTCTGGATCTGAGCAGGCATCCGAATAGCATCTCTGCCTAAAAGCCTCCAGTCTGATGTCTATAAAGTCTTGTTCTGCGCCATATTGACCGCTATGCTCTTCAAGGACCCATTACAGCAGATTGGGACTCAGAAGAATGTGAAGATAGGGAGAAGATTCTGCCCACAGTATCCTGTGCCATCTTTCTCTGTGACTGCTAGAAGAAATGCTTCCGCTAGCATCTTTTTCTCGCCTTGTCAGCTTGCTATCAGTCTCCACTCGGTCATCTCATTTTGCAGTCTCTCATCTTCACGGTCATTCATCCAGCCCAGTTTTTTCCTCCTCGTGCCATCCCCTCGTTTGTCATGCCCCGTGTCACGGGTCCCTGCGGGCATTTGTCCCGGAGCTGCTCTGCCCTGCTGCTTAGTCAGGGTGTGGGTGCGATAGGAGCAGTCCTAGGGACTTGAAATTTGTAAAGTGGGGTGTATTGGGCTCAAGAGGATAATATGCAGATTGAGCCAAGAGGTCTGGAGGTGTTAAGTTCCCCTGCAGGGCTTTGACTTTTGTCCTACCTTTTTTTCAGCTGCAGATGGATTCAATCTGAGGCAGAGGGCCCATCCCAGCTGAGAGGGCTCCCCTGAGAAGGTCAGTCCTTGGTTTTTTTTGCAGGGGAATCATAAATGATAAGTGTATTTACAGCACTTTTGTTTTCCTTCTTTTCATAGGAATTAAAGCTGGCTATCTGCAGTGAAGTTGAAGTGGGCAAGGTGAGCAGTGACCTGTTTACAGAAGCAGCTGTTTTTGCCGAGGTCTCCATTTCTGGTGCGACTCTAAGTATCCATTACTGTTTGTTTGCTCTTTTATTATGCTGAGATCTCCTCACTGACCTGGCAACAGACTCTGTTCACCGCTCATGGGAGCTCTCCAGAAGTATCAGAAGAATGTCTGACGAACCCTTTGCCTTTTCCTCTTTGGAGGTGCCACCCGGGCAGCCTTTGGCATCGGCCGAGCTATTGCGGTGAGTCGGGGAGTTTGGGGGGCGGAGCGTGGGTCCGGTCTAGTTTCAGCCCTGCCACATCACCTTGTCTCCTCTTACTGCAGGTCTCTCCTGTGAAGATGGCATCAGGCACTGAGAGCGGCTAAAGCTCCCCTAGGACTCGGGTATTTTTGGGAGGCGGTGAGTAGTGGCATTATCTGGTGTTGGTCAATGTGCTGCTAAGAGGATACACTGATGTTTACTTTTCTTTTTTGTAGCCGACTAAAAGGCAGCATCCTGGTGCTGGCAGGAATTTTCCAGCTTGCAAGAGGCTTTTGATCACACCTGACATGGATTCTCTTCCCTGGTTCCCTGGATATGAGACAGATAAGTGAAGGGGCATGACTCGCTGAGGGGAGGAGAGGGGGATGCTGTGTCTGGACTTGTCAGGAGGGATTCTTAAGGCAGCTATAGAGGCGGGGGTATCCATGAAGCAGCCCCTTAGGCCCTATAAGGGGCAAGTCTCAATTTGATCTCCCTGCTGAGTTGCACAGGGTAGAGAAGTTCCGGTGGGTGTCACCTCACTTGTCCGTGGTGCAGTCTGCGTCTTTTGCGTGTGTTGCATTGTAAGTGTCTTGCCTTAGCCCTTTGATGGGCATATCAGCAACTGTGGAGTTGTTCTTAGCATCTCAGATGTCTGCATTCCTCGGCCCGGTGCCCGGACCGTGGAACATCCCCCTCTGGATTTGAGCAAGCATCCAAGTAGCATCTCTGCTTAAAAGCCCCCAGTCTGATGTCTGTTATAGTCTTGCTCTGTGCCGTATTGACTTCTGTGCACTGCAAGGATCCGTTACAGCAAATTGGGACTTGGAATAATGTGAAGATAGGGAGAAGGTTCTGCCCACAGGATTCTGAGGCATCCCTCTCTTTGATTGCTAGAAAGAAGGCTTCTGCTAGCATTTTTTCCAGTCTTGTCAGCTAGCTATCAGTCTCCCCTAGGTCATCTCATTTTGCATTCTCTTGATCTTCTCAGCCCTTCTTCCACCTGAGAGTTTTTTATTCTGCGAGAGTTCTTTATTCTGCTTAATGTCATCCCCTCGTTTGTCGTGTCACAGGTGCCTGCAGGTATTTGTCCCGGAGCTGCTCTGCCCTGCTGCCTAGTCTGGGCATAGGCGAAGGACAGGTCCTAGGCATTGGCAATTTGTAACGTGGGGAGTAGTTGGGCTCTAGAAGATAATATGCAGATTAAAGCCAAGATGTCTGGAGGTAGTAAGTTCTCCTGCAAGGCTTTGACTTTTGTCCTACCTTTTTTTCAGCTGCAGATGGATTCAATCTGAGGTAGAGGGCCCATCCCAGCTGAGGGTGCACCCCTGAGAAGGTCAGTCACAGTTTGCATTTACCGGGGCTAGAGTAAATGATGAGTGTGTTTACAGCATTTTGTTTTTCTTCTTTTCATAGGAATTAAAGCTGGCTATCTGCAGTGAAGTCGAAGTGGGCAAGGTGAGCAGTGACCTGTTTACAGAAGCAGCTGTTTTTGCCGAGGTCTCCGTTTCTGGTGCGACTCTAAGTATCCATTACTGTTTGTGTTTGCTCTTTTATTATGCTGAGATCTCCTCACTGACCTGGCAACAGACTCTGTTCACCGCTCATGGGAGCCCTCCAGAAGTATCAGAAGAATGTCTGACGAACCCTTTGCCTTTTCCTCTTTGGAGGTGCCACCCGGGCAGCCTTTGGCATCGGCCGAGCTATTGCGGTGAGTCGGGGAGTTTGGGGGGCGGAGCGTGGGCCCGGTCTAGTTTCAGCCCTGCCACATCACCTTGTCTCCTCTTACTGCAGGTCTCTCCTGTGAAGATGGTATCAGGCACTGAGAGGGGCTAAAGCGCCCCGAGGACCCGGGCATTCTTTGGTGGCGGTGAGTAGTGGCCTTATCTGGTGTTGGTCAATGTGCTGCTAAGAGGATACACTGATGTTTGCTTTTCTTTTTTGTAGCCGACTAAGAGGCAGCATCCTGGTGCTGGCAGGAATTTTCCAGCTTGCAAGAGGCTTTTGATCACACCTGACATGGATTCTCTTCCTGGTTCCCTGGATATGAGACAGATAAGTGAAGGGGCATGACTCGCTGAGGGGAGGAGAGGGGGATGCTGTGTCTGGACTTGTCAGGAGGGATTCTTAAGGCAGCTATAGAGGCAGGGATATCCATTAAGCAGCCCCTTAGGCCCCATAAAGGGCAAATCTCGATTTGATCTCCCTGCTGAGTTGCACAGGGTAGAGCAGTTCCGGTGGGTGTCACTTCACTTGTCTGCGTCTTGTGTGTGTTGTATTGTATGTGTCTTTCCTTAGCCCTTTGAGTGCAGTATCAAACATCCTGGTGTCATTCATAGCACCTGCACTATCTTCATTCCTTGGCCCGGCACCGGTGCCTTCAAGCCTTTGACTCAGGAGCTTGGACAGCCATCTGAATCTCATCTCTTTTTTTGAAGCATCCAGTCAGATGTCTTTCAAGGCCTTTTTCTGAGCTGTATTGACAGCCGTGCCCTGCAAAGATCCATTCCAGCAGATCGGGGCTGTGGAAGAATGCGAAGATAGGGAGAAGATTTTCGGGATCCATCTCTGCAGTTCGTGGAGTAAACCTGAATGGCTCGCTTTCAGTCTCCCCCCAGTCATCTCATTTGCATTCTCTTGTTCTTCTCAGTCATTCTTCAGTCAGAGTTTTATCTTAGCTAGCATCTTCCCCTCCTTTGTCATGTCCTGCGTGTCACAGGGTGCCTGCACATATTTGGGCCGGAGCTGTTCTGCCCTGCTGCATAGTCCGGGCATAGGTGGGATAGGACCGGTCCTAGGGACTTGCAATTTGTAAAGTGGGGTGTATTGGATTTTAGAAGATAATATGCAGATTGAGCCAAGATATCTGGAGGTGGTAAGTTCCCCTGCAGGGCTTTGACTTTTGTCCTACCTTTTTTTCAGCTGCAGATGGATTCAATCTGAGGCAGAGGGCCCATCCCAGCTGAGAGGGCTCCCCTGAGAAGGTCAGTCCTTGGTTTTTTTTGCAGGGGAATCATAAATGATAAGTGTATTTACAGCACTTTTGTTTTCCTTCTTTTCATAGGAATTAAAGCTGGCTATCTGCAGTGAAGTTGAAGTGGGCAAGGTGAGCAGTGACCTGTTTACAGAAGCAGCTGTTTTTGCCGAGGTCTCCGTTTCTGGTGCGACTCTAAGTATCCATTACTGTTTGTGTTTGCTCTTTTATTATGCTGAGATCTCCTCACTGACCTGGCAACAGACTCTGTTCACCGCTCATGGGAGCTCTCCAGAAGTATCAGAAGAATGTCTGACGAACCCTTTGCCTTTTCCTCTTTGGAGGTGCCACCCGGGCAGCCTTTGGCATCGGCCGAGCTATTGCGGTGAGTCGGGGAGTTTGGGGGGCGGAGCGTGGGTCCGGTCTAGTTTCAGCCCTGCCACATCACCTTGTCTCCTCTTACTGCAGGTCTCTCCTGTGAAGATGGCATCAGGCACTGAGAGCGGCTAAAGCTCCCCTAGGACTCGGGTATTTTTGGGAGGCGGTGAGTAGTGGCATTATCTGGTGTTGGTCAATGTGCTGCTAAGAGGATACACTGATGTTTACTTTTCTTTTTTGTAGCCGACTAAAAGGCAGCATCCTGGTGCTGGCAGGAATTTTCCAGCTTGCAAGAGGCTTTTGATCACACCTGACATGGATTCTCTTCCCTGGTTCCCTGGATATGAGACAGATAAGTGAAGGGGCATGACTCGCTGAGGGGAGGAGAGGGGGATGCTGTGTCTGGACTTGTCAGGAGGGATTCTTAAGGCAGCTATAGAGGCGGGGGTATCCATGAAGCAGCCCCTTAGGCCCTATTAGGGGCAAGTCTCAATTTGATCTCCCTGCTGAGTTGCACAGGGTAGAGAAGTTCCGGTGGGTGTCACCTCACTTGTCCGTGGTGCAGTCTGCGTCTTTTGCGTGTGTTGCATTGTAAGTGTCTTGCCTTAGCCCTTTGATGGGCATATCAGCAACTGTGGAGTTGTTCTTAGCATCTCAGATGTCTGCATTCCTCGGCCCGGTGCCCGGACCGTGGAACATCCCCCTCTGGATTTGAGCAAGCATCCAAGTAGCATCTCTGCTTAAAAGCCCCCAGTCTGATGTCTGTTACAGTCTTGCTCTGTGCCGTATTGACTTCTGTGCACTGCAAGGATCCGTTACAGCAAATTGGGACTTGGAATAATGTGAAGATAGGGAGAAGGTTCTGCCCACAGGATTCTGAGGCATCCCTCTCTTTGATTGCTAGAAAGAAGGCTTCTGCTAGCATTTTTTCCAGTCTTGTCAGCTAGCTATCAGTCTCCCCTAGGTCATCTCATTTTGCATTCTCTTGATCTTCTCAGCCCTTCTTCCACCTGAGAGTTTTTTATTCTGCGAGAGTTCTTTATTCTGCTTAATGTCATCCCCTCGTTTGTCGTGTCACAGGTGCCTGCAGGTATTTGTCCCGGAGCTGCTCTGCCCTGCTGCCTAGTCTGGGCATAGGCGAAGGACAGGTCCTAGGCATTGGCAATTTGTAACGTGGGGAGTAGTTGGGCTCTAGAAGATAATATGCAGATTAAAGCCAAGATGTCTGGAGGTAGTAAGTTCTCCTGCAAGGCTTTGACTTTTGTCCTACCTTTTTTTCAGCTGCAGATGGATTCAATCTGAGGTAGAGGGCCCATCCCAGCTGAGGGTGCACCCCTGAGAAGGTCAGTCACAGTTTGCATTTACCGGGGCTAGAGTAAATGATGAGTGTGTTTACAGCATTTTGTTTTTCTTCTTTTCATAGGAATTAAAGCTGGCTATCTGCAGTGAAGTCGAAGTGGGCAAGGTGAGCAGTGACCTGTTTACAGAAGCAGCTGTTTTTGCCGAGGTCTCCATTTCTGGTGCGACTCTAAGTATCCATTACTGTTTGTGTTTGCTCTTTTATTATGCTGAGATCTCCTCACTGACCTGGCAACAGACTCTGTTCACCGCTCATGGGAGCTCTCCAGAAGTATCAGAAGAATGTCTGACGAACCCTTTGCCTTTTCCTCTTTGGAGGTGCCACCCGGGCAGCCTTTGGCATCGGCCGAGCTATTGCGGTGAGTCGGGGAGTTTGGGGGGCGGAGCGTGGGTCCGGTCTAGTTTCAGCCCTGCCACATCACCTTGTCTCCTCTTACTGCAGGTCTCTCCTGTGAAGATGGCATCAGGCACTGAGAGCGGCTAAAGCGCCCGAGGACCCGGGCATTCTTTGGGAGGCGGTGAGTAGTGGCCTTATCTGGTGTTGGTCAATGTGCTGCTAAGAGGATACACTGATGTTTGCTTTTCTTTTTTGTAGCCGACTAAGAGGCAGCATCCTGGTGCTGGCAGGAATTTTCCAGCTTGCAAGAGGCTTTTGATCACACCTGACATGGATTCTCTTCCTGGTTCCCTGGATATGAGACAGATAAGTGAAGGGGCATGACTCGCTGAGGGGAGGAGAGGGGGATGCTGTGTCTGGACTTGTCAGGAGGGATTCTTAAGGCAGCTATAGAGGCAGGGGATATCCATTAAGCAGCCCCTTAGGCCCCATAAAGGGCAAATCTCGATTTGATCTCCCTGCTGAGTTGCACAGGGTAGAGCAGTTCCGGTGGGTGTCACTTCACTTGTCTGCGTCTTGTGTGTGTTGTATTGTATGTGTCTTTCCTTAGCCCTTTGAGTGCAGTATCAAACATCCTGGTGTCATTCATAGCACCTGCACTATCTTCATTCCTTGGCCCGGCACCGGTGCCTTCAAGCCTTTGACTCAGGAGCTTGGACAGCCATCTGAATCTCATCTCTTTTTTTGAAGCATCCAGTCAGATGTCTTTCAAGGCCTTTTTCTGAGCTGTATTGACAGCCGTGCCCTGCAAAGATCCATTCCAGCAGATCGGGGCTGTGGAAGAATGCGAAGATAGGGAGAAGATTTTCGGGATCCATCTCTGCAGTTCGTGGAGTAAACCTGAATGGCTCGCTTTCAGTCTCCCCCCAGTCATCTCATTTGCATTCTCTTGTTCTTCTCAGTCATTCTTCAGTCAGAGTTTTATCTTAGCTAGCATCTTCCCCTCCTTTGTCATGTCCTGCGTGTCACAGGGTGCCTGCACATATTTGGGCCGGAGCTGTTCTGCCCTGCTGCATAGTCCGGGCATAGGTGGGATAGGACCGGTCCTAGGGACTTGCAATTTGTAAAGTGGGGTGTATTGGATTCTACAAGATAATATGCAGATTGAGCCAAGATATCTGGAGGTGGTAAGTTCCCCTGCAGGGCTTTGACTTTTGTCCTACCTTTTTTCAGCTGCAGATGGATTCAGTGTGAGGCAGAGGGCCCATCCCTGCTGAGAGGGCTCCCCTGAGAAGGTCAGTCACAGTTTGCATTTACCGGGGCTAGAGTAAATGATGAGTGTGTTTACAGCATTTTGTTTTTCTTTTCATAGGAATTAAAGCTGGCTATCTGCAGTGAAGTTGAAGTGGGCAAGGTGAGCAGTGACCTGTTTACAGAAGCAGCTGTTTTTGCCGAGGTCTCCGTTTCTGGTGCGACTCTAAGTATCCATTACTGTTTGTGTTTGCTCTTTTATTATGCTGAGATCTCCTCACTGACCTGGCAACAGACTCTGTTCACCGCTCATGGGAGCTCTCCAGAAGTATCAGAAGAATGTCTGACGAACCCTTTGCCTTTTCCTCTTTGGAGGTGCCACCCGGGCAGCCTTTGGCATCGGCCGAGCTATTGCGGTGAGTCGGGGAGTTTGGGGGGCGGAGCGTGGGTCCGGTCTAGTTTCAGCCCTGCCACATCACCTTGTCTCCTCTTACTGCAGGTCTCTCCTGTGAAGATGGCATCAGGCACTGAGAGCGGCTAAAGCGCCCCGAGGACCCGGGCATTCTTTGGAGGCGGTGAGTAGTGGCATTATCTGGTGTTGGTCAATGTGCAGCTAAGAGGATACACTGATGTTTACTTTCCTTTTTTCTAGCTGACTAAGAGGCAGCATCCTGGTGTTGGCAGGAATTATCCAGCTTGCAAGAGGCTTTTGATCACACCTGACATGGATTCTCTTCCCTGGTTCCCTGGATATGAGACAGATAAGTGAAGGGGCATGACTCGCTGAGGGGAGGAGAGGGGGATGCTGTGTCTGGACTTGTCAGGAGGGATTCTTAAGGCAGCTATAGAGGCGGGGGTATCCATGAAGCAGCCCCTTAGGCCCTATAAGGGGCAAGTCTCAATTTGATCTCCCTGCTGAGGTGCACAGGGTAGAGCAGCTCCGGTGGGTGTCACCTCACTTGTCCGTGGTGCAGTCTGCGTCTTTTGCGTGTGTTGCATTGTAAGTGTCTTGCCTTAGCCCTTTGATGGGCATATCAGAAACTCTGGAGTTGTTCTTAGCATCTCAGATGTCTGCATTCCTCGGCCCGGTGCCCGGACCGTGGAACATCCCCCTCTGGATTTGAGCAAGCATCCAAGTAGCATCTCTGCTTAAAAGCCCCCAGTCTGATGTCTGTTACAGTCTTGCTCTGTGCCGTATTGACTTCTGTGCACTGCAAGGATCCGTTACAGCAAATTGGGACTTGGAATAATGTGAAGATAGGGAGAAGGTTCTGCCCACAGGATTCTGAGGCAGCCCTCTCTTTGATTGCTAGAAAGAAGGCTTCTGCTAGCATTTTTTTCCAGTCTTGTCAGCTAGCTATCAGTCTCCCCTAGGTCATCTCATTTTGCATTCTCTTGATCTTCTCAGCCCTTCTTCCACCTGAGAGTTTTTTATTCTGCGAGAGTTCTTTATTCTGCTTAATGTCATCCCCTCGTTTGTCGTGTCACAGGTGCCTGCAGGTATTTGTCCCGGAGCTGCTCTGCCCTGCTGCCTAGTCTGGGCATAGGCGAAGGACAGGTCCTAGGCATTGGCAATTTGTAACGTGGGGAGTAGTTGGGCTCTAGAAGATAATATGCAGATTAAAGCCAAGATGTCTGGAGGTAGTAAGTTCTCCTGCAGGGCTTTGACTTTTGTCCTACCTTTTTTTCAGCTGCAGATGGATTCAATCTGAGGCAGAGGGCCCATCCCAGCTGAGGGTGCACCCCTGAGAAGGTCAGTCACAGTTTGCATTTACCGGGGCTAGAGTAAATGATGAGTGTGTTTACAGCATTTTGTTTTTCTTCTTTTCATAGGAATTAAAGCTGGCTATCTGCAGTGAAGTCGAAGTGGGCAAGGTGAGCAGTGACCTGTTTACAGAAGCAGCTGTTTTTGCCGAGGTCTCCGTTTCTGGTGCGACTCTAAGTATCCATTACTGTTTGTGTTTGCTCTTTTATTATGCTGAGATCTCCTCACTGACCTGGCAACAGACTCTGTTCACCGCTCATGGGAGCTCTCCAGAAGTATCCGAAGAATGTCTGACGAACCCTTTGCCTTTTCCTCTTTGGAGGTGCCACCCGGGCAGCCTTTGGCATCGGCCGAGCTATTGCGGTGAGTCGGGGAGTTTGGGGGGCGGAGCGTGGGTCCGGTCTAGTTTCAGCCCTGCCACATCACCTTGTCTCCTCTTACTGCAGGTCTCTCCTGTGAAGATGGCATCAGGCACTGAGAGCGGCTAAAGCTCCCCGAGGACCCGGGCATTCTTTGGAGGCGGTGAGTAGTGGCATTATCTGGTGTTGGTCAATGTGCTGCTAAGAGGATACACTGATGTTTACTTTTCTTTTTTGTAGCTGACTAAGAGGCAGCATCCTGGTGCTGGCAGGAATTTTCCAGCTTGCAAGAGGCTTTTGATCACACCTGACATGGATTCTCTTCCCTGGTTCCCTGGATATGAGACAGATAAGTGAAGGGGCATGACTCGCTGAGGGGAGGAGAGGGGGATGCTGGGTCTGGACTTGTCAGGAGGGATTCTTAAGGCAGCTATAGAAGTGGGGATGTCCATGAAGCAGCCCCTTAGGCCCCATAAAGGGCAAATCTCAATTTGATCTCCCTGCTGAGGTGCACAGGGTAGAGCAGTTCCGGTGGGTGTCACTTCACTTGTCTGCGTCTTGTGTGTGTTGTATTGTATGTGTCTTTCCTTAGCCCTTTGAGTGCAGTATCAAACATCCTGGTGTCATTCATAGCACCTGCACTATCTTCATTCCTTGGCCCGGCACCGGTGCCTTCAAGCCTTTGACTCAGGAGCTTGGACAGCCATCTGAATCTCATCTCTTTTTTTGAAGCATCCAGTCAGATGTCTTTCAAGGCCTTTTTCTGAGCTGTATTGACAGCCGTGCCCTGCAAAGATCCATTCCAGCAGATCGGGGCTTTGGAAGAATGCGAAGATAGGGAGAAGATTTTCGGGATCCATCTCTGCAGTTCGTGGAGTAAACCTGAATGGCTCGCTTTCAGTCTCCCCTCAGTCATCTCATTTGCATTCTCTTGTTCTTCTCAGTCATTCTTCAGTCAGAGTTTTACCTTAGCTAGCATCTTCCCCTCCTTTGTCATGTCCTGCGTGTCACAGGGTGCCTGCACATATTTGGGCCGGAGCTGTTCTGCCCTGCTGCATAGTCCGGGCATAGGTGGGATAGGACCGGTCCTAGGGACTTGCAATTTGTAAAGTGGGGTGTATTGGATTTTAGAAGATAATATGCAGATTGAGCCAAGATATCTGGAGGTGGTAAGTTCCCCTGCAGGGCTTTGACTTTTGTCCTACCTTTTTTCAGCTGCAGATGGATTCAGTGTGAGGCAGAGGGCCCATCCCTGCTGAGAGGGCTCCCCTGAGAAGGTCAGTCACAGTTTGCATTTACCGGGGCTAGAGTAAATGATGAGTGTGTTTACAGCATTTTGTTTTTCTTTTCATAGGAATTAAAGCTGGCTATCTGCAGTGAAGTTGAAGTGGGCAAGGTGAGCAGTGACCTGTTTACAGAAGCAGCTGTTTTTGCCGAGGTCTCCGTTTCTGGTGCGACTCTAAGTATCCATTACTGTTTGTGTTTGCTCTTTTATTAAGCGGAGATCTCCTCACTGACCTGGCAACAGACTCTGTTCACCGCTCATGGGAGCTCTCCAGAAGTATCAGAAGAATGTCTGACGAACCCTTTGCCTTTTCCTCTTTGGAGGTGCCACCCGGGCAGCCTTTGGCATCGGCCGAGCTATTGCGGTGAGTCGGGGAGTTTGGGGGGCGGAGCGTGGGTCCGGTCTAGTTTCAGCCCTGCCACATCACCTTGTCTCCTCTTATTGCAGGTCTATCCTGTGAAGATGGCATCAGGCACTGAGAGCGGCTAAAGCTCCCTGAGGACCCGGGCATTTTTGGGAGGCGGTGAGTAGTGGCATTATCTGGTGTTGGTCAATGTGCTGCTAAGAGGATACACTGATGTTTACTTTTCTTTTTTGTAGCCGACTAAGAGGCAGCATCCTGGTGTTGGCAGGAATTATCCAGCTTGCAAGAGGCTTTTGATCACACCTGACATGGATTCTCTTCCCTGGTTCCCTGGATATGAGACAGATAAGTGAAGGGGCATGACTCGCTGAGGGGAGGAGAGGGGGATGCTGGGTCTGGACTTGTCAGGAGGGATTCTTAAGGCAGCTATAGAGGCGGGGGTATCCATGAAGCAGCCCCTTAGGCCCTATAAGGGGCAAGTCTCAATTTGATCTCCCTGCTGAGGTGCACAGGGTAGAGCAGCTCCGGTGGGTGTCACCTCACTTGTCCGTGGTGCAGTCTGCGTCTTGTGCGTGTGTTGTATTGTATGTGTCTTTCCTTAGCCCTTTGAGTGCAGTATCAAACATCCTGGTGTCATTCATAGCACCTGCACTATCTTCATTCCTTGGTCCGGCACCTGTGCCTTCAAGCCTTTGACTCAGGATCTTGGACAGCCATCTGAGTCTCATCTCTATTTTGAAGCATCCAGTCAGATGTCTTTCAAGACCTTTTTCTGAGCTGTATTGACAACTGTGCACTGCAAAGATCCATTCCATCAAATCGGGGCTTGAAAAAATGCGAAGATAGGGAGAAGCTTTTCGGGATCCATCTCTGCAGTTCTTGGAGTAAACGCTTCTGCTAGCATCCTTTTCCAGTCTCAATGGCTCTCTTTCAGTCTCCCCTCAGTGATATGCTTTGCATTCTCTTCTTCTCAGTCATTCTTCAGTCAGAGTTTTATCTTAGCTAGCATCTTCCCCTCCTTTGTCATGTCCTGCGTGTCAAAGGGTGCCCGCACTTATTTGGGCCGGAGCTGTTCTGCCCTGCTGCGTAGTCCGGGCATAGGTGGGATAGGACCGGTCCTAGGGATCTGCAGTATGTAAAGTGGGGTTTAGCTGGGCTCTAGAAGATAATATGCAGATTAAAGCCAAGATGTCTGGAGGTAGTAAGTTGTTTTGCAGGGGTTTGACTTTTGTCTTACCTATTTTTCAGCTGCAGATGGATTCAATCTGAGGCAGAGGGCCCATCGCAGTTGAGGCTGCACCCCTGAGAAGGTCAGTCACCGTTTGCATTTACCGGGGCTAGAGTAAATGATGAGTGTGTTTACAGCATTTTGTTTGTCTTCTTTTCATAGGAATTAAAGCTGGCTATCTGCAGTGAAGTTGAAGTGGGCAAGGTGAGCAGTGACCTGTTTACAGAAGCAGCTGTTTTTGCCGAGGTCTCCATTTCTGGTGCGACTCTAAGTATCCATTACTGTTTGTGTTTGCTCTTTTATTATGCTGAGATCTCCACACTGACCTGGCAACAGACTCTGTTCACCGCTCATGGGAGCTCTCCAGAAGTATCAGAAGAATGTCTGACGAACCCTTTGCCTTTTCCTCTTTGGAGGTGCCACCCGGGCAGCCTTTGGCATCGGCCGAGCTATTGCGGTGAGTCGGGGAGTTTGGGGGGGCGGAGCGTGGGTCCGGTCTAGTTTCAGCCCTGCCACATCACCTTGTCTCTTCTTATTGCAGGTCTATCCTGTGAAGATGGCATCAGGCACTGAGAGCGGCTAAAGCGCCCCGAGGACCCGGGCATTCCTGGGAGGCGGTGAGTAGTGGCATTATCTGGTGTTGGTCAATGTGCTGCTAAGAGGATACACTGATGTTTACTTTTCTTTTTTGTAGCTGACTAAGAGGCAGCATCCTGGTGTTGGCAGGAATTATCCAGCTTGCAAGAGGCTTTTGATCACACCTGACATGGATTCTCTTCCCTGGTTCCCTGGATATGAGACAGATAAGTGAAGGGGCATGACTCGCTGAGGGGAGGAGAGGGGGATGCTGGGTCTGGACTTGTCAGGAGGGATTCTTAAGGCAGCTATAGAGGCGGGGATATCCATAAAGCAGCCCCTTAGGCTCCATAATGGGCAAGTCTCAATTTGATCTCCCTGCTGAGGTGCACAGGGTAGAGCAGTTCCGGTGGGTGTCACCTCACTTGTCCGTGGTGCAGTCTGCGTCTTGTGTGTGTGTGTAGTATTGTACGTGTCTTTCCTTAGCCTTTTGAGTGCAGTATCAAACATCCTGCTGTTATTCATAGCCTCTTGTGCTGTCTTCATTCCCTGGCCCGGTGCCATCCAATCTTGGACTCAGGAGCTTGGACAGCCATCTGAATCTCATCTCTTTTTTGAAGCATCCAGTCAGATGTCTTTCAAGACCTTTTTCTGAGCTGTATTGACAGCCGTGCCCTGCAAAGATCCATTCCAGCAGATCGGGGCTTTGGAAGAATGCGAAGATAGGGAGAAGATTTTCGGGATCCATCTCTGCAGTTCGTGGAGTAAGCCTGAATGGCTCGCTTTCAGTCTCCCCTCAGTGATATGCTTTGCATTCTCTTCTTCTCAGTCATTCTTCAGTCAGAGTTTTATCTTAGCTAGCATCTTCCCCTCCTTTGTCATGTCCTGCGTGTCACAGGGTGCCTGCACATATTTGCCGGAACTGTTCTGCCCTGCTGCATAGTCCAGGCATAGGTGGGATAGGACCGGTCCTAGGGACTTTTGAGTTTGTAATGTGGGGTGTAGATTATCTCAGATGATATATGCAGATCCCAAGATCAATATTTGGAAGCACAGTAGTAAAATTTTCTCTTTTTCTCTTAGGCATCCAGGGGAGGCGTGGAGCCAAAATCCGAAACGCAGTAGCCGAAGGGGTCACGGAGATTATCTCCACGTCCACGGCACCGATTTGTTTCCAACGTGGATGGATTTTGTCGGATCGTCTACCTAAAGATAAGTATCGGGGTCAGTGGTGGGGAGAAGGGGAAAAATGTTATCAACATAGGCAATTTGAAATTAGGTTAGAGGATAGGCCCATAGTGGGAGGGGCCCCTCAGAAGCAAAGGGACCAGGTTTCTCATCAGCCTCACCAGAGCCTCGGCAGGGCAGTTCCGACACAAGCACGCGTTCTCCCGCCCTTTGCGTCGTCAGCCTTTTTTTTTGCGTCTCAGTCGTCGCGGATCTTTTCACCTCGGGAGCCCACCTTTCAGCTCGGAGCCATCGCCACGGTCACTCGGCAGCGCTTCCTTCCTCCGAGCCTCTGGACCAACCTCCTAACAGCTTTGGAACTAACTCATCTCGGGGCGTCACAGTTCATCATCATGTGCTTACATCGCTTTGTATAACGTTGCTTACTTTGCCATGCCTTGTGTATGTCATGGATGTTGCTCACTTTGCCATGCCTTGTGTATGTCATGGATGTTGCTCACTTTGCCATGCCTTGTGTATGTAACGGATGTTGCTCACTTTGCCATGCCTTGTGTATGTCATGGATGTTGCTCACTTTGCCATGCCTTGTGTATGTAACGGATGTTGCTCACTTTGCCATGCCTTGTGTATGTCATGGATGTTGCTCACTTTGCCATGCCTTGTGTATGTAACGGATGTTGCTCACTTTGCCATGCCTTGTGTATGTAATGGATGTTGCTCACTTTGCCAGTGCCTTGTATATGCAATGGATGTTGCTCACTTGCCGTGCCTTGTATATGCAATTAGTTTGCGGGCCTTTTATAGAGCCAATGGATGTTGCGCACTTTAGTCGTGCCTTGTGTATGGCAATGGATGTTTTCACTTGGCTGTGACTTCGTATATGCAATGGAATTTTGCTCACTTTGCCATGACTTGTAAATGTTGCTTAATGCTCAGAGCTGGCCCTGCCCTGTACACAGTTAGGTAGAGTAGCTATAAAACTTGATTGTTGATCTGTTTTCCATGGGATTTGGCGTAGGAAAAGGTCGGAGGGTATCTCCTAACCATCAGGGTAACCTCCATTGACCTCCTTCCTTTGTCCTCACAGGTACCCGAGGCAGATAGCCCGTCCTCCGCAGTCGCCGCGCGCACTATTCCGGAGTCTCCGGTTCAAACGCGAAGACCAGCGGCCGGAAGATGCGTCCAAGCGTCCTCTTCAGCATAGCTTTTCGGGTAAGGATCGCAGTCAGCTAAAGAGCGTGTGACCGTTTGTCTGTTTGCGAGAGTTTGAGCCGGTCTGCTGCCACTTGAGACGGCCAGAGCGAGTGCGTGTGCTGAGTGGGTCTAACCTTGCATGCATGTCTTTTCCTTTTCAGCTTTTTCAATTAATTTTTACACTTAGAATAAAAAATCCCCAGCCGGGGGGGTTTTTTTTTTTTCCCCCCCGGCTGGGTTTTTTTTTTCCTCGGTCCCGGCCGGTCTGCGAGGCGACGTTCATCGCCAAAGTTCGGGCGCAGACCGACCAGGGCCCGGGGTTTTCGTCAGGCAGGGCGATTTTTCCCGAGGCTCCCGGGAACCGAGTTCCCGAGGAGCGCAGCGAGTGCGGTCGGGATGAGAGCGAGGGTGCGTTTGGGTGCTGACTGGTTCTAACCTTGCATGCATGTCTTTTGCCTTTCAGGTTTTCAAATCAATTTTTACACTTAGAATAAAAAATCCCCAGCCGGGGGGGTTTTTTTTTTTTTCCCCCCCGGCTGGGTTTTTTTTTCCTCGGTCCCGGCCGGTCTGCGAGGCGACGTTCATCGCCAAAGTTCGGGCGCAGACCGACCAGGGCCCGGGGTTTTCGTCAGGCAGGGCGATTTTTCCCGAGGCTCCCGGGAACCGAGTTCCCGAGGAGCGCGGCGAGTGCGGTTCAGCAGAGCGGTCGAGACGAGAGCGAGGGTGCATTTGCGTGCCGAAGGGTTCTAACCTTGCTTGCATTTCTTTTGCCTTTCAGGTTTTTCAATTAATTTTTGCATTTAGAAGAAAAAATCCCCAGCAGATCGACCAGGACCCGGGGTTTTCATCAGGCGGGACGATTTTCCCGAGGCTCCCGGGAACCAGGAGAGCGACGGCGAGTCGCAGGTAAGCATAAGGATTAGCGTGCGGCAGACGAGAGGTTTTTCCGTGTGCAGATTGTCCTTTGGATATCCTGTATAAATAAAGCAAACCGAGGCGAGCGGTCCTGGAATAGGAGGATGAATATATTGCGTTAATATGTATTTGGCTTGCAGTCGATGGTGTTGTTGTGCATTTGCCGCTGCATTTCCCTGTATTGCTCTGTATGTAAATTTGCATGTAACATCATGTATATGGATTGTATTTGTAATTCAATTTGTATCTGTACTTGCCTTTGTATACATTGTTGGCTGTATTTGATGAAGTGTAATTAAAAAAAAAAATCAGTCAATAAATACA